>NC_088813.1:14273507-14581777 GCF_011386835.1 Chrysemys picta bellii
GTAATAATAATACAGAGTTCTTACATAGGGCATTTCATCAGTAGATCTCAGCGGGTTTTACAAAGAAGGTCAGGATCATTAGTCCCATTTCACAGATGGGGAAACAGAGGCACAGCACAGGGCAGTGACTTGCCCACAGTCATTCAGAAGGCCAGTGGCTGAGTTGGGTAAAAGAATAGACGTCATGAGTTGTAGTCCAGTGCTCTCGCCACTAGGCCACACTGCCTCCCTTTGAACCTGCCTGACTGCCAGGAGTTGCATCAAAAAAATCTTGGAAGAGGGAAGCAAAGAGGAACTAAACAATGGGCAGATAAGGCTCCTTAAGGGAACAATGCGGGGAAGCTATTAAGTGGGGAATGGCCGGCATGGTTGAGCTCCCCTAGGATCAAAGGGAATTCTAACCTGGGGAAGGAGGCGGTGTGCCCAGGAGGGGTCAGCGAGAGCTGATAGGCAGGCAAGGAGACACACAGTCTGTCTCCAGCCTGAGATGGAGGTAACTGGGCTAGATGAAACACACCAACGCTTCAAGGAAAGAGCAAGAGTTAGGAGAGGTGAAATATGCATCTTTTACCCTTTGCTCTGCGTGCTTTGTACCTCGGGGTGAATAAGTGACGAGTGCTTTGTTCTGAAGATGCTGTTCGTGTGTCACTGCAAACTTGTATTGTACCAGGCTCCGGAAGGGAAACTCACCGGTGCCAAACCCAGTTGGGCCTGGGGCGTCACCCCAGTTGGGAACCAAGAAGGGCTGCTGCCCAGAAATCCAGCGCTGGGGGGTGAGCTGCGTGGTTCTGCCCAGAGAGGGGGGAGAGTAGCGAGGGCGATATTCTAAGATGCGGCTCACCAGCAGCCATGTACATACTTGTATACACTAGCCACTTCACCAGAGGCTTAAGCTACTCCACGCTCTGCTGCCCTTTGTATTTTCTTACCCTACGGCAGCTTCTCATTCAGCAGAGCCAGCCCCAGGTTTGCCAGGTCTCGGTACCTAGCCATCCCAACAGAGATCAAGGCCTCGTTGTGCTGGGTCCTGCATGTACACTCAGGCCTGGTCTACGCTAGAAAGCTTTACCCGCAAAATCTTCTTGTGTTGCCACAGCCTGACACAGGTCCCCACGTGACTGTGTGTCCTGCCAAGCCAACCCTCCACTGCTGCCGGCACATTGACAATACAAATAAAACAATGAACCAAGGAGCCCGGCTCGTGACAGGACCCCCCGGTGCTGGACGGCGTACAATTCCCCTTTTCAGAGGGACCCCCCGTCAGTACAGCTCCATCAGCACAGGGCCAGTGACAGCTGTGCACCTACGGTACCAGTGACAGCAACAATGCCACGACGCAACGTCCCTTCAGCAGGGACCTGTCTGGTAAAAGTTTTGAACTCTACTGCCCAGAGGTACAGCGACCTCCCATTGAAAATGCCCTGCCCCAAAGAGCTTGCCGCCTCAACAGGTGGGACGGGGAAGCGGGCACAGCACACAGCAGGTCAGGGCCGGGGCTGGAATAGAACCCGACGTTCTCCTGACTCCCAGCACGGTGCCCTCTCCGCTAGACCTGGCGGCCTCACGCGACATTGGAACCGGGGCACCTCCCCAACCAGACCTAGCAATCCCTGCATGTGCCAGAGACGCTGTACTGTGTGCAAGGGACTCGGGGTGTTACTAGTAAGCACAGATTACGTATCCGTGGAGGGCAGCGGGATACTTAGTGGGCAGTGGCTTGTTTGGGATAGAGGATGGAGGAACCACTCTCCAGCTTGCCTGGGCAGGGATGGTGTCCCTAGCCTCTGTTTGCCAGAAGCTGGGAATGGGCCACAGGGGATGGCTCACTTGGTGATTCCCTGTTCTGTTCATTCCCTCTGGGGCACCTGGCATTGGCTGCTGTCGGAAGACAGGACACTGGGCTAGATGGACCTTTGGTCTGACCCAGTCTGGCCGATCTTAAGTTCTCTGTTCTTTATCTTCTAATTGAAGGAGGCCGGTGAAAGCATCCCCGAGGCATGGGCGTGCAGAGCGGAGCTGGGAGAGTTGCTGGGGATGGGATGAAACGTTACGATTGCTGGGGGGTGCTCTGAGAGCACAGCAGGCTGGGGAGTAAAAAGCCCAGGAAGGAAGGTCCCGTCGTGGCAAAGTGCTGCGGTAATGGGCTAGGGACGTGCATCCCGAAAGCCGGGGGAATCCAAAGCCAGGCTAGCCCTGCAGTGCTGAGCGGGTGGGTGGGAGCTGTAACGCCGGGAGCCCTCAGTGGGGCCTGCTGCGAATGGCGGGGGGAGCACGCGGGAGAGGGACAGGAACAATGGATTTGGTTTCCATCAGGGTCGTTATCGCCGTCTCACAAAAGCAAGGCGCGTAATCAGCTCCCGGCTCAGCCAGGATTAGCGGTTTCCTGAGGGATTCTCGGAGATTTCCGAGAGAGAAAGAGAGACTTTATCAGCAGCCTCGGAGCTTTAGGGAACGGCAAGAAGTGCATGTTGATGAGCAGCCGGGACCCCCGCCAGTCCTGGCTCTGCGGCAGCCTGGTAAACTCTCCCACGCCGGTTGGTTTTTTTCTCCCCCTCGCATGGGAGCTCATGGGCTGTTTAGACACCCATGTGTCAAAGCTCTTTGTTGCAGCCTGTCCCATCAGGGCCCGCACTACAGGACTCAGTTGGTTGGGTGTATCTGTACAGAGCTACTAAGACTTTCCATATGCTGGGCCCTTAAATCTCTACGCACTCTGCTCTCTGCAGGGACTGGTGGGCATGGCCACTGTGGCTCCTCTCCAGAGCAGACTGTTAGAGGCAAGAGACACACACCGTGCTCTCTCCTGGAGACGTCCCATCTGTTCATCCTTATTTTGTTCTTACCTAGAAGAAGTCAAGTACGTGCTTGCTCTTTGTGTCTGGAGAAACCTTCTATGAGTGCTGTGAACACCACTGCAGCGGTGGCCTCTGAGGTCTGGACTAAACTGGAAGGGTTAGACCAGTATAGCTATCTGTTCGGGGGACGCTTGTTTTTATGGATATAGCTATACCAGTATAACCTTATACCAGGTTAGTTTATGCCAATTCCCCAAACCATACCACATTCAGGTTGCTTCTAGTCCCAAGAGACAGTCAATTGATAACTTCGGGCTTACACCAAAGACAACGCCTGTAGCCACTCCCATAAGAAACCATCTAAAGTTTTATTAACTAGGAAAAAGAAATGGAATTATTTACAGGTTAAAGTAAGTGAACATACACACACCAATGAGTTACCATCTAAACCAGAGGTGGGCAAACTACGGCCTGTGGGCCACATCCAGCCCGTGGGACCCTCCTGCCCAGCCCCTGAGCTCCTGGCCCGGGAGGCTAGCCCCCAGCCCCTCCCCCGCTGCTCCCCCTCCCTCACAGCCTCAGTTCGCTCGCTCCACCGCCGGTGCAGTGCTCTGGGTGCCAGGGCTGCGAGCTCCTGGCAGTCAGGGGCAGGGGTTCTGGGGGCGGTCAGGGAGAAGAGGTGGTTGGGTGGGGCAGGAGTGCCGGGGGGCAGTCAGGAAGGAGAGCAAGATTGGATGGGGTGGTGGGGGGCAGTCAAGGGTGGGGGTTCCGGGGGCTGTCAGGGGACAGGGAACGGGGGGGGTTGGATGGGGCAGGAGTTCCGGGGGGGGGCTGTCAGGAGGGGTCGGATAGGGGGCTGGGCCACGCCTGGCTGTTTGGGGAGGCACAGCCTCCGCTAACCGTCCCTCCACACAATTTTGGAAACCCAATGCGGTCCTCAGGCCAAAAAGTTTGCCCATCCCTGATCTAAACCCTAAGAGTGACAGAGTTGTAGTGATCTATCAATTCAAAGTGTCTTTCAGGGCAGCCCCCGGAGGCAGCCCCCGGGGATCTCTGCCTTCAGTCTCTGGCCCTCCAGAGTTCAAACACCCAAAAAGATGGAAAATTTTCCTGTGACTTGTTTTATTTTCTTCATTCAGCTTCCAAACCCTCAGGCCAAGCTCCCTTGCTGGTACCATTTCCCAGGTGCAATAGGACCATTAACCAGTCCTTTGGATTGGGGTGATTCTTGATGGCCCATCTGAGGTTGATAGTTCTTCTGGATTGGCTGGGGAGAGTGGGAGATCACAAACTCAGGACAAACATGTTTAAAGTTATGAAGCAAAACTTGCGTATTTTCTTATGGCCTGGAATGCCGACCTTGCAAGTGAGATTAGGGCATGCAGCAAGTTAGACAAGCGTTTCATGAGCACTAAATACGTTCTTATCAGACTAATACCTAGTTTGAGCAAAACTAACATGCAGGTGACCTGGTCTGGGCTCCAGCTAGGAAGTTGCCAGTTCTCAGTTAACGCCTGCAGCCTGGGCAAGAGCGGGCATCTGGCCTGCCAGCATCGCGTCTCCTATTTTACAAGCCTCCTGCTTTATTCGCGTGCTCTGCTTTGAGCTCTGGTCAAGTGAAAAATTCTCTACGTTATTTCAGAGCTTGTCCCCACAGGGTCATCGGGAAAATTAATCTGAATTCACTATTAAAGTGGATTGCTGCATTAAACTCCAGTGTGGACTCTTGTCACGGTTCCACATGATCTGTGCTCTGCCCCAGTACTAAACAGTCCCTTGGAGAAACACCCCCAAGAAGTCCCACTCTTCCTAAAGGGTAGGCCACAATGCCTGTGAGACTGGGCTCCAGCACTGGGGCACTGACCGCTGCCTTTGCTTAAGAGCCTTTGGTGAGGGACCTTGTCAAAGGCTTTCTGAAAATCTAAGCACACTGGATCCCCCTTGGACTCAGGAGATCCGGCTTTGATTCCCAGCTCTGCCCTGTGCTGTGTGACCTGGGGCAAGTCTCTCAGTGCCCTGGCTCCCCATCTGTAACGTGGGGTTAGTGACCCCCCCACTTCGTGGGAGGTGTGACAATAAATCCATTCATCTTCGTGAGGTGTTTCCCATGGACAACCTAGAGTGCTCGGTGCTTCAAGCTGAGGATGTAATTCCCCGCTCGAGGAGACGTACCCGCGCTAGCTCTGGTCGAGTGGGTGCGCTCAACAGAGCACGTAGCTGCAGTGGGCCGGGCTGGCTGCTGGCAGTACATACCCCTCCGAGATGCTAGGCATATACTTGGGGCAGCTAGCCCCCTGTGCCACCACGGCTGTGTTCTTAGTGTGCTAGCTAGCGGGGATATCTTCTCAAACTGTAGCCATCCCCTTAGGTGGTAGGATTTTTCTAATGAACTGTCCAATCTAGTATCAGGCAGATCTCTCCATGGGGCTCCCCTCACTTGCCTTGGGAGACTTTCTCCAGCACAATAGGACATCATCGGCTAGCTAGGCTAAGATTGCTGGGGGTTCTCCCAGTTGGGTTCTAACCCTGGGGAATCTCCCTGCACTCTGGGGTCTACACCCTTGGAGGATTTGAAGGTAGTTAGCAGGTCTCCTATCCCCCACCCCTTCACCTCACGGAGTGTTTAATACTGCCTGCTGCTAAAGGGCTCAGGCCCTTTGATTTGTACTGTTCTGCTCTGCGTGCCCTTCGATGGTCCCCACCTTTCTGGTCTCGAGGTTCCCAATTTACAGCACAGGCCGGCCGGGTGGAAAACAGACACATAGAGCAGGGAGGGGACGAGAAGCATTGTTAAAGGCCAGGTGGTCTGATACTGCCTAGGGCACCTAGTTGTGCCAGCCAGGCTGGGGCTGTGGGAAGGGGAGCTGTATCCCCCCAAGCTACCCCCTAGCTAGGTGTGTACGATAGCTGGTTCCTTACAAGCCAGGAGCCAGAGTCACCGCTGGGCTGGCACCGGGGCAGAGCTAGTGAAGACTCAGTTTTGTACCTCCCCTGCGTGGCGGGGTGGGGGCAGCATGTGCCCCGTTGCCATGGCCACTACAGGGCGCAGAATGACCATGGTGCAGGTTCAGTCCATCGACTTCAATGGGCTTTGGGCCTGTAGAGGAGGACTGCCTCTTGGTGCACACGGCCTTTAATTCAGCCGGGTAACCCGGCTGCGGTAGCCCGTGGCCAGCCCTGATGTCACTTGCAGCACCCCGAACCACGATGGCTTTGCAGCACTTCCTCCTTTTCAAGCATCTTCCTCCTATTGAGTATTATGGGTTGCGTCCCGCACACCCTCTCCCACGCAACAGGCAGATAATGCACAGGACAGGTGTGTTTTGGTGGCACAATAGTGCCCCCTGTTGGCTAGTCACTTCATGAAGTTATTCTCCAGTTGCATAAAGGAGAAAGACCGATCTCTGGATTCTCTTTTAACCGTTGAAACTATACCGCGATGCCAAAACTCCCAGCAAATATATCCCATAATGCCCTGAAATAGTCCATCCCCCCAACCATTCACTTTTTAGCTGGTGACCATGTAACTTTCCTCCCTGAGAAACTCTCCTCTCTGTCGCTATGTCTGAATTCTGTGGGCCAGATCCTCAGCTGGTGTCAATTGGAATAAGCACCAGTGACTTCCGGGGGCTTTGCTGATCTAACCGGTTGTGAGGGGAACTTCACGGACCGAGGAGGCTGAGAGATGGCGCATGCAGGACGCAGACGGGGGACTGTACGGTGTTTTGAACATCCCTGTTTAATGGAAAGAAACTATTTCCTTCCCCCATTTCAGCCTCAACAATAACAAACAGCCAGGGACTTGCCTTCGATCAGCTTTCTAGCTGGTTTGTACTTAATTAATTAATGTTTGTAAAGCTTTGAGATGCTCGGCTAAAAGGCACTCTTTGAAGTGCAAAGGATTATTATTAATAATTTACATAAGCCTTTCTGTCAACAGCATTCAGCTGCTCTATGCCCTGCTCCTGGGTACCAGTGGCCTAAACATAGAGTCACAAGTCCGGCTGCCTCAGCGGGCTTTCGGCTGGGTTTGAAACCGGCTCTGACATGATTAGGGCCAACCGTTCACCTGGTGGGTTTGCATTCAGGGAGGAAGGTGAGGGAAAGAAAATCCAGCGGTGACATCCATTAGAAATAATGTGAAAATAGGGAGGGGGGTGCAGGGGAGCAAATGTGTGCCCCCCAAAGGCCCTCAAACCTCCTGTCAATCCACTGTTTACTATAAACATTTCAGCAGGTCCTACCATTTAGTGATCATCCAATATCCCTTAAATCAAAACCTAAACCTAATTTCCCCAATACTAATTTCCCCCTACTGTTACTCGCACCTTCTTGTCAACTGTCTGAAATGGGCCACTCTCATTACCACTTCAAAAGTTATTTTTCCTCCCTTGGTATCCTGCGATCAATTGAATTGTCTCGTTAGACTGACCTCCCACTTGGTAAAGCAACTCACATCTGTTCATGTATTTATACCTGCTCCTGTATTTTCCACTCTGTGCATCTGATGAAGTGGGCTGTAGCCCACGGAAGCTTATGCCCAAATAAATGTGTTCGTCTCTAAGGTGCCACAAGGCCTCCTCGTTGTTTTTACCTCTGGTGCAGGCACTGGGGTGGCTCAGGGTAAAGAGAGAGCCAGGCAGAACCTGAGAGAGAAATGCTGACATGACTCATGCACTTGCTGAGTTTCCTAATGCTCTGTTTACACACACTCTCTCTCTCTCTGGGTTTTTGGCTTTATTGGCAATCAGCAGCTACTAGGAAAATTGGGCTTCCCTGGCTGGAGACCACAAAGGCTTCTGAGCGTAACAGGGAGCTTTGATTTCGAGGGTGCGGGTATCCCAGCAGGCGGAGTGGTCGTGTGTCAGGGACGAGATGAGATCCATTTCTGGAGAGATGAGCTGTTCCTTAGACAGTCCAGCCCTGGGCCAGAGAGTGATTCCAGGGGGATTTCCCCTCCGTCACACAGCCCCTGTTGATCAGAGGTGCTGGTGAGTGGAAGAGGCTGGGAGGAACTGTTCCCCTGGCGTAGAGGAATCCTGGGGCCATGTAAAGCTGATCCACCTCAGCGCACAGGGGTGGTGCTGGAGCACTTTGTGCTCTGGCTAATCGTTGATAGAATTGTGACGTTGCACTCTATGATTTTATAAAAATATGCTAATGAGGGTGAATATACTGTAACTGGAATATGCTTCATGCAAAAGGTCTCTTGTAAAGTATCATTACAAAGCTTATAATCTACTGAGTGTGATCATCCGGTTTGTATGTATGTATCGCTCTTGTATCTGAAACTAGAAATATGAAGTATAACTCTGAGGGCCTATTGTAATTATGCGAAGTGTGGGCCATTAATGGTGGTTTGGAAGCTTGATGGCTCCCATTAACCAGGACAATGGACTGTAGATGGCTCCATTTACTTGTAAGTCTTCCTGTATACGTGTGTGCTGGCAAGTGGGTAATGAAGTCTTACAGTGACATGTGATCATGTCACCTGAACGGGAATCCATCTTTAACCTGGTGCTTTTCCATTGAGAAGGAGGGGTGGGAACCCAGAGAGGGACAAAGGATTCCCGCCTAGTGCCAAAGCTATAAAAGGGGGTGGAACAGAATGAAGGGGGTTGCAGTCATGAGAAATCCCCTAGCTACCACCTGAGCTGGAACAAGGGCTGTACCAGGGGAAAGGATTGGGCCCAGACTAGGAATGCGTCCAGTCTGTGATAGAAGCTCATTGAAACATCTCTGAGGGTGAGATTTCATCTGTATTCAGTTTTCTTACTGGATTAGTCATAGGCTTGCGTGTTTTATTTTATTTTGCTTGGTAATTCACTTTGTTCTGTTTGTTACTACTTGGAGCCACTTAAATCCTACTTTTTGTATTTAATAAAATCACTTTTTACTTATTAATTAACCCAAAGTATGTATTAATACCTGGGGTGTGGGGGGGCAATCAGCTGTGCATATCTCTCTATCAGTGTTATAGAGGGCGAACAATTTATGAGCTTACCCTGTATAAGCTTTATATGGGGTAAAATGGATTTATTTGGGGTTCAGACCCCATTGGGAACTGGGCAGCTGGGAGACAGGAACACTTCTTAAACTGTTTTCTGTTAAGCCTGCAGCTTTTGGGGGACATGGTTCAGACTTGGATCTGTGTTTGCAGCAGGCTAGCGTGTCTGGCTCAAACAAGGCAAGTTTCGGGAGTCCCAAGTTGGCAGGGAAAATGGGTTAGAAGTAGTCTCAGCACATCAGTTGGCAGCCCCAAGGGGGATTCTGTGATCCAACCCGTCACAAAATAATGTCCTTAAAGGGGGGCATTACATGCCACGGTAAACCAGAACAGGTCTTGTGCCCTGTTCTGCCGCCTCCTTCTCAGCTGTGCTGAGCTCCCTCACCAGCCAATTTAAAAGTCCCTCCCCTGCTCATGGTGACACCCGGGGTCAGGAGACTGGAGATAATTGCAAACACTTGGTTTCCTCTGTGCTAACCCTGCCTGTTCCCTTGTGGCTCTTCATGCCTCCTGGGTAGTGAAATTGGGCTGGTCAGTTTCATTTTCATGTTTATAGTCAATTTCGCTTCCTTGTTCCCCAGGGACATTTAATACGGCACCCCTCACTTTGGGGTCCCAGCGCTTTAGCAGGAGGCTCACTATCAATATAGGCCCTCATTTCCCCTCTATTCGCGTTCTCTTGAGGCAACTGGCATGGTAGGAATTGCAGAGAGGCACAATTCTCATTCACCAGCCCAGTTAGGAGGAGGGAGGCAGTGTAGTCTAACGGGTAGCTGGGCTGGGATTCAGGAGAGACCTGGGTTCTATTTCCAGTTCTGTCACTGGCCTGCTGGGTGACCTTGGGTATGTCACTGCCCCTCTGTGCCTCGGTTTCCCCACCTTAAAACAATCAGACTGGCCGCCTTTGTGCAGCGGTTTGAGATCTGCTGAGAAAACCTGCGCCGTAAGGGCTGGGTATTACTATTTATAATAGCCCCATTCTGCTAGATGCTGAACAAACACACAGAGAGACTGGCCCCATCCTCAAACGCTCTGAGGGATTTTTGTGGGATTTGCGTTTCTGAGGCCACCGGAGAATGTTTAAAAAAACAATACCGGCGACAGCTAATAAAAATGAGAAACGAATGAAAAGCTCCCGCTAATGCCAGATCTTGCAAAATTTGAGGCTAAACTACCTAGCGTCCTTTTAATTTCGGAAGTGTTAACCCCAAGTATCCTTGCCGAAGAGAAAGAAGAGTTGCTTTCTTAAAGATTAGCCCTTAATCTGTGCAAGAAAACTGTTTTCTCATGCAGTAGCATGTTTGTATGCTGCTCGGAGAAGAATGGGCATTGGGACCCGCGAATTGGTACCCACAGAAATAAAGCGCGCCACAAACGTGGCTGGAGGTGTGGGGCTTTGGCTGGAGGGGAAATGCAGTGTGCCAGACTCGCCATCTGTCAGTTAGGGCTTATGAGGCTTCCTTTCTCCTACACCTTGTTTCCGGGCATTTCTGTGCTGCAAGCACCGCTCAGGTAGGGATACCCAAGGTAGCTTTAATCTCGCCAACTCGGGTCCCCGAGCAGTGAAACCGCAGCAGCCTGAACTCCAGGCAGGGTCGTACCCGGAGAGACTGTAAGATCTTTGGGCTGAGGGCTGACTTTTGGGGGGCTCTGGTGATGGGGCCCGATTTTTGTCTTCCACTAAGCCCCATGGCACTCTATCTCCCTGGCTGATAGGGCACTGGCCTTACCCCCAATGCCCCAGCAGGGGGTAGGAGAGAGGGGTGTGGCTGGAGCACACTGCTCTACAGCTGTTTGCTGCTTCCCAGGGGCTGTGGGAAGTAGAGCATAAGTTAGAGCAACCCTGAGGCTGCTCTGACAGTGGAGAAAAGATAGGGCCCTAAACAGGCCCAGAGTGCATAAGTGGCTTAGTCACCTTAACCTCCAACCCTGCTCCAAGTGCAGGACGAGGAGAGCTGAGAGTTGGTCTTAAAGCTCTGGTCTGGTGCTGAGCCAGCTGGGAGCACCGGGAATCTCCCCGCAGTGCCTGTTCGTTTTCTGTCTCCTTTTTGGCAGAGTGGTCCATGGCCCTCTCACCTCCCTGCTGAGTTTCACCCAGGCCCATAGCCGAGTCCCGCACACCCGTTGTACGCAGCTTGGCGAGCGCTCTCTGTTGAGCAGATGCGCGATCCCCGCAGAACGCAACGTCGTTCTGTTTTTAGAGCACAGAAGGGGCTTCCTTTGTACTGATTGCTAATTAAATGGATTATTCAAAGCTGCGAGTACTGTACTGTGCATTGTCTTCTAATAGTTTAGATTCTGTCCCTGTGCCAGCTCCCATTTAGCAACAAAAACACTTATCTTGTTCTCCGCTATCTCCTCCTTTTCCATTTGTAGCCTTTCCTCTCCCTCCAAGTCTTTTCAGTTCCCATGCTGCAATAATAATTCTACCCGTCGTCATCTCCGTCGACAAAACACTGTTGATGTGACAGCTCCGAGCTATGGAGTCTCCGTGTCTTCTCGATAATTAATTAACTCATTGCGGGCCCTCCCTCACCAGATTTCTTTGAGAATGAGGCTCAAGCGTGGGCAGCCGGGCTCGGCCTTCTTTGCCCGACGTTTGCATGTGCCCCTCTTGGAGATGATGGCTTGGGCCTGCCAGGGGCCCAAAACACTTCAGAGGGTGTTGCCCTGTCTTGTTGGCAGCTGGGATTGTAGTTGCAGCGTGGACAGAGAATATCCACGTTGGGATGTCCCAGGCTAGGAATTCAGATGTGCACTGTGTGACGTATCCCCTTCCTAGATGCTGGTCCACCTAGAGGTGAACAGCCTACTACGGCTGGCAGCTAAAGGAGGTTATTCCTTTAGCTCACGTGGTAGGGGCCTGGGCTGTATTGCCCGGAGTTCAAACCCTGCTGCTGGCCCGTAGTAGGTGCGCTGTGTGAGACTCAGATCTGGTGCGCATTCACAGTGAGGAGAATCAGAGCTTGGGGGCCAAACTCCTCCTCCTCTCACCCAGGAGTCTAGGAAGCGGCTGAGCTAGGACTTCCCTTGGGCCTGTCCTTGCCTCCAAGCTTTAGGGATGAGGCCTCAAAAATAGCCCTTCGCCTCTGTGAGCCTTTCCCCACCGGCCGCGCTTGGGCAGAGGGGAAGGGGGCTCGTGGAGCTACGGGAAACCGGGCCCCCTCATTGGTCATTCACATGAGCCACTGAGACCCCTTGCTGCCTCTTGGATGCAGGGAGCTTCCTTTCGAGGCAGGGCTGTTTCCTACTGTCCAAACAGCCTCCTCCTCTCCTGGGTTGCAGACTGGCCGGAGAAGCCACCATCCGGGTTCTCTGCATCCCGGTGTCACATGTGACAGTTGAGAGAGAGGAGTCCTGGGGCCTCCTACTTCCTCTTGCCCCGGGAGGGTAAATTCCATTTGCTGCCACCAAGTTATGGTAAAAAGCCCCTCTCGGCCAGCAGGGCGGATGGATGTGTGATAATGCCAGGCAAGGCGGCACTGCTCTGTTATGGATGGCGGTGCCTGGGATATACCCTTGCTAGGAGCCCTCCCACCCACTCACTTTGGACTGTGCTGTCCTTGGGGACAGACGCTGCAACGTAGCCGGAGTCGGGGCGCTGTCAGGGACTGGAGAGAGCAAACAGCTGGGCCTGGGGCTGGCTGGGAGTGGGTGGCATGGAATTTAACGTAACAAATTCCCTGCCAAATGCTGAGTGTCCGACCTGCAACCAGGTCCATCCCTGGTGTGACCCTACACAGCCCACAGAGTTTACACCCGTGGGGAGTCTGGCCCACCTGCAAGAGAGACGGGCTGTGCATTTGGCTTATCAGAGGCAGGGAAACGTGACTGATAAACTGCCGACCGCGGTAGGAGAGTCTGATGCTCCTGCCCTCTTACTGGGGCTTCGCTGGATTCCGACAGGCATCTCCCGTCGATCACCACCAGCTCACACGTTGCCTTGATCTTCCCAATGCTGCCTCCACCTCGGCTCCTGGCTCCTGTGTGAATGTTGTAACTGTCCTGTGGCCACTTGGGACATCACCCTTCGCAGGGGCAGTGAAGGATGGAGCTCAGCTCCTCCCGCTCCAGTGGTGCAGGCCCTTCCCTGCCACCAGAGCCAAAGGAGATGCTCTGTTAGCATCCAAACGTGTGTTACGATCATAATTATAATCCCGAGCTCTTCCATAACGTTCTTCCTCGTGTCTCAAATGCTTTACCAAGGAGATCAGTATTGTCAGCTCCATCTTACAGAGGGGGAAACCGAGGCACAGGGTGGAAGCGACTGGCCTAAGGTTACCCAGCAGGCTAGTGCCAGAGCTGGGAATAGAATCCAGTTCTCTTGAGTTCCAGTCCAGTGTGTTCTTCACTAGGTGGTCGTTGGTCAGTTTATTGTTTTATTTATTTATCCATAACACTCTGGAGTCGTGAGCAGGGTCGGGACCCCCTTTGCTCCCCCGCAGAGAGCACAGCACAGCGTCAGTCCGGCTGGAGGCACAGCGTCGCCGGAAAGAGCTGAACGCGCCGGGCCCACAGGAAATCAGCGTGTGCAAGGCAGCCCATCACAGCAGAATAAGCCGATATAAAATAAGTTTTGTTTTTTAACCCTGAAATCTGGTAGGGACTCCACCTTCCCAGACGCACGTCAGAAGCGAGTTTGAGGATTTAAGCCTCAGGAATGGAGCTCTCAGGCCTGATCGTGGAGCGACTGGTTCCTGCCTATTGGCGCATCCACAGGAGGTGGTGGGATTTGAGCTGGGAGTTGCCGCAGGCCTCTGACCAGTGAGCTGAGTAGTAATAATCCTGCCTAGTGCCGTTGGGCGGAGGTTCTCAAAGCACTTTATACACCCTCATTGAGGCTCGTGACAGGAGAGAGGCTAAGTGTCGTGGGAGCCGTGCGGCTCACCTCTGCGAGCACTGCTGCCCTCCCACTTTCCAGGAGGGCAAACAGGTTAAGTGGGAGGTTAAGTGACTTGCCTGCAGAGCCCGGGTCTAGACTATAGGCTCCAGGTGTCCTGGCTGCTGTCGGACTGCTTCAGCCACAATTCTCAAACTCGCCAACGGAGGGAGCCATTGAACAGGAGCAGATCTGAGGTTCCACGGGGGCTGGCTGGTGCCTGGCGGGGGCTGTGCCGTAGATAGGGTGACCAGACAGCAAATGTGAAAAATTGGGACAGGGGTGGGGGAGTAATAGGAGCCTATATAAGAAAAAGACCCAAAAATCGGGCCTGTCCCTATAAAATCGGGACATCTGGTCACCCTAGCTGTGGAGGGCTGCCACGTGGGCTGCCACTCAGAGGCCGTACCGGGTACAGTGGTCAGCACTGGCTGTGTTTTGATCTCAGCAGCGGGCACATGGTTCTCTGGATAAGCCATCACAGAGTGGAGCTTAGACTGAATGCCACAGTTTTTGGGTGCTCGGAGATGCCCACTCCAGCAGCTGACACTTGCATGGTCCAGTGCTTCTTGCCACGCAACCCAGGTATAATGTCCGGTGCGCTTGCAACTCATGCCTGGATTGGTAGCCCAAAGCGTCGATGGCTGCACAGCTGTGATATCGGTCTGCAGATCAATGCAGCTATGAGGTACGCAGCAGCTACCCCAGACGTTTCATCTGTCTTCAAAGCACTTTCCAAACTAATTAGTCAACTAATTGCAGGTTAACTAATTAAACTCTCTGATGAGATAGGCACGGAAGTCTTAGCCTTGCTTTATATGTTCGGGAAACTGAGGCACGGTGGTGAAGTGTTTGGCCCAAGGCCACAGAGGGAAACTAGCGCCAGCCCTGGGACTAGGAGCCAGGCATTCCTGGCTCCCAGCCCTGTGATCAGATGGGGAGGCCGTAGGGCGACACTCCATTACACAACAGTAAGTAAGAGGCAGTCTAGGGTTTTAAGCCGCCTGCCTGTATCTGGCGTCTCTCTGGAACGAGGTTATATTATTTTTATGGTAAAACCAATACAAAGTAAATTTAAGCGAGGGGGCGGATTGGGAACAAAGCCCTGTCAGGATTTAAATGTCAAAGCCGGGGATTTAACACAAACCCACCCAGCTCGGTAGTTCGTAGGCTGCGGATGCAGTGGGTGAATAACTGCTGAGGGCTGAAAGCTACAGATAGGGACGTGTAGGAGGCAGAGGGGCTCACTGAAAACGGGAGTCAGAGTCTCAGGTGGCGTAAGTTGGCGTAGCTCCATTGAAATAATTGGAACGGTGCTGATTTACGCCAGCTGAGGCTTTCTGAGGGACAAAGATGAGAAAACCGGTCAACGCTTCAGCTTGTGAAACTGAAAGCCCTGTCCGTGCTAAGCAGACAACAGGAGAGATGTCCCATTCTCTGGCTAGTTAACTTCCCACTTTGGCAAGTGTCAGTCATCTCCCAGCAGCGCTTTCATACTCCTATAAAACAAACGACTGTTTATTTGATGCATAAAATGTCTGAATCATCAGACGTCCCGTCAGAGAGCAGATGCAAAACCAGCCGATAGCTTAGAAGAAAAAGGCCCTGGCTTGTCTGTCTCCCGGCCGATAAATTTCGGTGAGCAGCGGAGGTTCTGTGTTCGCCATTGTTCCAGGCAACTCTGCTGCCCGGAGAGAGATAAGGCAGGGAGGAAATAGAGGGAATGTGAAATGAAATTCTCCCAGGTTCGTAACCATCAGATGCCGACTGCCTGTTTATTCACAACATGTAAAAGGCAGGAGATAGGATTCAGTGGGGAGAGGTGAGCATTTGAAATGTATCCAGGGAGAGAGGCGAAGCTCTTGAACGTAGCAGGGCTCTAAGCGTGTGTGTACACACGGGCAGGGGCAGTTAGCTGTGTGTGTGTGTGTGTGTGTGTACACACTAGCGGGGGCAGTTAGCAGTGCGTGTGCGCATGTGTGTTTACACACAGGCAGGGGTGGGTGAGTGGAGTGGGAGTGAAGCAGGTGGGTTGATTTGGGGATAAGAGGGAAAGCCCATGTCCAGCACTAGGAAGGTCAGGGGCTCTGGAGGGCTCTGGCTCTGCGGGGTTCTAGGAATGGCCTCGGCTGGGAACTCCTGGGTTTCCTAAACAGGGCAAAGCCCTGCTTGCCCAGTGCTGTGTCCCCAGGGAATGGTGACCTGGATTGACCCAAACCCATATTTTGCCTTGAACAATTTATTTCATGCTGTGCAGGGTCCCACCAGCTCCTCCTGCCTTCCCGTTGTCTCTTCTTCAGCGAGGCAGGAGGTGGAGAAGTGAAAAGAAAAGGGGACATTGATCAATATATCTCCCCCAAGCACCATTACCCTGCCTCCCGGGCCACGTGGCTTCTTTCCCTGATGCGATCTGGGGGTTAACATTGAAAGTTTTGGTGGAAAGGGGGTGGTTTTTTCTGCCAGTTGGCTCAAAGATCCCCATGCCATCTTGGTCTCCTGTGCCTGTCCCCACACGCTAATCCCAAGAGCTGGTGGAATTTGTTTTCAGCTTTCCTATCAGAAAACCTGGCTTTGCTGAAAGTGACCTTTTCTGCAGGAAAATTTCTCTTGCTACGAAACATTTAACTGTTCCCGATCAGAGGAATCAAAGCGAACGGTTTTGTTTTGCGATGACTTCACGGAGAGGATGTTTTCCAGTTTGGCAGCTTGAATTCTTTCGTTGTGTTTAAAAAAAAAAAATTCTTTGACACTTTTTGCTTTGAAGTTTCCAATTCAAAACTTTCCAGATTTTTTTTTTTTTCATTTTGTGAAAAAAGATGAATTTCCGACTGGGAATGGAATCCAATTCCCTCGTGTCCTAATTTCCCCTGGGATGAATGTTCCAGGTTCTGAACGGCTCTGCTCATTGCACGGTGACGCTCCAAGTGCAAGAAGTTTTCCCTTCGCACTCAGCCATTCCAGCGGGCACCACTGTCCATGTCCTCCACCACTGTCACACTGGGGTTTCATAAATAAAGCCAGAAGGGTTAAAAGCTCATGTTGAACTTGCTCTACTATCTCCTCCGTGCTCCCAGCTGCACCAGCGCTGTTAGGGGATTTCCTGCAACGAGCGGACCGGCCTTCCAGCAAATGTTCCACGCGCCTGAAAAACCAACTGTGGCAAGATGCCGGCAGGGTACAGGATTAAGGTGGCTGTGCAGAAAGTGCATGGAGGCTACATCAGTTGTGGGGGATTTGGGTTGTTGGGCCCCTTGTCTCTAGCATTCTTTCCAGGGGTGAGACCTGAAGTGAGCGTTTTCTAGCTTTGTAACGTTTGAGTCCCCACGTTCTGGGAGTACAGGGAGAGCAGAAGGCGCTGCTATGCAGCGGCAACCTTCGCTCCTGAACAAATTCTTTTTGTAAGTGACCGAGATAAAGGCCAGAATTTGATCCCAGAGGTTGATGGGTCAAACCCAGTGTAGCCAATAATACCTGGTGTAAGCAGAAGAATCCGCTCCGGTAGCTGCAGCTGGCTGAGTGAAATGTTACACCTGAGTGGGCCTGTCATTTTTCCAGTCGAAGGCAGCAATATACATGCAGACAAACCGATAAATCTTAGCATCTCCAAGCGGGAGAACTCTGTCTGGCAAAGGCTGAGGGCTAAAAGACGGCGAATGTTTTAAACACCTGGATATTTTAATCAGTGCTGAATTGCAATGGATTTTCTCAGGAAGATGAGAAGGTCAGGACCCTAACCTGGCTTCTCTTCCAGTCTCACTGCTGACTAGCTGGGGACCTCGGCCAACTCTGGAAGGGAATGCTCACCTGTGTCTGTCTTGCAAGGGGGCTGGGAAGGTGAACTAGTGTCAGTACAGGGCTTTGAGGTGCTCGGATGGAAGATGCTACAGGATAGCGAAGCACTATGAGAGCAGGTTGGGACGTTTTTGATGAACCATTTTAATGGAAGATTCCCATTTGCCAAACCCTGAGGTGCTCCTGGGAGAGAGGGAGTGTTCTTGGGGGAGAGGGTTGCTTTGGATGAATTTCCCACTGCCACAAAGTTTTGGGAAATTTTTTTGAACTATCAGTGTCCCGTTTTGACATTTTTAAAATGAGAAAAAAAAATTCAGGTCAAAACCATTTTTGTTTAGCCATTTGAGTTAATTTAGAGTTTAAAAAAAAATTGACGATTGAAATCAAAATGAAACGATTCGATTGACCCCAAGCCAAACACTTTTTGGATGTCCCAACTGCAAAAACTTTTGAGACTTTGTCTCTTTGTCCTCATTTGGGACGGGAACATTTTTTTAAATCTCAATTTCTCCCGGAGCTAGAAAACGGTGTCCTGTCCAGCTCTAATTATTTTTGGTGTCGAGTGGGTATGACGAGCTCCATTGTAATGCGGCTGATTGTTTGTACTGCCCCAAGGACCTAAGGTGGTTTATAACCATTAACACACCGGATGGCGAAGCTGGTACTTGTTTTCCCATTCTTAGCCAGGAGTGTTGTACTACTGCTTTAAAAGACAATGTTGTCTGGTGACTGGAGAAGGAAGTGAGGCCCAGAACTTCTGGGTTCTATTTCTGGCTCGGCGACTGATTTGATCCTGGGCAAGTTACTTCAGCTGTCGGTGTCTGTTTACCCCATTGTGGCAGGTGCTGTAAAAGACACTGAAAGACGGTCCCTTGCCCTGAAGAGATTGTTCTACATGGACAAAGGGTGGGAGGAGAAACTGAGGCATAGACAGGTCAAGTGGTTCCACAGCTGAGAACAGAACTGCCCACAGTGAGGTGTCCACTGGCATCTCAGGTCTAGCATAGGAGAAGGGCTGATCCCAACTCAGCCGTACAAGGAAAGGGGATGGATCACTTGATGAGTCCCTGTTCTGTTCATTCCCTCTGAAGCACCTGGCATTGGCCACTGTCGGCAGACAGGATACTGGGTAGACGGACCTTTGGTCTGACCCAGTCTGGCCGTTCTTATGTCTGTTCCTAGCCACGTCAGCGTTAATTGCAAATCCACCAGCTCTGCTCTCCCCTCAAGAGGTTGAGTTGATGCGCTTGCTGCTTTTCTTGAGGTGATGTAGCTCTCACCTGGGTTATTAAAGCGTGAAATTTACATGGTTCTCAGGCTTTTTCTGCTGAGCTGGGAGAAATCCAAGCCCTGGATCTCTACCCTCCCTCTAAACAGGTCCAGCTGCCGTTGAGTGAGAGAGAGACAGCATTTCAAATTAACCTTTCCCTCGCTGCGATCCTAGTCCCAAGTGCGTCCCAGGGGAGCACAGCTCTCCAGGCTAATGACCATAAATGTGCTTGGAGGTTGGCCGTGTCTATGAAACAGGGCTGGGGCAGCTGAGAGAGTCCAGATCTCGCCCCCCCCCCCACGACCCCACCCATGTGCTGCTGGCTACTCCTCCACCCCACTGCCCCGGTCTGGCCATTAGAACGTTAGGGCCTTAAGTGTCCCGTAAGGTGCAACCCAGAACGGTGCTCATTAAAATCAAAATAATCCCTGAGAAATAGTTCCTGGGCAGAATGACCATTTCAGCCCAGAGAGCGAGCTGGCAGTGAAGGAAAACAATCTGAGCTCTCCCAAAGGCCTAATTATTAGCTAACCCCTCTGCCACCCAGATGCCCTCAGCATCTCCTGGCTGTTCAGTTGCTCGCCGTCCTGCAGTCTTTCTCGGCAGGCCTGGAGCTGCAGGTGGGCAGCTGACACGGCAACGTTCTCCAGCACAGGAAGGGACGGCTGTTTAATTACACGTTAAGGAACATGCAGCGGCGTCAGGGGAATGTGCTAGGGTTGCTGTGTCATTACAAGGTAAAGAAATAATGCATTGGCCCCTACACTGCAGAGCAGGTTGTGCCAATGTGGTGGAACGTGGAACGGTATCTAACCAAGAACCGGATTTGTCCTTAGAACTCCAGCCACATCCCGGGGTCCCGTTGAAATCAGTGGCAAGGAAAGGCCACCGATTGATGGGACAGCCATTTGGCCAGAAGTTTGAGAGCGCGTCTTGCGACAGTAACACGCTGTTGTTGAAATCCTGGCCAAAGTGCAGCAAGCCTCAAAGCGTGAGACAAAGGCAGGGTGGCCGCCCAGGCATCTGTATGCACAAGTCTGCCCACTGGCTGGGTGCCTGGCTGGCTTGAGAGGAAGAGTTGGTCTTGTCAAAGTGCTGGATTCGGAGACTGGGGCTTCACCACTGACTTCCTGTGTGACCTTGGGCAGGAGAGATGAAGTCAAGCCAACCTCAAACGAGCCAAAATCACACGCCAGGATCCCCCGGTACGTCGATTGGCTTAAAACCCTCAAGACTTTAAAAATGCTGTTTTTTTTTAAAATATGCCTTCTGTTTTTCAAACCTTCAGGTTCACGTTTTCCAGTTTTTTTTTCTGCCACCACGAGGGTTAAAAACAGACACTTAAAATCTTGCCTGGCATGTAAAAATAGGATATCGCCCCGGGACTGCAGAAGCCTGAAACTTGAAGATCAAAACCAAATACCACGAGAGTTGGCAACGCTGGCTCCATGTCCGCTCTGTTTTGATTGGGACGCTCTCCGGGGCAGAGGCTCTCACGGTGTTTGGACAGCAGCTGGCACAATGGTGCCCAGATCTCAGCTGGGCCTCTGGGCACTACTGGAATATAAAGACGCCTCTGGATTCCATTGGCCTCTGGATAAGCCCCAGTGTTGTCAATGGAGTTGCTCTGGATTTGCGCTGTGGTATCTGGGAGGGGCAGCTGGTAAAAGTGTCAACGTCCGTTGGGCAGCAGCGAGGCGGATGGGTATGAGAGGGCGAAGTCTGCCTCCACAACTGTAGCCGTTTTGGGAACGTGGCCAATATCTCAAATGGGAAGCCATTGACCTGATCAGACTTGGGAAATTTGCTTTATGGGCTCTACAAGGTGCTCAGGGGAACTAGTGCAGAGGGAAATTACATTAAAAGCTGACGGTTTTAAAGCCAGGAGCTGGAGAAACTTGACACGATCTAATCCTCCTTCCTCCACGTAAAAATAACCCCATTGATGCAATATGTAATGCTGCAACATTGCATTTCTAGAGCCCATTCTTGTATTTCTGTAGCCTTTAGACGCCCCCGCTGGGATCGGGGCCCCTTGGGCTAGGTCTATACAAACACATAGTGAGAGAAAATCCTGACAGTCTAAATAGACAAGCCAGACAAAGGTTGGGAGAAGGGAAGCATTGTAGATGGGTGTGGCACAAAGTGGTTAAGTGACATGGCCAGGGTCACACTGGAAGACTGTGGCAGAGAGGAATTGACGCAAGGTGAAGTGAGTCCGAGTCTTTCCCTTCCAAGCAAGAATGTCAAGCCATTTAATCAATTAAACCTCACAACACCTCCCTTCCACAAGGTGTGTATCATTATCCTTGCATCACATGGGGAAACTGAGGCACAGAGCGATGAAATGACTTGCCCAGGGTCCCATAGCAGGTCAGTGGCAGAGTTGAGAGTAGCTGTGAGCAATGCCATCTCGAGCGTCCACTCCCCCCTGAATAAGATGAGAAACCCTGCGTGACACATAAGGAGTCAAACACCGACCCAATGCCAGTTTGCTCCCAGTAATAAAGGAGCGAATCACAAACAGAGGGGAAGTGAGTGACCAGGGCCGGCTCTAGCTTTTTTGCTGCCCCAAGCAGCAAAAAAAAGCGCCGCCCCTCAGCCCCACCGCCGAGCGCCACCAGAACCCCCCCCCGAGCGCCGCCCCCACGCTGAGCCCACCCCCCCCATGCGCCGAGCGCCGCCGGAACCCCCCGAGCGCTGAGCCCCGCGACGCCGAAGCCCGCCCCCGCCCCCTGCCAAGCGCCGCCGGAACCCCCCTCCAGCGCCGTGCCCACGCCGCACCCCCACCGAGCGCCGCGCACCGGAACCCCCCCAAGCGCCGAGCCCCGCGCTGCCCCCCGCCGCCAAGCGCCGCCGGAACCCCCTTCCAGCGCCGCGCCCGTGCCGCCCCCTCACCGAGGCCCGCGCAACCGGAGCCCGCCCCCCCCGCGGAATGCCGCACCGCGGTCCCCCCGCCACCCCTTACCAGGTGCCGCCCCAAGCATGTGCTTGGGTGCCTGGTGCCTGGAGCCGGCCCTGTGAGTGATGAACGACGGGATTTTAATCTCCTCGCCCAGGCCCCATGTATAAGTGGGATTTTGCATGAGTAATTCCATACATTTTTAATAGCGGCCCCTAGAGCGAAATCAATCAGGCCGGGCCTTTGAGTTTCCCGAACATGATGCGATTTCATTTAAGAACACGCCGTTCAGAACAGCCGCTCCCCAAGGCAGGGGGCTAACAGCGGGGCAAGTGGGGTGGCAGGGGATAAAGGGAGGTGCCAAGGGCTGGTGAGAGACAGCACCTGATGAGAGAACTGGTTACAGGCAGTGGAGAGGAGGGGGTATTTGAGCCTCCGTTTGAGGCTGAAGGACGCCAGCCTGGGAAGCAGGGCTGGAAGAAAGCACTCAAGACGATTGAGAGTGTTTTAATGAAACGTTTTTTTTTTTGTCGGGAAATGCCGATTCACCGGAGCTGGTCCACTTTGTATAAATAATTAAATATTCCTGGGGGCAAAGAGAGAGAGAAACCAACTGTATTTCCCAGCAGTCCAGGCATTCACCTAGGACGTGGGAGATGCAGGTTTAAGCCAGATTGGGTAGAGCAGGGATTTGAACCTGTGTCTTTCCCCTCCCCGGTGAGTGCTTTGCGTAAGGGACAAGCAGCTATTCTGGGGTGGGTGCCTCTTGCTCTTGCGGGGGTTTTGGGGGTTTTTTTGGCACAAAAGGTCTCATTTTCATTCCACATCAGAACGAAAGTAAATTTCGAAAGCTCAAAATTTTTCATTGCACGGAATTCTTGTTTTCTGGCCAGCCCTATAAATCAGCCAGAAAGACTCGCATTATTTAAGAGTGAGGGTCGCTACTGGAGCAGGGTCCCAAAGAATGAGATGGGAACCTTTCAGTTCAGAAAGGCTGTCGGTCTAAAATATCAGCTTCATCCACGAGGCATTGGGCTCGGTGCAGGAATCTCTGAGGACCCCCCCGCCCCCGGCCTGCATTAAGCGGGAGCTCAGACAAGATGATCACATGATCCCTTTTGATTGTAACCATCGAGGAATGGGGCTGGATCCAGTTTCAGTCCGGCCTTTGTGACACTGAAATGCCAGGAGATTTCGATTCCCCAAGGGGCTGGAATCATTTGCGGCTCAATCAGATTCTGCCCTGAAATGCTGCTCAAACGTCAGCTTGCAGCCCGGCTCCACTCACAGCTCTGGAGAGAGGGACGCAGTGTCGGGAGTTTCTAGGAATAGCTTTGAAAAGGCACCGATTGGTATTCTGCGCACTGCCGGCTCCATTCATGGAAGGGGGCCAGAACACTTAATAAATATTAGCTAAGCCTTGTGAAACCCTTGGTGCGAGGGAAGGGATATATACGGATCACATCTTCTATTGCTGCGCTGGAAAGCGGACACCTCTGGGGCAGAACGGCGGCGCTCCGTAGCAGCACGTGTGAACTCTACACAACAGGCCATGACAGGACGTGAAGAACATTGGATCCAGGGGAAAGTGCTCATGCCAGGCTGGAACTAGGCCAGAACCCACTGGGTTTATAATGTCACTAACTGGCATGAAAATGCTCCCTTAAATGGCCAGAAACATTGAGGACCTCTGCTTTCCGTGTCCTGTGCTGGGCTATGCCCACAGCACCGCCCTGGCATTACCGTTGGTAAGATCACACCCTTCTGAGTCAGCGCTCTTTCTTATTCGCCTTGCCAGGGAGTCTTGGGTCAGATCCTCAGCGATATCTAGGTGCATAACTCCCATGAAACCCCCTGATACCTTTGAGGATCTGGGCCCTAGTGCTTTGAGTTAAGGAGAAGCGTCTACCCTAAAAGACTCTGGTCTCTCATCCACTAACAATCCTGGCTTTGCCCTCCTTAGCTTCGGAGTTCTCACGCGATCACTGCCCAGCTGCAGGGAAAGGCACTGGGATAGCGTTAGCTTCGCCCCTGGATGCCTGTCATCCCAATGCACAAGGCTTACGTGGACGTTACCGCCCGGCAGCTTGGCGTTGCTGTTTCCTGGCTGACTGCCCGAAGGTACCCGCGGCCGCTCTCTTTATGGAGTACACATGGGCCTTGTCTGGACCCCGAACCCATCCTTGTTCAGCCTAGGGTGACCAGACAGCAAGTGTGAAAAATCGGGACAGGGGGTGGGGGGTAATAGGAGCCTATATAAGGAAAAGACCCAAAAATCAGGACTGTCCCTATAAAATCGGGACATCTGGTCACCCTAGTTCAGCCAGCGGTGGTCACTGTAGCAGCTAGCGGTGCAGACTCCAAGCATGGGCAAGGAAAGCTGCATTCGCACCAGCTGAACCTGTCCCAGTTTCAAGCGAGCGCACAAGGGCAGTTCCACTCAGATTTTGCGTTCATGCAGCTGCCCGGGTTGCTGCCTAGCAGTGGCTGAATCCCTGAGCTCTCCCATACCCCATCGCAGCCAAAAGCTTCAGGACCTTCCCTCCCATCCAGGGTGGGGGAAACCTCCTCAAGATCCTCCTCCCTGGGGGGCCTGACCCCCAGCTTGAGAACCTGTGCCGTAGAGAGAGACAACTTCTCGGCCCGGCCCCGATGGCCAAAACCCTTAAAAGTGGGGAGTGACGCCCAACTGGAGACACTTAAAGGGGCCTGGAAAGTGCTGAGCCTCCGTCCACTGGAAAATCAGGGACCTTTCAGGCAACTCAAGTTGGGCAGCTAGAAACAGGGACATTTGCAAGCTCCAGTCTGTATGTGTGATGCAGACCTGAGGGGCTGTTCTTTTGACCCACCCACAATCCTCGGCCAACTCTGGCTAACGTGTCAGCCACCTCTTCCGCAAAGGGAGGCAGGAAACATTAGCTCTGTCTGATGGAAATGCAGCCAGGCGGGAGAGAGCAAAAGGCTAATGTTGGCCGGGTAGCTGCTAAAACTTCGACCGGGGCCGGATAGCACATCATTTAAGATGATATTTTTTTCATGCTGAAATGGAAGAAAGCAGCTGCTCTCTGTACAAATAAAATTAGGGCAAAGGAGGAAAGTAATTTTGTAAAAGATACCGGGAGATGCAGGAGAGGAGATGGAGAGGAGACAGATGAATAAACACAATCTACATAGAAACAGATAAAAAATTCAGTTTCTCCGCACACACATCCCTGGCCTCCCTTTCTCTTTCACACTGTACAGACACACTCCTACTTCGGCGTCGGTGCTCAGGCATCCATCTGGAACGTGGGAGGCAAATACAATGATCGTATTCTGTCATGAACACGCAGCAACGTTTCTCCAATTATGTTTTTATAATTCCTCAGAATTAGACTTGGTCTTGAATAATATTTTGTTTTCTTTTCCCCGCTGTTTGAATTTTGTGCTGCTGGAAGGTGACAGAATGACATTCCTTTCGGCCCTAGTCTGGATCCGAGCCCCATTGTGGTAGGAGCTGTACACATGACAGTTCTTGCTCTAGAGAATGTAACACTCTAAATGGACAAGAACTATGAAGGCTGGGAGAAAGCCGGCCCAGAGATATGGAGATCAGAAATCTCAGAAGAGCTCTACTGAGCTATCAGAATTGACAATGATCATACGGCAGCCCTGCCTAGGGTGCCCTTCAGTGGCAGGCAGCAGCATGACAGGCACATCTGCCTCAGTTTCCCCTTCAGAGTCCCCAGAAATGGCGCTTAAAACCTTTGTGTGTGTGTATGTGTGTGTGTGTGTGTGTGTGTGTAGGGATATCCTTGTAGGGTTAGCTTATTACAAAAGTCCCATGCATATAAATCATAACAAGCCCCACCCAGCATCTCACTGTGCCCCATCCCCATCCTTCAGCCATCTCTGATTCTCTGGCTCAGCGTTAGCAGGTACCTCCCTCTTTCCAGGGAGGGCCTGAAAAGCTTTTTGCTCTGAGCAGGTTTCCCCAGAGATCTTCTCCAATCTCCTGATTGCTGGCCATCCCCTAACTCACCCAGTCTGTCAGACACTCCTTCAGAGACCCACCCTCTCTAGGGCCCAGGAGCCCTCTTCTAAGCCTAATTAGGGGGGCAGGGTGCACTGGCCTCTTTCCTCTTAAAGGGCCACACCCTGTGCTACCAACTCTCGTGATTTTATCGGGTGTCCTGCAATATTTGGTGTCTTAAAGCCCCAGCTCCCGGAATGATATATTATGTCAGCATCTCAGTTTCATTTAAAACAAAAAGTATTAGTGCTCATCGTTGTAGAGAAAAGCTTGAAAACATGAATCCTAAAGGCTCAAAAATCAGAAGAGACAGAATAACAACCCCAACGACATTAAAAAAAAACCACCTGGTTTTTGAGGTGCCGGGGACATGATTTTTGTAGCCCTGGGGCTGGCAGTCTTGCACAGCACCCCGCACCTTCCCACTTCTGATCCTCATCCCACTGCAGCTGCGGTAGATTTTGCAAGGTTGGGTGATAACCCTTGTAAGGTAGGTCAGATTTTTGATTTTTGCATTCCCTGCTCAGCAGCATGGTGCACAAATCTAAGTTACACATAAATGGGAACCTAACGAGACCAGCTACCGGGTTACATTCAAACGATCTGATCTAGAAGTAATTCATTGGCTCAGGAGCTGTGTAATGGCGATAGCTGGGAATGGCACAGTGTCCTCTGCTCTACCAAGCGGTCACACACACCGAATAGGAAATTCTAGCTCTAAGCAAGGAGCCATCTGGGTCTCGAAGCTGGCAGCTGGTATTTCGGTTAGGTACAAATGGGTGGAATTGTCAAAAAGCCCCAAAGTGATTTAGGAGCATGAGTCCGGTGCCCTTTGTGCGCATAATACTGGCCTCTTTGTAAAGTGCTTTGAGATTTACTGATGCCACGTGCTGAAGAAGAGGGAGGTTTTACTCTTACGTCACTTTGGTGCCTTTTGAAAATTCCGCCCACTGGTATCTAAATGATTTAATAATCCCTGCCTCTCTCCGTTGGTAGCTATCAAAGCACTTACAAAGGAGGTCAGTGTTCTGAGCACAAATCCCATTGACTTCTGCTCCTCGGCCACTTAGTCCTTTTGAAAACACCCCTGATATATGCTTTTATTTTTCAGTGGTAGCTGCTGTTGGTTATTTGTCCTAGAGGCGCGCCAGCAGGCCCCAGCGGAGATGTGCGCTGTACTGGGCTGGGCACTGTACCTGCACGCAAGAGACGGTCCCTGTCCCAGAGAGCTCACAGTCTAAATAGATCAGACAGACACAGGGTGGGAGAAAAGAGCTGATGGAGAATGGAGGGACAGAGAGGCTGTTCTTCATCCAAGCTCACCCAGGCAGTCTAGGGCAGAGCCAGGAATCAAACCCACACTGCCTGGCTACCAGATGACCATTTTAGCACCATAGACTACCTACTTTAGACAACTGTGGGGTATTAATTAGTAGGGGCTCCATTGTGTTAATTATTGTACCCATAGTTACAAAACTAACCATAGCTACAAAACCCGTGAGCAGAAACTCAATGACTGCCCACTGGCCTTGAAGGTAGAACTGGCAAACGTCATCTTTGGTCTATACCCAAGAGAATTCTCTTTCCAGCCCATTTTACCAATTCAGTCCTGTAACAGGACTGATCCAGGCTCTTTCTGGCTTTCCAGGCTACCGGACCTCTTTGATTTTTTCCAAATGCTTAATTTCTACCCAGGAAAAATATCATAGCAATTTTCACTGGAGATATTTCCTCTCGCCTATTTGTTTGTCTTCTGAAACTTTTGAAAGCATTGAGCCCACTGACGTCACGCCTCCTCATGTCTGGACAGTGGCCCGTGGAGGATACTTTTTCGGTACGCCGCATGGGGAATTGGATGTGATGGCTCTGTTCAATATTAATAGCGGTTGTGTGTCTGTTTTTCAGAGTTGGCTGCTAAAAGTTCTCGGCCACGTCCGCTCTGCAAGGAGAGGGGAGTGTGGGGTTTTGCCGGGAGTGGAATGATGCCCAGGTTCGTAATGCCTGGGCAGGAGAGTCTGTCAATTGTTGTAATAGTGAATAACTCTGGACGCCTTATTTCCACTCCGAGCGTGTCTAGCTTCAACTCCCAGCCGTTGGATCGTGTTCGACCTTCCTCTGTTTGTTCCCCTGGTAGGTCCTTATAGCCTGTAACCAAGTCACCCCTTAACCTTCTCTTTGTGAAGCTAAATGGACTGAGCTCCTTGAGTCTCTCCCTGTAAAGCAGGTTGTCTATCTAAGGTGGGTGGTGGATCTACATGACTACATTACCCGCAGGCCGCCACTTATCACTCGTGCTCTGGCGTTCCATTGGGCATCTCCATTTGTTGACGGAGGGTGGAGGGGATCCTGGAGCCACTGATATCAAGGGTGCAGCTGCAATGCGAGTTTAGTAGCCCTGCGAGGCCCGGGAAGTCTCCCCATTCATCCCCTGCCAGGGCCCTGCTAAGCCCACCAGGCAGCAGGCCCGGCGGGATGGGTCAGTTCTAGACAAGAGTTACTACAAGCCAGGAGCGGGGCCGGCTTGGACAGAGCTGCAGAAGGTGGGGGCAGCTATTGTCCACCCTGTGCGTGAATAGGACTCCCAGCCTCACACCTCTCTTCTCCCCACCTCGCCTCACCGCTGGGCTTCTCCTGGGCTTCAGTTGCTGCACTCTTGCTCCTCCTGCACCTGCAGCCGCCCTGTACAATTGTGCACATACCCACGTGCATCCCCCACCTGCACGCCGGCCTCTGGAGGGCTTCTGGGGCTCCGGCACATGCTTCCTCGTTAGTGATGCCCGGGAAGTGAGCATGGCACCCGGGGTAGTGACACTGGCTCAACCTGGGAAATGCACTACCCTGCTCGGAGCTGGGGCGAAGGATCACGCGCTGGGAGGGACTGCATAGCTCATCCATTAGAGGCAAGAACCACTTCCCAGGTGAGCTGTTGGACCGACTTGGATTCGGATTTGTCCCGGGGAGATTTTGCTGTCGGGGTGGGGGGGCATGTCTAGGCTTTCAGGGGGGCAGGAATGAGACTGCATGGACTCTGCAATTGCACCATGCTCATGTGTTTGGAAAAGCAGAAGCATTCCTCTCCCGCTGCAGAACGGGGCAGGGGCAGGACTGGGGGAATCTGCCTTCTACAGCGCAAATGGCCATGGCCAGACTTGTTGGGTTGATGGGCTGACTCATTGGGCAATTCCCAGGATCTTAAAACGTAGCAACTCCAGAGCACTTACCCGCTGGCTACTTCTGGTGCTTGCCCTGAACGGCTGTGAAGTATCTACCCACCTAGCATCCACATAGGAAGGTGCAAGCATGACATGACTGGTCTCCAAGATTCAGGGGTCTGGAGCCCCTCACCCCATTGGAATCTCCTTTCTCTGGGCCTTTGGGCTTGGAGCCGGGTCTGAACTTTGTGAAGGTTTTTGAAGAGAAGTGTAGCTTGGTGGGAAGGGAGGTTTGGCCCATTCTAATGGCGGGACCCAGCTTGAACTTCAACTGCCCAATGCCTGTGGGGCAGGGGTGTTTGGATCTGTGCGTTTGATCCAGGCTGTCTCTGGTAGCAGAAGTCTTTGAGGCCTAGGCCCGGTGACGCTTGGAGGAAGATGCAGCTGGGTTTAATCTCTGTTCCTGATGTTTCGCTTTCCCTGCACTGCTGCGGTCACCCTCTACAAGCAGGGCCGGGTGGGGCTGGAATGGAACCAAATGGAAATCAGGAAACCTTGTTAGAGCTGAGATAATTGATTTGCAATGGGTTGGGATGGTGGCTTCCGGAGCCAGCTGGAGACCACGGGCTTTGTGTTGTCTTGTTATTTATTTTTTCCCCCCCTTTGCCTCTTTGATGACTGGACATCAAACCAGACAGGCACTGGAGGGCGACGCCGGCCCCCGAGCCTCGCCTGGCACCCACGCAGACGGCTGCTTTTGTTGTCCGTTGCTTTCAGTTTGCAGGCAGGTCGCTCTTCTTGTTCCTGTGGTTTGTCTCAGCTCTTCGTGGGTATAGCAACCTGTTGGGTGTGTGTGTGTGTGTGTGTGTGTGTGTGTGTGGAATGGGGAAGGGCCTGGCAGATTGTGGCTGCACCCATGGCCAGTGGGACATACCTAGGATGGGAGCTAAGTGGGGCGTTGCTGGTTTCATCCCCCTCCCCTGCTGTGTGTGTGTGCCCCAGGTTGCACTCCCTGTCCTCCTAGTGCATGGTGCATGTGTGTGGGGGAGGAGCCCCCTGGTATGTTCCTTCCATTCCCCTCCCTACCACGGGAAACTCAGAAATAAAACTCGATACTGTTATGTGCAAAAAATAAATCAATGAAACCAAAGCCACGCGATTTTCCTAATCTGTTTAAAGGGCAGCGGAGCATGGAAATGAGCTCCCTCGGCTCCCGCTGCTGGAAACCAGCGCCGTGTGCCACCAGGAAGGAGAGTCTTGACGATTGCCATCTCCGTGGCATGAGTTGCAGGGCGCGTGGGCTGCCTGCCGTCCCCGGGGAGGAAGGAGAGGGACGTCGGGTTGGGGGGAAGGATCAGAGCGCCGCGGTTGTCTGAATCTTTGCACCAAAATCTCAGCTAGGTCATGGGCAGGGCTTGATTCTGCAAGGTGCTGAGCATCTGGAGTTCATCCGTGGGAGCCCCTCACCGGATCAGCTCCTTAGGGTATTCCAATGGGGAAATCAGGCTTTAGGGGATAGCTCAGGACTCTCCCCGCAAGGTGCACAGCTAACGAGGAACCAGGCAATAGCACTGCAGCTGGGCAAAGAGACTCGAGTATCTCAGCCACTGGGCGAGTGCAGAACAGAGCGGGCAGCTGCTGTTTTAAGGGCAGGGCCCTGCTTTCATCTCAGTAACCAGGAGTCTGGCCAGGGACTTCCCCAGGAGCAGGATAGGGACCTGAAGGGAAAAAAACAGGGGCTGGGGTTAAGAGTAGAAAGGATGCTCTAGAATCAGCATTGCTGATTCAAACCAGTCTCGTGATATTTGGTGTTTTTCTGAAAGCCCCAGCTTCTGGAGTCATGGGATTTGGGAGGGAGAATCTCAGCTTTTGTTAAAAAAAAAAAAAAAAAACGTTTCTAGCCCTTGTGGGTGCAGAGAAAAGCTTGAAAATGTGACCCTTAAAGGCTCCAAAATCCAACGGCCGATAGCCACAACCCAGCCCTCGTGATTTTTAAGCCAATCAGGCCTTGATTTTGAATGTTTGAGTCTGGCAGTGCTGGATAATAAAGGCTGCCTGTATCCCCCTTTGCACACCTTGGCTAGCCTGAGTCTGTGCATGGTCCTAGGCTAATCCGTATGCTTCTGTTCTCGGTGGCAATAGTTGATAGAGGGGATGGGACAATGGGACTGCCTACAATTGCATATGACCCATCTGAGAGTGCTTTTAGCAAATATCTCCACTGGCCAGAGATGAGGTGCTATTGGGGAGGGCTCTGAGTTACGACAGCGAATTCTTTCCCAGGTGTTTGGCTGCTGGGTCTCACCCACGTGCTCAGGGTCGCTGTATTTGGGGGTCAGGAAGGAATTTCCCCCCAGGTCAGATTGGCAGAGACCCTGGGGCGGGATTTCGCCTTCCTCTGCAGCGTGGGCCATGGGTCACTTGCTGGTTTGAACTTGAGTCACTGGTGGATTCTCGGTAACTTTGAAGTCTTTACATCGAGATTTGAGGACGTCAGTAACTCAGCCGGAGGTTCTGGGCCGATTGCAGAAATGGGCGGGTGGGTGAGATTCTGTGGCCTGTGATGTGCAGGAGGTTAGACTCGATCATGAGGGTCCCTTCTGGTCTTAGTCTGATCTCCTACGGCGGCTGGCAGGCACTGTAACCCTCTCCTGCTGTTTCCCGCACCACTCTGCCAATAGCCCCCCAATCCTAACTACAGCCCTCGCTGGTATCCCAGACCTGGACTTCCCCACTGCTCTGCCAATGCACCTCACTCTGGCACACCCCCTGCTCCTCTGGGAAATGGCCAGATGTTCCCACGTGATTGAAGAGAACTTCCTGCTCCCATCCCTGGATCCGGGACTCTGCTAGTGAGTGAATCCATTGCGTTCCCTGTTTCCTTTCCCTCTCCTGCCTTTGCCCCTATCCCTTTGGAATCCACTTGCACCCATTGCTCCTTGCGGGAAGCTGGCTGATTTTTGAGGCCTGTGCAAGTGCTTCCGCGTGGTTCGTTAAGAGGCATCGGTATAATTAAAGAGAGGAGAGAGAATAGAACCGTGTCAGCCAGAGGCTCCAGAACCCTTTTATCTGCCACATTTAAAAAAAGACAAAGAAAAAGCCGTAATTCTACCCCGGCATGGAATTATTCACGCTGCAAAGTAGCCCTATGGGCGTGAAGATATTACTGCTTGCTGGACATGGCCGCGGAGTGCTCCGTCAGTGATGTTTTATGTACAAAGGACAAAGGCAGCAAAGCTGCGCAGAACTTGTGGGGTTTATTGCTGCAGCTGGAGCTGGTGTGTAACCATTCCCTTCTGTTCAGATCGGCCCAGGTTCGTGTGATAACCCCGGCTGGTCAAACGTCTTCCATCAGAACTTCTTTTCGATGGGAAATGGAAGTTTTGGACATAATGAAATTTTTGCAGAAACCGTCTGCTTTTCTTGAACTGTGGTTTGGTTGGGAAACCGTTGTCTGGAGACTGCCAGACGGTCATTTGAAAATGAAGTACTTGGGTTTAGACAAAAAATAACTCTGGTAGCAATGCACTTTGCACTGGTGTGTGTGTGTGTGTGTGTGTGTTTGTGTATGTGTGTGTGTATGTATGTGTGTGTGTGTGTTTGTTTGGTTCCAAATCTATGCAGTTTGTTTTGGCATTAAAATTCCACAAGTGATGCTGTTGGTCTTCGATTCGGTGATGGCTGATTTTTTTTTCCCTTTATGTAAAACTAACATTTTGGGTACAAACCATTTGATCTCTGTCGGCGAGTGTTGTGTGCAGCCCAGGGTTCTGTTCAGGGCTGACTTTTGGCTGAGTGACTGACACATCAGTGGGGTTGTAATGTGGCCTCCGTCTGAGGATACCACTCAGTCCTCCCTGCAAAATGCTCTTGGTTCCATAGAGGAAAAACCCTGTGTGACACCTGAGTATTGATTTAATATTGCTGGTTAAAGTGGGCACCACTAGAAAGGCACAGTTCCCTGCTCCAAAGCCAGACGAGATCTAAAAAGGATGGTCCAGTGGTTAGGGCACTAGGCAGACATGGGTTAGATTCTCTGCTCTGCCACAGACTTCCTGGTGACCGTGGGCATGTCATTTAGCCTCCCTGTGCCTCAGTTCCCCACCTGTAAAACCGGAATAGTAGCACTGCCCTGCCTCCCAGGGTGTTGGCAGGGTAAGCATGTTAAAGCATGCTCAGCTCCTGCGATAATGGGGGGCAGTGGGGAAACGTGCTGCGCCTGGGATCAGGCCCACGCTGGTGTGGCCGTGGCTAGGCAGGGCTGTAGATCAGGTCCGCACGTGGCGGTGGCTGTGCTCGAGATTAGCCGGGGCTCATGGTGTTCGTTCAGTTTATCTATAGGCTCTGGTAGCGCTGCTCCCTTCCCACTCAGGAGGGATTCCTGCTCTAATTCAGTCCGTCTGAGTGGGAAGGTAAGTTTCATTTTCAGACCCATCGCTGCTTTCCATTTGCACCTCCGCCCCTGCAGCTCCCCACGTCTCCATCTTCCCCGATTCCCCCTCCGTCCTGCCTCGTTCCCCAGCCCCGACCTTCCCCTCCTCCTCCTCGAATTCAGCACCGCACATGCCAGTGAGCGAAGAGCTGTTTGCTAGGCTGCTAACGTGGAGAGTCGATAATTTCCCCTTCAAGCAATTAAGACGAAGCCATTTCTCCTCAATCAGCCTATTTGAATATGGAAATGATTTTTAATTACTCGGAGTCAATATCATTTTATCACTAAAATATGTTTGAATTAGGTTTGCCTGTATTTGCAGGGAACCTAATAAGCTGCATGCACATTTGCTCCAATGCGTGGTTTGCAATGGTCTCATTACTGTAGGAAGGCGCTGCCCTTTGAGGGGGTGGAGCTATTTAATGTCTGAGCTCCTGATGGAATGTGAAATACCGCCAGTTATTCCTTCTTTCTGAGCTCGGGCATCCCTCCTTCTCCATGCCTGGCGCCGAGAGGGCGGGGGGACCCTTTCCCGGGTGGAATTTTCCACGGTCAGTGCTTTTGTTCTCTCTGTCCCACACTGGAGGGTGCTGTCTCCTCGCGCCTTCCCACCAGAATCCCACAGGATGGAAATGGGGCATGCTGCCAGCTGGGCACCATTAATAGGTGGCAGGTTGAAAACAAGCAGAAGGAAGTTCTCGCACCACGCACAGTCAACCTGTGGAACTCCTTGCCAGGGGATGTTATGAAGGCCAAACATAGAGCTGGGGTCAAAAAAGAATTAGATAAGTGGATGGAGGATAGGTCCATCAATGGCTATTAACCAAGATGGTCAGGGATGCAATGCCAGGCTCTGGGTGTCCCTAAAGCTTCAACTGCCAGAAGCGGGGAATGGGCAACAGGGGATGGATCACTTGATTACCAGTTCTGTTCATTTCCTCTGGGATGCTTGGCATTGGCCACCATTAGAAGACAGGACACTGGGCTGGATGGACCATTGGTCTGACCCAGTGTGGCCGTTCTTATGAGGCCCCCACCCTGCCCTGGCAGGAGGCCGTTTCTCTGCTTGCTTTACCTGAAAAGGGTTAACAAGCCCATAGGTAAAAGGAAAGGAGTGGGCACCTGACCAAAAGAGCCAATAAATAAATTAATGGAGATATCCCATCTCCTAGAACTGGAAGGGACCTTGAAAGGTCATTGAGTCCAGCCCCCTGCCTTCACTAGCAGGACCAAGTACTGATTTTGCCCCAAATCCCTAGGTGGCCCCCTCAAGGATTAAACTCACAACCCTGGGTTTAGCAGGCCAATGCTCAAACCACTGAGCTATCCCTCCCCCTGGAATAGGAAGGTAGAACTTTTTAAAATTGGGAAAGAAACTTTCCCTTTGTCTGTTGTTCTCTGGGCTGCAGGGACGGAGCAGCCATGCCGTGTAAGGCTTGAACTAGGTATGAAAATTCACCTTCTATACCTAGCAGAAATGATTTGGATAGGGAATGTTTAGTTAGACACAATCCGCTTTATTTTTTATTTTGGGTTGTGGATCTCCTCTGTGCTAACCCCAGGTGCTTGTTTGTTTGCTTGTAACCTTTAACCTGACCCCCCCTCCAAAGCTAGTTTGGGTGCTTAATTTTTGGAATTGTTTCTTTTAAGATCTAGCAAAAAGCCTAAGTTCCAGATGTAATTTTTTCCTTTTTGTTTTTAATAAAATTTACCTTTTTTAAGAACAGGATTGGATTTTTGGTGTCCTAAGAGGTTTGTGCATGTTGTTTGATTACCTGGTAGCCACGGCCAATTTCCTTTGTTTCCTTTCTCAGCTCTTCCCTGGGGGTGTGTGTGTGTGAAAGGGCTTGAGGGTACCCCACAGGGAGGAATTTCCAAGTGCTCCTTCCTGGGTTCCAAGGGTTGGTTTGGGTTTTTTTTGTATTTGGGTGGTGGCAGCTTTTACCAACCCAAGGTCAGAGAAAAGCTGTAACTTGGGAGTTTAATACAAGCCTGGAGTGGCCAGTATTAATTTTTAAAATCCTTGCGGGCCCCCACTTCTGCACTCAGAGGGACAGAGTGGGGATTCAGCCTTGACAGCATCAGCCAGCAAGACAGGTGCAGTCTGCATGGCTTAGCCTCTTCCCTCAATGTCTCCCAATGCCCAGCAAGTCCAGCCAGCCAAATGTGTTGGGCAGCGAGGGAGAGCGCTGTACACCTCCTCTGCAGCAGAGAGGTGATCTGCATGGTCTGACAGCTCCCGGTAGCTAGAGCACTGGGATCCAGGAGATCTGCATTCGGTTCCTGGCTCTGCCACTGCTTCCCTGGGTGACCCTGGGCAAGTCATTGTCCCCAGTCTTCTGCGTGTGTATTCCAGCCATTTCTCCCATCCTTTCACTGTCTGGCCTATTTAGATTGCAAGCTGGGGCAGGGACCATCTCTTACTATATGTCTGTACAGCGCCTGGCACAATGGGGCCTGAACTCAGCTAGGGGATTTCTAGGGCCCAGGTTAGCTGCCTAACTCCCATTGAAATTAAGGGGAATTAAGTGCCTAAGTACCTTTGAGGATCTGGGCCTACATGCTACCAGAATATAAGCAAATAGGTGCATTTCTCTTGGCCAGCTGGGAGAGCATTACCCCTGTTTTACAGGTGGGGAAACCGAGGCACAGAGCTATGAAGTGACTCACCCCAAGCACATGGAAGAAGCAGAAATTGAGCCCAGACTCCTGACTCTTAGCCTGGTGCCTTAACCGTAAGACCAGCCTTCCCCACTTCTGCTTGGAGTAACTTTTGCAATGTTTGGGATGGAAACTTTTCGGGAGTGAGGGGCGTTTAATGGAAACACAGTGGTCTTTGTTCCTAGAGTCTAAGGCTGGAAAAAAACATTCTGTCCATCTAGTCTGACCCCAATATAACACAGGCCAGGGAACTTTCCTCAGTTACCCCTCTACTGAGCCCAATTGTCGGATTGAAGGAGACTCGTGGGAATGTTTCTATTGCAAAATCTATGCTGTTTAATGACAAGCCTTAAATGTCGGCCCGAGGCCACCTTCCCAAGTCGCCGACAGGAAATTCAGCCAAGCCAAGGCCAGGCAATGGGAATAACACCGATCGAACCAGCCTCTCCTTGCTCAGGTCTCTACGCTTACTGTGCCTGCGTTAGTCAAGGGCATTTCAGGGGGCCGTAAGTGCTTTTGCAAACACATTAGGCCTGAGATGCGGAGAGAGTTCCCAAGGTGCCAGATGAAACCCAAATCCAAGCGTGCACACGCCTGCGTCTGCCTCTCCCGGGGGCTGTCACAGCCTAAAAGGACTGGTTCGTGTAGTGTCTTTCCAAGAAGTGCTCTCTGGCGCTGAAACAGCCTTTGACGACAATTGAGTGGAGTGTCGCTTTTATATCTGCTGTCCCCTCTCTGCTCCTCCTGGGGGACCAGCTCTCTCTATACTCCTCTGTCTCCTCCACTCCAGGTTCTTTGATCCTGTAAGATCAAATTAGAGTTAGATAAAAGGAGGGGGAGGGGGCTTGCACGGAGCAGAGGAAGCCGTTCTGGCTGGCAGGCGATTCAGGGAAGGGGCAGCGAGAAGGCCTGTGCCTGGCTTTGCAGCAGGCAGGTTTTCTGGGGCTCTCTCCCCTGGCACTGGGGATGTGCGTGTGTGGCGGTCAGGCCTGTGCAGTGTGGGTGTGAAATGCTCTCCCGTCACAGCTCTGCACTCACACCATTTACAGCCACTTTGCACAGGCGTGAATGACGCAGCCAGGCAAGAGGCAGGGAGAACTCAGGCCCGGAGTGAGACCGGGGAGGGTTCTAAGAACAGGGAATCCATCCTTTTCCCGGGCGCTGAGAGCAGGCGGGAGCCTCCTCTGCCTGGCACGTGTATCGCAGTGCACGGTCAGCCCCGCACAGAGCTAAGGGCACCTCCGAGCTGTTAGATCCTCAGCGATGGTCCCCTGGTTAAGTTGCTAGTTAGGTTCTCCGTTTATCAAAGGGGCCTGGGAGGGATGTTGAAATGTCAAGCGTTTCTGTTTGGGTTTTCGGTTGTCGGCTGAGTGACATTGCTGCAGGGGTGCATTTCTGCGTGAGACATAGCGGGGCCTGGGCTTTTCTCCTCCCCCTCCCCCCAACTAGCTACCATGTCAAAGCCCACGGGCGAGACTGCGCTTTGACTCACTTCCTGCATGATCCCACTGACTCCTGAATGCTGAACCGTCACAGATTTGGCATTTCCAGGTGAGCAGAGATGCAGCTTTAGGGGCCAATCCAGACAGGGGATCCCAGAGCCAGATGCACCACCTCTGGGCTACCAACGCACTGCAAAGGGAGCACAGGGCAAGGGTGTTAACATCAGAGCCCTCATTTTAGTTCTGAGCTCTGCCACAGACTCCCAGTGTGATATTGGGTAAGTCCTTTTGGGCTTGTTTACATGGGGGCACTCCAGAAAATTAATCCAAATGAACTTAAATGGATTAGTGAAACCCCTGTGTGGTCACTTATTCAGAATTTGGAATAAGCAACTAAATTAAGGGCACTTCAATCCTGCACGAGCTACTCCACACAGGTTTCACTAATCCACTTTGAATTCATACCTGTATTTAATTTGGATTAATTTCCCCTGGGCCTGGTCTATACTTCAAAAGTAGCTTGACAAAGCTGCGTCAGTCAGGGGTATGAAAAACCCACCAGAGCTATGCCAACTTAAACCCCAGTGTAGACACAACTATGTCCACGGAAGAATGCTTCTGTCAATGTAGCTACTGTTGCTTGGGGAGGGGCTGCGTCTACACTGCAGGGTTATGGCATAGCTACAGCAGTGCCGATGAACAAGGAGATGCTTGGATACTAAATCAGCGAGGGCCACAAGGAAGCCTAGATACACAGGGTCAAAGGGCTCACCTTGGAGACTCACACTGACTTTGTCATCCTTGGAAAGAAAGAAGGCTGAGTTGACTCTTGTCTGATTTGATGGGAGTGGGTCAAGGTATGCGAGGGAGGTTTGAGTGCGTGGTAGCAGGGACCAGGTGGCCAGTTAGTGCACAACACACTTATGCAGTCTAGATTTACACCCCTTCTTGGCGTGCAGGTAGCGTTTTGTGCCCGGGTGGCGTTTGATGCCCGCTTTGCACCGGTGGGAATGACTATGAGGCGCTGGGCCACAGAGAATCAAGCCCATAGATGCATCCTGTGATCCAGCCACTAGACGGAGATACAGCCCACGCTGACAATAAGGGGGGTTTCCTCAGGAAATCAGTGGGCAACCTTGCGATTGAGCAAACTGGCGCTGAGGACTGTATTGCGACTCTCTGTCCCAGCCGGCAGCCAAATCGGGCCCGTCCCAGTTTGATGCGGGCTGGAACGGAGCTGGAGAGAATCTGGGCTTTGCTGTCCCTGGGAAACGGTCACAGGAAGGTTTCTCTGAAAGAAATCCCTTCAGTTGGAGGCTTGAAGATGCATTTTCCCCCAGCGGTGAGCTCTGGGCTGGCGGGGGATGGGAAAGGCTGCTCCCCCCAAACATTAGAGCAGCTAAAGCTTTGGTTTATTGCTTTGAAAATCTGTTGGATTTCTGCCTTAAATGTATAGCTCCAGCAACACAGAGCTGAAAAGATAACACTTCCCACCGAAGGCTTAAGCGGCGCTTGCTGCAGCCTTCATGTATATTAATTGAGATGAATATTTATGCAACATTTCCTGCTCTCGAGCAGTGGCTTGTGTTGCAGGCGTGTTCTTTATTTGAACGATTCGTTCATAGCCCGGGCGAGAGGAAGGCTCAGATGTCCAGATGCGAGGTTGGATTTCTTCCCTTAGAGGCTAGGAGCTTTTGGTCTGTTGTTGCATTTTGGACCGCTGGACATAGGTGCGTTGTGGGCTCGGGGACAAGATGAAGAGAGAGAAGCAGGGGAATGAGAAAAGGCGCTGGGGGAGAATAAAAAGGGAGGTGGTTGCTAGGGTGTTAGAGCAGAGAAATGGGTATCAGGACTCCTGGGTCCCCTCTGCCACTGACTTGTTGTGGGGGTTTGGGGGGAATCACTCCTCTCTCCGTGCTTTGGTTTTCCTGTCTGTAAAATGGGGTGATAACACCGTCCTGCTCCCTGGGGGTGCTGTGGCATAGCTGAGGTTGGGAAAATAGTCCATGATCCTTAGGTGAGAGACGGTGATATGAGAGAGAGAAGGCGAGTGAGGTAACGTCTTGTATTGGACCAACTTCAGGGGGGGGGAAGAGACAAGCCCCCGAGCTTCGCAGAGGGAACCAGAGTGTCACAGCTAAACACAAGAATAAAAGGCGGCTACCACTACATGGCAAACCAAGACAGCGAGATGTTCTTAAACCCTGGAACGGCGCTTGCTGTCTGTGGTCTAACTAGGTTGTAGCAGCCTGTGCATTGTGCAGGGAGCGTATTGGTACCCATGGAATACAGCAACTGGCTCTTGGGTGTTGTAAAGCCTGTCTGTTGTAGCTTCCTCTTTCATTAAGTCCTTCGTCCCGGGGAGAAGCTCTAAGGTAAACTGCTGCCAGGCGTCTGTGCTAAACACACTCAGACGCCAGGAGTGTCACAGTGAAGTGGGGGGGATCCGTTTGCGTTTGCTCCCATTAGCCACGTCCAGCGAGTCAGCCTCTGCAGAGAGCGCACCAGGGATGGGGTGCTGTCCCCGCTGCCCGCGTCACTCATGTGCTAACAGGGGGCCAGATAATCCGCTGCCGCTGGATTTCCATACGCGCCCCGCCGGAGCCGCAACCTGACGGCTCCAGGGAATTGAGGCAAATGAACCGTGACGAGCGGGAGCAAAGGTGACGGGTGAAGCTGGGCGCCCCCTGGGACAACAATCTCCCCGCACCCAGCCAAGTGCCGACGGCTTCATAAATCCCCCCCTTCTCGCCGCCAGCGATTGGAGCTATTTACACGGCCCTGGGACCTTAGCACCACAGGCTCTTGGGAGGGAGAGCAGTGCCATTATCTCCACTTTCCAAATGGGGAAACTGAGGCACGGACGGATGCAGTGATCTACTCAAGGCCAGACAGGGCCTCTGGCCAGTGCCCAAACCAGTAGACCCTCCTCCCCCTCTAGCTATTATCTGCACCTTCCTGGACAGCACAGTAGGGATTTGTTAGCCTGCACTGCCCCCCGATTGCCTTTAATAGCAGGAATTCTGCCCATGCTTGAATGAGGCTGCTAGACTCCCTCCGCATTCACACCTGGTGTCTCTCTCTGCACCTTCCAAGCCGCTGTGTCCCACCGCCCATGGCCCGGCGAAATAGTTCCTTTTCCGGCAAGCTTGAAGAAACGTTCTCGCTTTGATAGACAAGCCACTTGGGTTTGGAAAGACGGGGCCCTGTATACTGGGGAGCGGGCTCAGCGTTGCTCGGGGGAGGAACGGTTGTGGCAGCAAAATGATCTGTTGCCAGACACCCAGGCACTAGGGATGAAATCCAGGTTCCACTGAAGTCTTTAGGGATTCTCAATCCAGGAGTCATGAACCCTGGGGTTGGGACCCCCCTGCCCTGCCCGTATTGCTAAATGTTATTTTGGGGAGTGTCCTGGCTGGTGGCAGAGGGGTCCTGGTATGGAGAAGGCTGGACCCACTGCTAGAGTGAGGATGAGTAGGAGACACGCCCATGGTTGCCACCTCGTGCCTGCTCCAGCAGACACCAGGGGTCTTTTCCGTGGCCTTCAGTGGCACCAGCATCGGGTCCATAAGGTAACAAACAGAGCAAGAAGGGGATGTCGCTGGGTCTGATCCTGAACTTTAGCCTAATTTCCCCCCCTCCATGGCTCATCCTCGCTAGCAACGCCTGGAAACAAAAATCCCCTCCATCCTGTTTGCACCCATCAAATGCTCTTCCCCTGCCAAGCCATCCTATACATATCTCATTCTTTTCATCTCCCCTGCTTGCTAAGGATTGCCAGCCTGTTAGTCATCTCTGTGGCTTGTCGCTGAGGTTTGCTGCAATCTCTCTGGCACCGAGGAAGCCTCGGCAAGGCTGTATATAGAGGGAATTTGCTACCGATAGCTCTGTCATTTGAGCCCGTTCCAGCCCAGAAAGGCACAGCGCAGACTGTAGCGTAACTGCCTCCATGTCCATCTGCGTTAGCCCGTTTCATGGTCCCAGACCTTCATTTCAAATCTGGATTGCCGATTTCCTGGCACTGCCCCGCTGAGACAGTGTGAAATTGGTCAGGAGAGGTGAGCAGCTGTTGTGATTCAGTAGAAGGCGCTCTCCCCTCTGAGTCAGGGTGGAACCAACGAGCCGGAGGCTGGGGGGAAGACACAAGGTGGGAGGCTGTAATGTGGGAGGGGCAGCCTTTCTGATGAGACGTAAAACAAGTTCTGTCCACGGGAAATAATTCAGGAGGCTGGAGGCACTTTTTGCAAGAGCAGGAGTGCAAACCTGGGGTCCGGGACTTATTGCAATTGGAGTAATTGCACCTTGTCTCCATATGCAGATTTATTTGCATACAGTATTCTCTTGTGGCATGGCCATGTGCTCTTAGGCCACACTTCAGGGAAGAACTAAACCACATGCTTAATTTTAGGCATGTGTTTAAGTCCCATTGACATCAGTGGACCTTAAGCATGTGCTTTACTGAATTGGCACCTTCATCAGCTGCCCGCCTTCATGCCAGAGGGGGATGCACACCAGTAGTGGGTTACGGGACTCCTCTGTACATTTTTGTGTGTCTATTTGTTCAGAAAGTTTTCCAAACACTTTAGATCCTCTGTGCTGTAGGGCCTGCAACACACATGCTGTTATTGCTACATGAGTTATTATTCTTATCATAGCCAGCCACGCACTCGGCAAGCTGACCTCTCGGGTGAGGCAAACCACTTGGGAAGTGCCGGGGTGAAGGGTGCTGGAGAAATGTATGTCATGGTTGATATTTTATCCTAGCTAAGCAGGCGTACGACATAAACGGAGGGGTCCAGTCTCCCCGCTGATGAAAATCGGCAGAGCTCTGACTTTAATGCCAGGGAAAAGCGCTGGCTTCAGCAGAGCGTTGCTGATTTCCACCAGCAGAGGATCTGGCCCGGAGGCGTGAATAATTCCCTTCAGCCCCGTTCTTGCACTGTTTGTTTCTTTCCCCTTCAGCACAGAGGGCGGCAGCGTCACTGGCGGCCAGTTCTTCAGATCGTGCGGCACTTGGAAAGGAAATAAACCCTCCCCCCCGCTGAAATGTACTTTTCTAGCTTAAATGACAGCATTTATGTTACTCTGGAACCACTGGGGATACTGCTGTTGGATCGAGACCCGCAGCAGTGTTCCTTGATCCTTGACAAACCCATAAATTGAATTTTATTCTAGGACATTTTCATATTACTGCTCCTCTGTTTAATGTGCACATTGCACTTAAACTCCTTTGTTTCCCTTCATATTCCCCCCCCCCCCCCACTGGAAAAAACAAAGCTTTAAATCGCCTTTCAGCTGACTTGTGGCCCGTAGTGTAGAGCGCTGCATGGAGGAGACGCACCAATTTGTATGCACCAACAGGCCGGGGAGTGGGTAGTAACCGGGCATCGTAAATTTCTTTAAGGTGCCTTGCAGGACACCTTCATTGGGTCCTTATTACCTTTTTCCATTAAAACAGATAATCTTGCAAAACAAATCTCCCTTTTATTGTGCTTTTGTTTCTTCGTCCGTGCTATTTGGAGCAAAGTTTATGAGAAGAGATTTGAAGAGGAAGTTGCGGTTATTAGTTGGTGGAGAGGTTCTTGGGGCCTGCCCCTTTATTGTTACGTGAACTGCAGTAGAGCGCAGAGAGGTCCCATCGGAGATTGGGACCCCAGTTTGTTAGCTGCTGACCTCTTCTGAAAATCTGGCTGCTTATTGCAGTGTCTAAAAGGGGCCTGAGTTCCAGATCCACAAAGGTAGGTAATCAGTGGAAGTTAGGAGCCTATCTACCTTTGCGGATCTAGGTCTGAGTTCTTGAAACCTGGCCCCAACGAGCCAGATTTCCATCAGCTCAGCTCCCATGGAGGTAGGCAGCTAAACGAGGGTTGGATTTTGAAAAGAACTTGATATCCAGTGTGCCGAGTTCTTAGGAAAGCCTGGCCCCTTCCTGGGTGCTGAACAGAGTTGTGGGGGGAAGAAATGGGTTTCCAGTCCCATGGAAATTTCGCAGATTTTGAAAAACTCTGGTTTGCACAGGGAGGAAACCAAGATATTCTGAAAGCTGTCAGGAAAACCCAGAGAGATCCCAGCCCCAGAATAACCAATAGCCCAGTGGGCCGGACCCTCGCCTGCAAGATAGGAAACCCAGGTCCAAGTCCCTGCTTTGTGTGATTCGGAACAGCGACTTGAACCTGGCTGTCCAACCTGCCAGGTGGGCACAGTGACTGCTGGGCTGTTGATTGGTCTCTCTCTGGTTTTGACCAGAAATTCCATCCTGGCCCTGTGAAGCCTTCCCCACAGAAGTGGGGTTGAATCTAGGACGTTCCCGTGACCAGACTGGGTTTCAACAAATCAGCATTTTCTGATGTCCAAAAAATCCCGACCAGCTCTGGTGCTGAAAATCCTGGCCCTCTCCTTCTGTCTGAGTGAGCCTGGGTGGCAAGTAAGCGGCACATGTTCATAGCAGAGCATTGCGTGGAATTTGGGTGGTGATGTGGGAACAAAGCAGGGTGGGGGCAAAAACTCCCTCAAACCAGCAGCACCAGGGGACGCTGCTACATCTCAAGTCTGCGTCCGTCTAGGAGCACCTGTGGCATACGGTGACGGGTGCTTTAGAAACGAGTAAACAATAAAATAAATAATAAATGCCCGGGCACCGAGGGGACCCATGTAAACCTGGCTAGTGATTACTGCCTTAATGGACAGGTCTAATTTCCATTAGTCCCACAAAGCCCCGATGTTACAACCTTCATAATCTCAGCTGCTGCTCTAATTATGCCCTTTGTGCCACTCTGGTTACACTGGCTGTATGGTACCTTACAATTTGCATTAATTTGTTCATCATGTGCTGCTGAGAACTTTAATTTTAGGAGGGGAGGGGAATGGATGAGTTGACGGGGGCTGGGAAGAGGTTACTGAGCTTTTCCTCTCTAGGTCACTGGTGGGAATCCAAGCCGCTGCTTTGTCAGGACGGAGCCCGGAGGGTGGGAGACGCTTTCCCTCCAAGCAGGAGATATTCCTTCCCTGGGAATTTCCTGGTGCTGCTCAAAGTCGAAGGCAAGACACTGAGCTAGGTGGGCCCACGCATCTGATGCAGCCTGGCAGGTCCTCGCCGTTGCAGCCTAACGAGCTGCGTGACCAGCGGTTCCTAGGAAATGAATTTGTGGGGTCTCAGGCCGCACTCTGCAGTGTCCCCATCAAGCTATTCACGCCAGTCGGGCTGTAGGCAGAGAGGCCAGGAGGAGGTGGGGGAGAGGGGGAGGTGATTTCCCTGCTTGCTCTGTAGGAAGAGAGGATGTTGGTCTCCGCAGTTGACCTGCCAGCAGCGTGGAATTCCCTCCAGGGCTGGTCCTAGGAGAGGATTTGCAATGGTTCTGGCACCAAGCTGGGACTCTGAAGCAAGCACCCCGTTGTCCTGGTAACAGTGAGGCTAGCGCAGGGCCCTTCCCGCTCCAAAAGCCACAGGTCCCTTCCTCTGCCTGGCTAGGGGAGAGGGGGGAGTGTCAGGAGGCAGGAATTAGCCTCTCTGTCTAAGAACCGAAGGGAGGAGCCTGAGATCTGGGGCCCAATTCTCTGCTGGTGCAAGCTGGACCAGGTCCATTGACATCCCTGTGCCAGTTTGCACCAACAGGGAATTTGGTCCCTGGTCTCTTCTTGTGCTGTATTTTTATGCATCGTGCCAGAGGCAAAAGCGAAGGCTTTGTGCTAGCCTCCTGCCCAAAGGCTCAGGACTTCCCTCCAGGAATACATGGAGTGAGGGCCTGATCCTGAACGGTACTGAGCAGCCTGGCCTTGCACCACAGTCAGTAAGAGGGGAGGGCGCTCTGCCCTTCGTAGGACCAGGCCGTGAGATCGTGCTAAGAGGGTGAACGTGAGCGTGGAACAGGGACAAGAATGCCAATCCGCCAGGCCGTGCCGTCAGCTCCCAGCGGAAGCCCTGGAGCGGAGCACACACAGACCATGCTGTACAATCACAGGCATTGCCTGCTGTGGTTTCATAACGCCTGCTTATGGATGGATGGTTTTTTTCAGTACAGAAAGCGCATCAAATGAGCAAAGACCCTTGTACCTTGACTGAGGGATTATTAATGGTGAAGGCAAGCTGCAATTATCTGTGTGAAACCGTATTTCTTCGGGGATATTCCCTCTTACAATTATATTAATTGCAAAGATCTGTAGTTGGGTGTATTTGTTATGGAGTATTTCCCATCTTAATGACTTTCTCATCAATGCAAAGGGAAGCATAACCTTCCCTGCCCCCAATTCTGTTCATCGTAGTTAGCTGCCTCCCAGGACTTGAAGACTCACAACCTTTCCTTCCCTGCGGCCTGCACCTTTGGCAGGTTTGTGTCCTCTAGTGATCCTGAGCTACATGGGTCTCCTCCGTCATGCTGCCGGCCAAGATCTGTGAGAAAACTGATTTAGTTGGGGATTGGCCCTGCTTTGAGCGGGGGGTTGGACTAGATGACCTCCCGAGGTCCCTTCCAACCCTGATATTCTATGATTCTAATAGTGACCCGCCCTTTGTACACAGACCTCTTCAACCACCCGCCGGCTCACCTGTCTTCTAGACGCCCTTTATGCCACCATGACGGGGGAATCTGCTTGGTGCAATGAGCGGCCAGCGACGACCGTCGTTAATCACTCCCTCGTCACTGACCCAACCATCCGTCCACCAGCTTTTGATCTGCCAAGGCACCCTGGTGTCATCTCTGAACAGGGCAGGACAGCTGTGTGGCCAATCTCTCTAAATGGGATTTTCCGAATGACCCGCGATGCAGCCGGGGTCAACGTCAGACTGTCACATATCCCTGATGAGCGCCCACTGACTTATTTGGATGGTGGGCTACAGGCGGTCCACCTGGCCGATGCTGATTGTGCAGACGTTGAGAAAGACCGAACCCGGGGTAGGGCTACCCAAGCAGGACAGGTCCAAGGGGGAGGGACGACCAGATGCACACTGTCCTCTGGGTGGGGTGGACAATAGGCCAAGAACCTCTCCCTGTCAAAATGTTAAGTTAGAGAAACCCACCAATGTGGCCTCTCATCAGACAGCAGGCTAGATCGGGAGGAGGGAGGCCTTGCTCCTGCTCTAAGTGCGGTTTGAAGGATTTAAATCTTTAATGCAGGTTGATTGCACCCTGTGAAGTGGAGAAGTACAGTTATCCCCATGGGGAGCCAGGGCACAGAACCTGACTAGCTCAAGATCACACAGGAAGCCGATGAAAAGAATCGGAGTCCCCGCCTAGCACACTAACCACTGACCCAGCCTGTCTCTTGTCAGTTGACTTTCCATTAACTGTAAACAGTACAGGGACCATGATACTATTGATCAGTTTGGATATTCTCCAGTAGAGGGCAGCAGTGCCCAAAATTCCCAGCTGTTTCTGTACGCCATGCCTTAATATCGGTGCACGGGGTGTGATAAAGGGATTGCGGTTTTACTGTTCATCCTCCCCCTGCCTGTGAAACTGAGTGTTTCCCCTTGCCCAGCCGTCTGAGTGACCTGTTGCTGTTGTGCCGAGGTCACAAATGAAAGCGGTTCCAATCCCCCGGGGGAGAATTGCTCACACCGCAAAACCACCCAGCTGTGTGCCGTGAATAATCAACAGGGTTTGAATAGCATCGGCTGGGTAGCAACCCCGGCGGAGGAGATGGAGGGCTGGGAAGCTGCCAGCTGAGGAAGTCCCTGGAGATGAGGGGGATCTGGCTGGGGCTAAGGAATGGGAATCAGTCTAGTTTAAAGCCAGGCTGCTCCCCTGTGACCCTGTTGATGCTTGAGAGGTTTTTGGGCCCTGCTGCAATGTGACCTCTGTCGCTCTGTGTAGTCTGTGCTGACCGGCCCAGGCACATTTCCTGGCACCCTCATAGAAACAGGCTGCCCGACTCCAGGCTAATTCCAGGCAGCCGGAACTCTGTGACCCTTGTCAGCATCCCCGCTGCAGGGCGGTGTCTTTGTCAGGGGGTCGGATTTAGAATGATCACACAACACAAATGTGCACCTAGACATCACACGGATGCACACGGAGATGTTCAGTACATGTGCACACATCTCCGGGCATGTACACACCCAATGTGTGCACACATTTCACCCTTGCACCCCTACACACGATACAACACCTGTGTGCCCATCTAAGCACTCAGCACACCAGCTCTGCACATTTCACATCCACTCACCTGTACGCAGCACATGTCAACACATCTGTGCCCTACAGCTCCCCCCACAAAAACTACGGGCACATGCATCCTGTGTGCTCTCTACTTGCATATCCACACATGCTCCAGACCTCATGTGCCCGTACATAATCTGCCTACGTTGATATGGGCAGTCAACACTTACGCTCCCCCTGCCCCCCAGCATGTCTTCACCAACACACATGGCCACGCAAAGGCACATGCCTAGACACACCGATGTGTGCACACACTACAACCCACCACACACCTGTGCTCCACAAACCTCTCCACACCTGGGCACAGCGCCATGCACACTTTTGTGCGGGTGCACACACCTGTGCACTGCAACATTGCACACCTAGGTGCATCCTCTCTATATGCACAGACATCCCTGCAACACACCTGGGCACACCCCCACGGCTCACACGACACAGCGGTGCCCGTGTACACCCCCCCCGCCCCATCTAGGAGCAGAACCTGTCAGAAATCAGGCTGGGGGAGGGATGGGGAAAGGACCCACATGAGGGGACCGCCCCCCTCCCCCCAAGCGGCTACAGTCCCTGCAGCGAACATGCCAGGGTCACCTTAAATCCTGCTGCCCTTTCCGCTTCTCCCCCAGCAGGGCAGGGAGCGAAGGGGGGCGAACTCTGCAGCCCGGGAGCAGGGGAAGAGGAGGAGCAGAGAGAGCCAAGATGCACCAGCCAGGCCCCGGCATCTCCCCCCCGCCCAGCCTCCCCCTGCGCCCCGGGCACCCACCGGCTCTGCAGTGAGCTGCCCGGGGCCTCCTTAAAGCCTGGGACTCGCCCCCCCCAACACCCCCCCCCTTTTCCGCGCACGCTCCCCAGCCCCATGCCCGGCGCTGCCGCTGTCACACAGCCCGGCGCGAGCTGCATGCCGCAAGTGCCCGCGCGCGCGAGCCGACCCAGCCCTGCTGCAGAGAGCCGGGGCCAGGGGCGCAGCAGGGCCGGGACCCGGTCCCCACCCGCCCGCGCCGGAGGATGCAACCCCGGGCTCTGGGCGCCGGCTGCAGCCGCCTCCAGCGTGGAGCCCCCGGGAGGGTGGGGGCGCGCGGCCAGTAGCGGGGGGGACCCTGTGCGGAGAAGGGGTTTTTTTTTTAATCGTTCGCTTGGCACTGGGGGGGAGAAGATCGGAGCGAGCAGCTGCAGCGCACGGAGCCCTCCCCGCACGGCCGGGGACGCGTTCTCCCCCCCCCCGTTCCCCAGCCACAGGGATGGCAAACTTCAGCTGCTCGGGCGCCTCGTCTTGCAAGGGCTTCAAGTACTGCTAGCAGAGATCAGGTGAGGGGGGAGGGGGAGAGCGCGCGTGGGCCCCCCCCCGAAACCAGGGAGGTGGGCAGCGGGCTGCAAAGAGTTAATCCTCAGTGGCATGCCACCAAACTGTCCGCCCCCCCCCCCCAAAACCCCAGACAGCAGGCGTCCGCCATCACGCCTACCACTCAACTTCGTAATGATCGCAATTAGAGACTGCCGTGATTTATTGCGGAATAAAGCTCCCCCCGTCCCCCGCTCCTCTCCACCCCCACCCCGTCCCCGGGACTCGCTGGGCGCGGGATGCAGAGAGCGGGAGCCCCCAAGTTTACTTCCCAAATCCCCTTCGCCCTGGATTGAAGGGGGGTGGCTTTTTCCTTTGCATGTTACCAAAAATAATAATAATCAATTGCTGCGTGTCCAGTGGGCTCCCTTGAGCGAGGGAAGTTTTCCGCTCTGGTTCATTGCAGGACGGGCCGATCGGTTTAGAGGAGGGGGCCGAGGTGTGGTCCCCCCTTGCTTGTCCGTGAAGGCGAAGCTTGCAACTGGCTCGGGTCTTCCTCCTCGCTGTCTCTGCTGCATTTCCCTTGTGCCGGAGTGATGCATCCACCTCAGTTCTGTGCGTCCCCGTCCTCTTTGCATCAGCAAGCCGCCTTCCCCCCCCCAATCTCCCCCCCCCCCCCCCCAGTTTTCATGCAATGCGAAAAAACAATCCTGATTCTTATTTGTAATGACTTGGGGGGGGGGACTGTGGGGGGGGGGTCGATCTTTTAATGCAAACATAACGCGAGGGAAATCGGTGGGTTTAAACACGCAGAGAACTTCCCCGGGGTTGCATTTTGAGGCCGCATCTTCATAGTTTGCATGAGATGATTTTCTTCCGCGAATTTTGGAAATTCCGGTGTAGCGGGGAGACAAGGAAGGATTCTTGCTTCCTGCGTTGCTCAGCGACAGTATCGCCCCCCCCGCCGCCCTTTCACCGAGGGCCGATGACAGCCTCATTAGCTGGCTAAGTTTTAATTGGATTAAGCAGCCACAGTAGTTTAATTGGTTCACTTTGAAGGCTGAAATATACATATTGGCCTGTTCTGATGAAGAAGCTGGTGAAATGCTTTACCGGCTTTTTTCCATTTGTTGGTTTCCGATCGGGGGCAGAACATGGAGGGGGCAGCTTTCAAGAAGATGGGAAGTAAAGAGGTGGAGAGCGGGGATTGAATGGACAGTGCAGGAGAAGCTCAAGAGACACTAAACATTCTGTACAGCAAAAAAATAAAATAAAAATGAAAATGCGTTGGACGAATTTTCTTTAGAAAAGTGTTCTCTGGCGCCTGCTAGAGGCAACCAGAGACAGGACACCCTCAGCTCTGCATGGGTATTTGTTTGTTTCTTGCTGCCCATAACTGCCCATCTGGAAGGGCTCTCATTAGAAGTATTAATCGGATACATTTCTGTTTTGAAAGCAAGACATATGGGAGTGTGTGTGTGCGTGTGTGTGTGTGTGTGTGTGTGTGTGTTGTAATGCTCCCCATCCAGATGTACAATCCATGGCACGTCAGACAGAATACGAGAGCGCAGAGTTTTGACACAGCTTGGCTCGGGAGTTCCCTGGAGGCTTGTGCTTGTACGGCGGGGCGGTGTGCGTTGGTGCGGCGTGCTTCGGTGTGTTGCACCCGTGTCCCACTGCATGTGTGTGGACGTGAGTTGTAGTGAGGGTGAAAGTGGGCTGGAATTGCTCTTAATGCGCTGGCACAAGATGGGACAAGGTCAGCCCGGGTGTAAGGGCTTGAAACGTTCGTTGAGATGTACCAGCTTCCAGCCAGGGCTGAATTAGCATGTGCAACTAATTCTCTGTTGGCAGGTAATGTCTTCGCGATGCTGGGTCTGTGTCCGTTGAAGCCCGTGTGTTGGATTTGTGGGTTCTGCTCTCATGCGCGTAGGTTACTGGGTGCGTAGGCATTGGCAGGCAGGTGCGTTGCTGGGGCTGTTTGCACTGCTGTAGTGTGTAAGTGTTTGCTTTGCAGGGTCGTACTAGCACCAGGGTGTAGGTGTAGCGGAGTGTGTGTATTGTAGAATGGGCATACAGCCTTTCTGTTGGATGTGGCAGGTGTGTTTGGGTCCCTTTGTACTAGCATCAGGGTGCAAGTGCCTGGCTCGGTCTGGCTGGTACGTGTGTCGGGGGCGTGCATTCCTAGGTTTGTGAGCACTGGGTGTGTAAAGCTGGATCCGTTTCTCTGGGCACCACGGGCACGTGTGTTACTGGGTCTGTGGGCATGGTGTCAGGCGTGGATGTGGGCATATTGCCACACGTGTGTGTGTCCGAGCGTGTGTCCGTGTGTGGTGGATTTGTGTGAGCAGTATAAAGAGGGGGCAGGGATGGGCAGGGGAAAGTGAGTTCTCGTTCCAGGAGCAGCTGGGAGCAGGGAGCGGTTGGCCATGTGTGCAGATCGATCCCTGTTTGTTTTCAAGACAGTAACTTGTTGCAGCATCAGATGATTGTATTCCCTCCAGCCCGAGCCATGCCTGTGGTGAGAGGGCGAGGATCGTGACAGCTCGCTGCTCCTGCTTGCTTTGCGGCAGGGACGCTCACTAATGTCTTGCCTGAGCGACCCTTTGGTTTTCTAGGTCAGATGTGAATGCTCTCTGTGCCAGCGCTTCCCAGCCTGCTGCGAGCTCATTGGAGTCACTGACGTGTCTTGGGACATGCAGTGTAATTGTGCAGTCAGGGAAAGGACACTCGTGCACCTCGGTGTTGCTCTTGGAGAGGACGTCCCCTCCACGCGGGGTGGGGAGGGGGAATTCTGCCCAAAGGGGGGACGCTGCCACAGGCAAGGGCAGTCCGTTATTCACATCTTTGGGCTCCTGTTCTGTGGTTCTTAGTCAATCATTTCACCCTGCACAGATAAGGGGACGTGGAATTGATGATGCTCTGCCCTGTGGAGCATGCAGCCCAGCTAAAGTGCAGTGCCAGAGCATGGGAGGCTGAAACTCCGTCGGTGAAAGGTTCGGGGTGGGTGTGTGAATATTTTAAACCAATCCTTCCCCCCTTGACAGTAGCAACATCTTGGCAAAAACGGGCCATCTGTGCAGCATGGCTCTGGAATCGATTGGGATGGGGGATGCGGAGATCCGGAGGAGTGGGGTGGACACGAAGCGCAGCCGGAATCCAGCCTGGCTGGCAGCATCTCCCCATGTGGTCGCATCGAGCGTGGCTTCCTCGCCCAGAGCTGTGACGCTCGCAGAAGCCGTGCGAGGCGACTGAGCGTGCGGCCTGGATTATGAATGTGGTTCGTAACCCTGCTGCGCGGGGATACCCGAACCACCTGGGACTTAGCTGGCTGGCTTTCCTACCCTTGTCCCAGCTGTGATTGGCTGGGGTGGGTTTGACTGGCGGCAACAGACCTCTGGCTCTGGGATTTGTCTTCCCTCACGGCCCAGTGGGGTGTTGTCCTAAGATGCGTGTGTGGGCTCGTTTTCCTGAGCTGGGGGATTGGTCGGCTGACAAGGTGGGTGGGAGAATGCAGTGGGCACGTGCGCATTGCCTTGACATCTGGCCCCAGTAGAAACCTGCAAAGAAAATGAGGGTTCCGAGCCCCCGGTGAGGCATGACTTTGATGGTGTGATTTTGGGGTGACAGAGGTGCTGGGGGGTGTTAGTCCTGGATGGGACAGTCTCCTCTGCCGGACGTATGGTTTTAGGGGTTATTTCCTAAAAATAGTGAGGAGCTTCTGCACCCCTGGCCCTCCCCCCAACTCCTCCCTGAGGGAGACCCCATTCAGGGTGAGAGGTTGCTGCAGCCTCCCGGTCCCTTTTGGCCCTTGGTCTTCTTTGCTGGTGTTTTTTTCTGATGCAGATGTCTCGCCATGGGCAATGTGGATTGAGGCCTAGCAAACCCATTTCGTATCAGCCACCAGACAGACATCTAATGGGAACAGGACTGCATCTGAGCTGTCAGCTTATCAATAGTCATAATACCTGCCTCTTACAGAGTGCTTCAAATCAGTAGCACTTTACAAAGGACGTCAGTCTCATTCATTACCCCCATTTTACAGATGGGGAAACTGAGGCACGGAGCGGCAAAGTGACTTGCCCAAGGTTACGCAACAAGCCATTGGCAGAGCCAGAGCCTTACCATCTTGTCCCTTTGCCCCCATCTGCTTCTTGACGTCCTGTCAGAACTTGACCAAACAGCTGGGTGTAGCTTGTTTCGTGCAGGCCACCGAATAGTTCATCAGAAGAGCTTTTGGTCAGGGGCTGTGACTAAACTGGGATGTGGAATGCGGCGCCGTCTACAAAATATACACCGGCTGAATCCGAGGGGCGCTCTTCTCTTCTGCAGCTCAGCTCGGGTGTTGTCCGCTCCAGGAATGGTGAGCCCAGAGATCAACTAGGGAATGATTCTGATGCAGCAAGCAGGTTCCGCTGTTCCGGAGTCTACAGTCAACAGGAGTCTTTCCATCAACTTCTGTGGGCTTTGATTCAAGCCCATGGCCCGAGCTCCTGGAGCGATGAAGAAGGCTGGGAAGCTATCCAAGGGAGGGGTGTTTTGGAGACACAGAAAGAGAGAGGTTATCCAGCTCCTGTGTAGCAAAGAGAATAGCCACATTTCATACAGTTCCTGCTAGCCTGAATCCCTGCTACGGACTCTTGGTTAGATGGTCCCCTACTCCCCTCCTGTAAATTACAGTGGGTGGGAGGCAGGGACGAACGGCGTGTTCTCTGGCCGAGAGTAATCCTTAAGCCTGGAGGGGATTTCGTCGCTCCAGCTCCCGGCCTCGCGCTTGGAGTGGAGTTTTACCAACAGCCGTTAACTAAAATAAATAAAAAGGCCTGTGCTTGCCAGTGGTAGTGAGTCTGATCCAGTGATTGGCAAAACAGCGCCATTAATTACCGCTTGGCTTCGCTGCTGGGACGCGTTGCTCAGGAAAGGTGGTGGCAGCATGCCTGGGAAGCCAGAGGGAGTGGGGGAGAGAGCGGAAGGGATGAAAGAGAGAGAGGGGAAGCAGGCGCTTGTCTCCAGGCACCATGGAGATACTACGGTTCTGCAGGTGTTGTTCCCTACCACATGCACGCACACACGCTCTCCCCAGGGAGGGATGTTACAGTTCTGGGGTGGCTTCAGGGGATGAGAATTGGAGACACCGGGCCAGGTTCGCTGCCGGTTTTAATGGAGTCACACCAGAGGTGGATTTGGTTCACCGGGGCCAGGAGCAGTAATTACGTCATAGAGCGGCTCTTTACAATTGTTGGTCTGATGCCAGCAGCGTGCCAGGCACATTAGACAGGCCGTGGGGGTGAGAGGCTGCCCCCTGCACCAACAGCGTACAGCCGAGGGTCCCGATTCTGCGAAAGGATCCGATGCATGAACCATTTCTCCTGAGTGGGGTCAGCTTGACCTTTAAGGACCAAGGAGAGAGAGAGAGAGTTTGTGTGTGTGTGTGTGTGATGGGGCCCTGATTGACAGTATCCAGGTCGAGGTGTGGAAGTGGAGACTGCACACAGCATTGGGTCTGGGCAGAGAGTTGTTAGGTCCATCTGTGGTAGTCGCACACTTGGGCAGGGGGATTTTTTCAATTGTGCTGGAGGGAGGGAAAATCAGGGGTTTGGAAACTCAGCCATGTAGGGAAGGCTGGTATGTTTGGGCCTTAGGGAACAGCTTTGTTCTCCTCCCATTACCTTTGGACAGCCAGAACGACGGTGCCAGGTGCTTTCCAAGCACCCAGGGAGTCGCACTTCTTGCCCCCCAAAAGCACATTCACTTCCTGTCTTGTGGTAGGGTTGTGAAGTGTTAAACAGCCGAAGTGCTCCACCCCAGAGGGCTGCATTCAGTGGGGAGGGTGAAGCAATTTCTGCCAAGGCAGTTGGGGATCCGTCAGGAGGAAAGGCTCTGTGTAAATGTAAAAGGACTATTAATTATCTCCTACTATTTATGCTCTGGTCCCTAGTGGTCTCCATGTTAGGAAATGTCATGGGCCATATATTTTATATGCACTTTTAAAAGAACACTGTCAGGTTAAAAGCTTTTCACTTTGCTGAATGAGAACTAACTGGTCAGTTTCCCTTTTGTTGCTAGTCAGTTTCACTTTCAGGGTCTCCTCTGCTCCATATAGGAGCCAATACATCTCCCACTGAAATCTTTGGAAAGGCCCCGGCTGAGTTGTTGGGGCTGTCGCTCTTTGGGGCAGAGACCATCTTTGCGTTCTGTGTTTGCGCAGCGCCTGGCACAAAGGGGACCTGGTCCATGACTCGGACTCCTAGGCACTCCCGCAATATAAAATAATAATTAGTAATAATAATGCAGTGTTTGGATTGCAGTCACTGCAGGACAATGTTTGCTTTCAAGGGGCACTGTCAAAATAAGTGTTTGGGTTTTTTTTCCCTCCCAAATTGACTCATCTAAAAAAAATCCCAGTGTCTGACTCAACCTGTTGGACACAGTCTGTCCTGATTTTTTTTTTAAAATCCTTAATTTTTATTATAAGGGTTTTTCTGCTCCCCGTGGAGGTGTTTATATGGGCCTTTTTAGTTATCCAGTCGCCCTTTCTAGCTAACTCTGACCCCGATCCTTCAAATACATAGGGTGAGTTTCTGATACCACAAGTAGCATCTTTCTCAAATGGTCCCATTGACTTTGGTCAGCCAAATAGTGGAGTGAGGTACTGTTTATTGTCAGTATGCGGGCCTGTAACACATGAGTTGTGTCCTTGAGCTCACTGGGGCAACTCACTCATGTAAAGTTACTCATTTGTTTTGCAGACGTAGGGCCTGTGCAGTGAATCTGACTTGTCCGGTGCACAAGTAAACAACTTGGAGCGAGATTTGCTCTACCCAATTCCTCCCCTCTTCCTGGAGTCACTGGTAACAAGAGGGGACACACCCACAGTTTCCAGACTTTCACATTGGTGGCGTCTTCTTAAATTGTTCCCTCTGGACTTTTTAAAGCAAAACATCCTGGATGCATTTCTGTTGGTCTTCCCGTGCTATAAACGTCTGACCAAAGCGATGAAAACTGGGCATGAAGCATCCTCCTTCCGGGGCATCTGGCCGTGGAACGAACCTCCAGAGGAGATGGGGGGGGAATTGGGGGACGACTGGCTGCCTGGAGTACTATCCTGTCCAAAGCCCTAGGCACGTATTTGGGGTGCCCCAGCCTCTCCCACCGGTTGTGCTGAGCAGCGGAAAATGGCGAGATGGATTCTTGTTCTGAGTGTGTTAGCTGGTGAGGTGCGCTGCAAGATTCACCTTTTCTTCCTGACCCCTAATAGGATGGGGAGTGACAGTGGGGCAGCCTGGGGGGGGGCGCTAATTAACTCTTCTATATCTATGTGATTTGATTTTGATGGGTCTGTTTGTTTGTACCTGTGTTTTTCAAAGACTGTCAGAGGCACCCAGAGTGCTGACTGCGGCCTTAGTTCAGAAAAATGGAAATGAACCCGGGGGCTCCATGCGCAGCCAGATCCGAGTCCCTAGGGTCGGGGGAATCCCAACAAGCTGAAGGTTAATTGCTGCTGAGTTAACTTTGGGTTTCCTGTGGATGTTTTACATTTTTTTCCCCCAACAACCTCGTGAATAACGAACCCTGACTGAGGCCTCCGTAGTCACAACTGCCCCTACGTGGGAAGAAGGCGTCATCTCTTATTGGGAAGCGTTAGGGAACCTCTGTGCAGTCTGAGCTGGAAGAAGCCGTCTTCTCTGCTCCCCGGGCTGCAGCTGGGAATAATCATGTGTTTGGCAGGTATTTAACATCTTCCCTCAAGAGAGATGAACCCCAGAGACTTTAACTGGTTTCAGAAGGGCTGGGTTTCTCTCCTCCTGGAAGGAGATCTCTGGAGAGTTAATGCACCTGCATGACAAATAGTTTGATGATGCATTCTTCTGTCTGAGTCAGCCCTACGTGACGCTGCTAGAATTGTGGGTTATTTTTGTTTAAAGATGAGATTTATACGGCCAGCCTGACCACTTGTGATCGTTAAAGATCCCATGACACTTTTTTGCCAGCCTTGGGGTTTTCACTCTCCTAGGTAATTACATTGTGCCTCCCTAAAGCCACCAGGCAGTTTCAGGTGGATAGACTCTTTTGCACTTTCTATCCTAAAACCCCAATTAGCATCCTATAAAACAGCTGTTGCGTTCCACCCCAGAGGTGGCTGCATTTCAGGAGCAGGTGATGAAATTCCTTAGTCTGAAAAGAGCTTTGGGATCCATTGGGATGTAAGACACTATGTCACTGAAGATAATTATCCTATGTAATTAAAAGATGATGGGCCAGCTTCTGAACAGACTTACGCTGCTGAACCTCTCCCGATGTCAGTAGAGTTACTCTGGATTTACACCAATGTGAGTGCAATGTGGGCCTGATATTCAAGAGACTTGTGTGTAAACAGAAGCATCCCCTGATCCTTTTACCCTGCTGCTGAGATTTCAGTTTGGCATCTTGCCTCCTAATTCACTCCCGTGGAAGGTTGCGTTTCCCTCCGGGATTTTAGGGAAGGGTGCATGCATGATGCAGAGCTTCGGCAAGGACAACGCAGACAGCTAGAAGTAGGAGTTTGGCCAGGGCACCCTGATGCTTGGGGAAAAAAATGCAGTGAGAGCGTTAACGGCCCGGAGTAGTCAGGCCGTCTGTTTTGTGTCTCATCCAGAAGACAATGTCTCCAGCTGCACAGCGCCTCAGAGCACCGCTCTGGGGCATTGGTAGTACTGACGTAAGGCAATGACAAGTCCCGCTCCGTGCCATCGAGTGCCCCCTGGCAATGTACTGGGGCACTGGGGTCTGCAGCAGGGACTCTCCGGGGCAGAGAGCCCCCTCCTGAATTGCTGGCCCCGAGGCGATCCGCCCAGTTCTCCTCGGAGCTGAGTGCTGACGAGGCCGATGGTGGGGACTGCTGCAGGCCATAATGTGCTGTGATCCTTGCTGTGCTTCTGGAGAGAGCCCAGGCGGCTTCTCATCCAAGCGGAGAATCACCGAGGCTTTCGCATGCAGGGGCCTTCGCGGCTTTGCCGCAGACTCCCAGGAAAGGAGTCACCCCGGGCACAGGGCCAGTATGAGGCCTGTGCCCCTCTTACTGCCCACGTAAGCCCTGCTAGGGCGATGCACGTTGAGCCTAACCCTCGTGTTGCCCCCTGCATGGGGCTGAGTTTCACCCCTAGCGCCCAGGGCTGAGGGGAGAGAGACATGCCCAGCCATGCCCCGACAAGCCTCCCCCCCTCCCTCAGTGCTTGGAGCTTGCATGGGGTTTGAAGTGGGGGAGGGTATTTAGTTCCTGCCGTGCTGTGATTTTCCGTGCCTAGACCTGCTGTATCACAGCCTGCAGCGGTGAAACTGGGGCGGGCTGGCGCGAACGGCTCATTGAGATGAACGCAGGCGGTCGCTCTGTGCTGCCTGCAGACTCCAGAGGAGGGCGCTGCATTGGGCCACGGCCGGGAGGTACAAATTCTGCACCAGCTGACGGGTAGGTCCCTTTGCCAAGCCCTGCTACGGTTGCCTCTCACATCACAACGTGGCGGGCAGCCCCTTCTCTGCACCCACCCTGCGTGCAGCCTGCTCGGGTGCCCTGGCGAAGGGAGACTTTGTGTGTGCGGATGAGGCTCTTGTGTTTTGTGTGGGGCGTCGTTTGTCCGGGCGAGTAACTTTTCGTGGCCTAGCGGAGGGGACGGCACGTCAGGGCTCCTGGAGGCTGCGCTCGGCTCTGCCACTGAGCTGCGGCGTGACCTTGGGCAAATCACTGCCCTGGGTGCCTTGGTTTCTATGAAATGGGTTTAAAGGGGGCAGCCGCCGAGATCCTGGGTGCTGCACAAGGGCACAATGTTTGAACGGGCGATTTACCACCGTCCTTTTTGATGCGCAGGCCGGGGGTCGTGTAGCAGAGCTGGAGGGTGGGGGTGAGAAGCGAGGTAATGATTCTGGCCAGCCGGGCTAGCAGCGCTCATCTCCTGGGACCTGCCATCTCCATGGGACAGGTCGGCGAATGGAAGATGAGGCTGATACATTGTATTGGGTCAAATCTCAGCCATGTAGCATCCCTAGAACGGAGCCTGCAGGCTGGGAGCGGGAGGGACAGAGCCTCACGGCGAAGGGGCATTGAAGGGGCCACATCCAGCCCATCCGTTACACCCAGGCAGCCCTATCGATGTCAAACAAGAACCTACTCCCCCAGCGTCATGTTCCCCTGTGCCGTCAAGTCCTGCACTAGCTACCGGCTGCACTGGCCCATGAGTTTCAGACATGTGGCGGTCGGGCGCTGTCTTTAGGCCCTGAAGTAGAGGGGCAGGCCCAGTGTCTCAGTACGGACTGTGGGCATCCAGGATTGAAAGCGGTGGCTGGGGTAGCTGTGAGGAGCCCACACCTCTTATCTGGGTTGGCTATTCTGTATTCAGCACCCAGCCTTATGCGGCCTGGAGCCCGACTGGAATGTCTGCATCGTTTGCTAATACAAATAATGAATAAACTCTGGGCGGGCAACCTGGTCTTCCTGTGTGTGCTGCAAGGCTCCCAGCACCGTTTTTGGGCGTTCGTTTTGTGCATCATCGAGGGAGGGGCAGCCAACTTCTGACGGCAGAGCCTTTGTCAGTGGCGACGGCATAGGAGGTGGAAAGAATCCCGGCGTCCAGCTGAGTTTGCGACAGCAACAAAAAAAATCACCTTTTTGATCTGCAAACCGTGTGCTACTGATTTGCTCTGAAATTGCCAGAGCGCGAGGATAAAAGTAGGAACCCCAGGAAGCCAGTTTTACGCAATCGCTTTCTTGGCTCTTTAAATGTTTTTTTTTTAATTAATCCCCCCCCAAACCCTGAACTGGCTCTGTAGCGCAGTGGGGAACGAGAGGGGCAGAAGCAGAATGAAAGGTCTGAGATGAATGGCGACCGCGAGGCAGCCAGCGAGTTTGCCGGCACTTCTGTGAGGAGCCACCGGTGTTTGGGAACGCCTCCCGATTCCGGGAAGGAGCCGGGTTTGGTGGCCGTCTGAGCCACTCAGCATTACAGCATCGGGGGGACAGAGAGAGCATCAATTTTCATGCTATTGGGATGTCGAAGGTCAGGAAGGTTGGCAGCAGTTTCACATTGTTGCTGCTCTGGTCGGTCTGCGGGCTGGGCCGGTTTCACTCCGTGCAGCATGGAGAGAGAGTCTCAAATGTGCAGGTGCTCTTTATCCATATGGCCTGCTTAGGCTCCTTAGCTGGAGTAAACGAGTGTAACTCCAGTGAAATGATTGGCGCTACCTCTGATTTACCCCAGTGGGGGGGGGAGGGAGAGGGGGTCTGGCTCCTGGAGGTCAGCAGACTTGTGTCCTCTTACGCCTGGGCTGATTCTGGCCATTGAGAGTGTTTGGAAGTGACTGGGAATGTTCATGCAGCATCTGAGTTGATTGCCGGTCGGTTTCCTCTGGAGAAGGGCTTTGGGTGGCCTTTTAGCTGTCCCTTTTGGACGCCTTAAAGGGACAGGCCTCCCTCCCTACAGTGCACGGGTCCCTCCTGCCAAGGCCACTGTGGAGCTGTTGGCCCCACTAACGGGATATTCTCTCATTACAGTTCACGGCATCACGTCGTAAAACACCAGGCTGCTAAGGCCCTGTGGTTTGCTCCCCTCCCCCTTTCAGCTGGGCCCTCCATGGCCCGGGCACCTGCTGGTGACCCCTCCGTTGCCACTGTGCACATGCTGTGGGGCTGCCAAGGAAACCCCAGAAATAAGGGGCAGCTTGGGGCTCCATAGATCCTCTGCTTCCCCTGCTGCCTTGTAGGCTCCTTACCAGGGCCCTGGGTGTGGATCAGGCATCGTGTCCCTGGGTGGGGTGATGTTCAGCTGTCCTGCTTGGGCGCGCTGATCTTCGACCTTTGTCTGTGCTTTAGCTGCTGCTGTTCCACCTCCAGCTGCAGTTTCCTCCGATGTTACGAGCTGAACAGAGATGTAGTTGGGGTTGGTCCTGCTTTGAGCAGGGGGTTGGACTAGACACCTCCTGAGGTCCCTTCTGTGACGTTGCAGTCTATATGGTTTTATAAAAATATGCTAATAAGTGAATATAACGTAACTGGAATATGCTTCAAGCAAAAGGTCTCTTGTAAGGTATCATTACAAAGCTTATAATCTACTGAGTGTGATCATCCGGTTTGTATAAATGTACCACTCTTGTATCTGAAACTAGAAATATGAAGTATAACTCTGAGGGCCTATTGTAATTATGCAAAGTGTGGGCCATTAATGGTGGTTTGGAATCTTGATGGCTCCCATTAACCAGGACAATTGTCTGCAGATGGGTGTGTTTTACCTGTAAGTCTTCCTGTATACGTGTGTGCTGGCAAGTGGGCAATGAAGTCTTGCAGTGACATGTGATCATGTCACCTGAACTGGCATCCATCTTTAACCTGGTGTCTTTCCATTGAGAAGGAGGGGGTGGGAACCCAGAGAGGGACAAAGGGTTCCCGCCTTATGCAAAAGATATATAAAGAGGTGGAACAGAACAAAGGGGAGAGAGGAGCCATCATGAAGAATCCCCTAGCTACCACCTGAGCTGGAACAAGAGCTGTACCAGGGGAAAGAATTGTGCCCAGGCCTGGAAGGTGTCCAGTCTGAGGAAAAAACTTTCTGAAGCATCTCTGAGGGTGAGATTATCTGTATTCAGTTTGATTAGACGTAGATTCGCGCATTTTATTTTATTTTATTTTGCTTGGTGACTTACTTTGTTCTGTCTGTTACTACTTGGAACCACTTAAATCCTACTTTCTGTATTTAATAACATCACTTTTTACTTATTAATTGACCCAGAGTATGTATTAATACCTGGGGAGCAAACAGCTGTGCATATCTCTCTATCAGTGTTATAGAGGGCGAACAATTGATGAGTTTACCCGGTGTAAGCTTTATACAGGGTAAAACGGATTTATTTGGGTTTAGACCCCATTGGGAGTTGGGCATCTGAGTGTTAAAGACAGGAACACTTCTGTGAGCTGTTTTCAGTGAAGCCTGCAGCTTTGGGGCAAGTAATTCAGACCCTGGGTCTTTGTTGGAGCAGACGGGCGTGTCTGGCTCAGCAAGACAGGGTGCTGGGGTCCTGAGCCGGCAGGGAAAGCGGGGGTAGAAGTAGTCTTGGCACATCGGGTGGCAGCTCCCAAGGGGGGTTCTGTGATCTAACCTGTCACACCTTCCAACCCTGATCTTCTATGATTCTATGATTTAGATCAGGGAGAACCAGCTGCTGCAAAGATGGCGTGGGTGGCTTGGCAAGAGTGGCCCTCTCCTCTGAGTCAGTTGTAAGTACCAGGCCCCAGTGTGGTGTTAGGGGGCGCTGTGCAGCAGGGGAGTGGGGAGGGTGAGTCAGCAGGGGGCGCTCTCCTCTGAGTCATTGCTGACCCCAGTGCTCGGAGATACTGTGCTGTCGGTTTGGGAGAGACCTAAAACCAAGGTTATGAGAAGATGATTTAAAGAGCCCGTGATGCATTTGGCAGGAGCAGGGGGTGTGAACCATGATGACCGGTTTGGATAACTACAGCCTGGTTGTCAAAATTGCCAGCATGGTTTCAGAGAGGGACCATTTTCCTCTCCCTTTCTGCCCTAAACGGTTGCGTAGCATTGCTGTTAGAGCTGCCACGTCCCACCCCAGAGCTCGCTGCGTTTCCATGATGGGCGAAGCGTGTGCGTGACAGATGCACATGTGAGCAGCCAGCGCAGTTTGCAAGGCATTTAGTGACTGACAGCGGCTGTATCAAGGCAGGGTCGGGAGAGTGGCTGTTGGGTACTTTTGGAGGGTGGCTCTGTGCTGCTTCACGCTGAACACCAGTATTATTCTGGGAAGGGGCATTGGGGCCGGGGGGGGGTCTGCCCTGCCAGGATGCAGGAATGCTTCTATGCAGTATTGAGGCCCAGGGAGCCCTCTGCAAAGTATATAGCGTGTCCCTGTCTGACTTGCTTCTCCATAGGCTCTCTGCCGCTCCATGGAGTGGAGATGGGAAGCCATCCTGCCAGGGGCTCCAGGTCCTTAATGGATTCTTTAAAAATATAAAGAGAAAATGAATCTCCTGGGCCCCACATTCCGCCCTGTGAGTTCGCTTCCCATTATCACCACAAAGCCGGCGCTTTCATAGGCATGCCGGGCTGGGCTCCCGCTCCCTTGCCTGCTGCTAATGGCTGGTCCAGAGAGGTAGAGGCTTAAAGGAAAGTGGGGGGCTTGAGAAGGAGGGGTGCCTGTTGAATCTTGAGGGTTGAATTGCAGATGCATGAGATCGCATCTCCAGCCACCCGATTGGCACCCTCTGTTAGGTGGCAGAAGATGCGAACGCAGGACTTGGCAACCCAATTAAATTGCGGGGGAAGCTTTCACCCACAAAACTGAGGTTTCCCCTTCTGCAATTGAACTCTCCTTAGCACGTTGGGGGAGGGAGTGCACGCAGGGGGTGTGTGGGCAAAAATGTGCAAATCTTGCTGAGGCCCCTCCTACCTGCTGTTGTTATTGACATTGGAGTATTGCCTAGAGGCCGCAGCTGGCACGGGGTAGGTCTACACAGCAACTAGACACCTGCAGCCGGCCTATGCCGGCCGACTTGGGCTCGCGGGGCTCAGGCCGTGGGACTGTGTCATTGCGTGTAGACGTCTGGGCTCGGGCTGGAGCCCGGGCTGTAGGAACCTGCGAGGTGACAGTCCCTCAGAGCTCCACTGCACGGACATACGGTAAATGGTACGGACAAAGAGTCTACAGTCTAAAACCAACTTCCTGCCCACCTATCTCCCCATCAGCCTGTGCAGTCGGCTGGCGGTACCTAAAGAGTTACTCAGTTTGAAATACACACATTTCAAACTTCGTTTTTGTTTTGTAAATGGAAGTTGAGATTCTGATGCGATCCCGGGGCTCCAGGAGCTGGGGCTTGAAGAAACACCCTAGATATCTCAGAATCTGGCAACAGCAGAGTGAGATCAAATGCAAAAGGATTTTTCCTCCCCTCTCCTTGGAGATCACCATTAGTGGATTACAAGTCACTACTGTATAATATTTATGCTGTACTGTAATTATTTTGGAGTCGAGCGTCCGCATGGGGAGGTATTCCAGAATAGCTATCGCAGAATAGTTCATTGCACTAGAGCTATGCTAGTAAGATTCCTCAGGTGACCAAGCCCTTAGTCATGGGTGGCTTGGGGGCATGGCCCTTCCTGCCCCTCATGCTGGTGGTTGTGGGTTCAAGTTCCCAGCATGCCTTGTGCAGAGAGTAAATGCTGGGCTTTTGGCAAATGAGGCTGGTGCCTCTCCACGGGCTACTCCTTTACCGGTACTTCCAAGTGAGAACTCTGTTAGCTTTCATTCAGACTGGGCTGGGAAGGATTAGCTTTCTCCTGCTAAAACCCGGGGAATTGGCAAATCGTAAAAGGTGTCAAAGTAAATTCTGCCTTTTAAATAAAGCATTGTGGCCAACTCGGCTGTGAACTGATGTAATGGTAGAGCGCTTCCTGCACACTTGTGTTGGCTGCAGTCGTGGAGTGGGCTGTTCACATTGTGTTGCACTGGGTGTATGTGTTGGAGTACACACAGAAGTGCGTGCTCCTGGGTGTGTTGCGGGGGGTTGTAGAAGGATGCTTATGTTAGTGTTTGTAGTGGGTGAGGGGACGCGTGGTTGGGTGAGGGTGGTTGGATTTGTGTGTGTTGTGTTGTGTTCTGCATGGGTTCTTATACTGTGCTCCTCACTAGAACTGGGCACATTTTTTTGGCTAAAACCTTTTTTTTTTTTGCGCTGCAAAATGCACGTTAGTTTTGACCGAACCATTTCACCAACTCGTGTCGATGTCACCAAACTCGTTTGGCTGAAACGAAAAAAGAAAACGTTTCAGAACTGTGGAAATGAACCATTTTGATATTGCCAAACAAAAACCTTCCAGGCTTGATTCGCAAAACTAAGAAGGAGGTGCTGCCTGAAAACCTTTAGCCCAGTGCCTGGGCCTCTCCCCTGGGGTTTGGGAGACCTGGGTTCGAATCGCTGCTCTGGAGGCGGGACGTGACCCCAGGCTGTTGTTTGTACTGGGGTCAGTCTCTCAATCCCCGCTGTCGAAGCTGTTCTGCTTTGCAAAGTGTCATGTGTGTGCTTGTGCTGACAGCCGCGAACCCGTTGCAGCTAACGAGGAGAGACGCCAGCCAGTGAGAGGCCGTTGCTCAATCGCTGGGTTATTTTTAGATTTATAAGGTGCCCACCGTGGCTTTCCAAAGTAATAAAATCCAAGGTGGAACCCCCCTGCCCGAATGCCTCACTTCCTGCCCCCTCCCTCCCTGGGCCATCTCTGTCTTGTCTGGGCTAAGTCACAGGCAGCGGGATCTCCCCCCAGGTCCCTATCTCAGCTCCAGTGGCCAAGGCACGGTCAGCCAGGCCCTGCTGCCGGTCTCTAGTCCTGCCAGATGGCAGCGAGGGCCGGGAGGCTTCACAGCTGGCGCAGGAGGGGTACCGGATGTGACGAACTGGGACTGTTCTTGCTGGGGTGTGTGAATGCTGACAGGGGAGTGTGACTAGGATGGTCTGCATCGGGGGATGGGAGCCGGCCCAAGGGAACATACCTGAGCTTGTAACATGAGAACCCAGGAGGGGGTTGGAGGTCAGATGACTCCGGGGCCCGGGAAACTGAACAAAGGCTGTGGGAGGGGTCGCTGAAGCCAGAGTGCTGGAAGCAGGCTGGAAGGAGGCTGGAGAGATGGCTGGGAGGCAGAGATGGCTCTGACCCCCCAAGGGGGGTGGGCTGGCATGCCCTGGGACCCCAAGCTGGACCTAACTGAGGGGGGGCCCTGTTGTCTGTGCCTGCAAGACCTGTCTTGGACTGTATTCCTGTCATCCAAATAAACCTTCTACTTTACTGGCTGGCTGAGAGTCATGGTGAATCGCAGGAAGCCGGGGGTGCAGGGCCCTGAGTTCCCCAATACTCCGTGACAACTGGTGGCAGCGGTGGGATCTACTGCACCCCGTGGACGGCGCTTCCTGCAGTAAGTGACTGGGGAGCAGTAAAACGAAGGGGGATTGACGGGGACCAGGCCTGCTGAAGAGTGGGAGAGAGACGGTTATTACCCCTGGGAGTGTGTGACCAGCGAGAAGGACTTTTGCAGTAACAGGGTCCCCCGGGGGGATCGCAGCGAGTGGTCCCAGGGGCGGAGGAGTCTGCAGCTCGACCCTGGCAGAGAGGTGGTGACCTCGAGAAGGGCTGGCACACTAGGGGTCCCCCTGGGAACTGTGGGGAGCTGTGAGCACACAGGCCGGTGAGTGGCCAGCAGGAAGATGTATGCCAAGCGGCTTAAGAGCGACCTGGTGGAGCTGTGCAAGCAGAGGCGGCTGCGCATTGGGAGGCTCACCAAAGAACAGCTCATTGCCCAGCTAGAGGCGGAAGATCGCGCGAATGAACCGATCCCTGTGTCTCAGGGAAGCAGCCTGGCAAATGCAGCGCAGGCACCAGTGTCTGTCCCAGCTGGGAGTGGTCAGCCGGCTGCTGAGGGCTTCCCGAGACCCCTCCTTCCTATGCCTAGGGGAAGGGTGGGGAGGAGCCCAGCAAATACCGAAGGCGCCGTGGCCCCCCCGGCCAGCAGGGGACCCTCCCGGCGAAGCTCGCCGGCCAGCAGAGGATCCTCCCGGCGACGTTCGGCATCCGGGGAGCGGAATTGGCTGGAATGGGAGAAAGAGCTAAAACTGAGAGAGCTGGAGGATCGTGAACAACAGAGACAGCATGAAGAGAGACAGCATCAGCGTGAAGAGAGACAGCGTCAGCAGGAACGGGAGGAGAAAGAGAGACAGAGACAGGAGAATGAGAGACAGCGTCAGCATGACCTGGAACTGGCGAGATTGAAGGGCAGCGAACCCCCGGCTGCGGTGAGTGAGGGGGGACCCAGGACTGCACGGAGCTTTGATAAGTGCATCATGGCCCCATACAAGGAGGGGGAGGACATGGATGACTTCCTGGAGGCCTTTGAGACGGCCTGCGAGCTGCACCGGGTTGATCCCGCGGACAGACTCCGGGTCCTTACCCCCTTACTGGACCCCAAATCCGTGGCATTGTACCGCCAACTGGGAGAGGCAGAGAAAGGGGACTACGAACTATTCAAAAAGGCCCTGCTACGTGAGTTTGGGCTGACTCCTGAGATGTACCGGGGAAGGTTCCGGAGTCAAGATAAAACCCCTGAGATCTCATATCTGCAACTAGCCGTCCGCATGGAAAGATACGCCAGCAAGTGGGCTGGTGGGGCCCAGACGAAGGAGGACCTGATTAAACTGCTGGTACTGGAGCAACTGTATGAGCGGTGCCCATCCGACCTGAGGCTGTGGTTGGTGGACAGAAAGCCAGAGAACCCGCGACACGCCGGGCAGCTGGCTGATGAGTTTGTAAAGAGCCGGTCAGGGGGTGGCAGGGAGGAGCCCCAAAGGAACAGGCCCGCCGTGATGCAGAGAGAGAGTCACCCTGGGACCTCCCAAAGAGGGAATATGGGGAATCCCCTCCCACGGGGAATGCCCAGCGTCAGGGACAACCGACCGGCTCGAGGGGACCCACAGGACATGAGCTGCTATTACTGCGGCCGAAGAGGCCACGTTCGGGCCCAGTGCCCCAAGCTCAAGGACAGACTGAGCAGACCGAACCCGCATAGGGTTAACTTGGTAGAGGCCCAGACGGACGAGGGGCAGGCTTCTCACGCAAGAGGGGCTGGCAGCTTATCAACTGCTCAAGAGAGAGAAGGGCCCCAGGCCAGCTCCTCTAGGGGGCTGGATGCCCCAGACTCAGGGTTTTTGGTTTATACGGTGGGCGCGGGGCTGTCCCTCCGGAGAGAGTACCTTGTTCCCCTGGAGGTGGATGGGAGGAAGGTCAATGGATACTGGGATACGGGCGCAGAGGTGACGCTGGCCCGGCCCGAGGTGGTGGCCCCAGATCAGGTGGTGCCCAACTCCTACCTGACCCTGACGGGGGTGGGCGGAACACCAGTCAAAGTGCCCGTGGCAAGGGTACACCTGAAGTGGGGGGCCAAGGAGGGCCCCAAGGATGTGGGGGTACACCCGTATCTGCCCACTGAGGTATTGATGGGGGGGGACCTGGAGAACTGGCCAAGCAACCCCCAAAAGGCACTGGTTGTGACCCGCAGTCAGAGCCGGCGAGGGGCCCTGCGCCCTGGCCTTGGGGGGGGTGCCTTGCCTGAGGCGCAGGACCCTAACCTGGTGGGGAGGGAACGCCCAGGGACGCGGCTCAGGGAGGCTGCAGCTTCGGACCCAGCGGGCGAGAAAGAGCAGGTGGCCATCCCTGTCCCAGCTGCTGAGTTCCAGGCCGAGTTACAGAGAGACCCCTCCTTGCGGAAGATAAGGGACCTGGCCGACCTCAATGCGGTACAGACCATGGAGCGAGGTGGCCGGAAAAGGTTCCTGTGGGAGAAGGGGTTCCTGTACCGAGAATGGGCTCCCCCAGGGAAAATGGAGTCAGGGGGGATCAGGAGGCAGCTGGTGGTACCCCAGAAGTATCGCCGCCAGCTGCTGTGCCGGGCCCATGACATTCCCCTCTCAGGGCACCAGGGAGCCTGGCGTACCCAGCAGAGGCTGCTACGGAGCTTTTACTGGCCTGGGGTCTTTGTTACTGTCCGACAGTACTGCGGATCCTGTGACCCCTGTCAGAGGGGGAGGAAGGCCTGGGACAAGGGGAAAACAGCTTTAGGACCCTTGCCCAGCATAAAGGATCCTTTCCAGAGGGTGGCCAAGGTTAAAAGGGCGGCTCTAAACCAAGAGAGCCCAAAGCACAGACCTCCAGACTGGAGCGCTGGGAGAAGACCACAGCCCAGTTGGAACCCCAGAGGTATGGGGGTGGGAAAAGGGCACAGGCCGCATAAACCTTCCCACATGCGAACTGCGAGTGCCATCAAGCACCCCGACCTAAGGGGGGGCGTGGAACGGAAGGGGCCTGGTGTAACTCCCACCAAGGAACTGGAGGGATGCGGGGGCATCCATGGGAACGGGGGTAGGTTCGAACTTCCGCGGGTCACTGGCTAAAGTGACCCTGCTCAGTTCGGTCTCGAAGGGGGGAGAGATGTGACGAACTGGGACTGTTCTTGCTGGGGTGTGTGAATGCTGACAGGGGAGTGTGACTAGGATGGTCTGCATCGGGGGATGGGAGCCGGCCCAAGGGAACATACCTGAGCTTGTAACATGAGAACCCAGGAGGGGGTTGGAGGTCAGATGACTCCGGGGCCCGGGAAACTGAACAAAGGCTGTGGGAGGGGTCGCTGAAGCCAGAGTGCTGGAAGCAGGCTGGAAGGAGGCTGGAGAGATGGCTGGGAGGCAGAGATGGCTCTGACCCCCCAAGGGGGGTGGGCTGGCATGCCCTGGGACCCCAAGCTGGACCTAACTGAGGGGGGGCCCTGTTGTCTGTGCCTGCAAGACCTGTCTTGGACTGTATTCCTGTCATCCAAATAAACCTTCTACTTTACTGGCTGGCTGAGAGTCATGGTGAATCGCAGGAAGCCGGGGGTGCAGGGCCCTGAGTTCCCCAATACTCCGTGACACCGGCTTGCTGCGGGCGTCTCGTGCCACTTTCCCAGCTGAGACACCAGACGTGGGAGAGGAATTTGTTCCCGGGTGGTTTGTTCTGTGCAGCGCCCTTGGCCGGGGTACGCCAGGCCCCGTGGCATCGAGGAGGGGCCGGCGCTCTCTTGGCAGAGCCCTCTTACCGGGTGTGGGCCAGGGTTGGGTTAGTGCTCCTGTGTGTCCTCCCAGCCCGCCTGGCCCGTCTCCCTTCCTGTGGGTTCTGCCTGCAGCCCCCCCTCCTGCATGCAGCTGGGGGCAGCCGTCTGTGCTGCTCCGTGAAGAGCCAACAACCACAGGAGACCCCAGAGCTTGGGCGTGCTTCCCGGATAGATGACGCCTCCATCAGCACAGCGCCCCCTACTGCTCTTCTGGAGTATTGGGTCAGCACTAACTCGAAGGGGGGAGCGCCTCCTGCTGAGCTCCCCGTCCCACTCCCTGCAGCAGAACACCCCCAGCGCTGCAGTGGGGCCTGAGGGCCAGCGCGGCCAGAGGGGAGAGCGCCCCCTGCTGACTCCCCTCCCCGCTCCAGGCAGCTGAGTGTTCACAGGGCCAGGGCTCGTGCACATGGGGAGGGGCGCTTGGTAGATCTCCAGCTGCTGCTCTCAGGCGACCCTCCTGGTGAATGCCCTCCCAGCTGTTCTGGCGTGGCTGGCTCCCCCTTCTGCCCACCCTCCCTCACGGTGATGGGGGCGGGGCCCACCGCCTCCTGCACTGGGACCCTGCCCCCCAGCCCTGTGCCTCACGCAAGGCCTGCGGGATCGGCCCTGGCAGTGCCAATACGGAGCTGTCAGGAAGAATAAACGTTCAGGGCTCACTCTGCTGGAACTAATGAAAACGAAGAGCCGGGAAGCTGGAGAATCATGCCCCCGAGGGAGCACTTTTCCCCCCGCACGAGGGGCCGAGCGCGGCCTGCCTGTCGGACGAGGAGCTGGCTACATCACTGCCTCGTTAGCTCTCGCATTGAGGTTACCTCTGCCTACTGCACGACCGGGGACAAGAGACTCCAAAGCTCTGCCTACCCTAGCTGCTCTCGCCCGAAGCTCCAGCCATCGGGGGCGGCAAGGGGCCGGCCCGGCCATTGCCTGGTGGGGCAAACGCATGGCGTGTGATGGGTGCGTCGGGGCATGGCATCGTGTGGCATGGCCTTCTCCTCTCCAGGTGCGCCAGCATCACGCCATGGCGACGGCTCCTCTCGCAGCGCGGCGCGGGGAAGCAGCCTCATGTCGTGACACAGCTGCTTGACACGGCAGGGCCTTGCGAAGCCGGGGGGATGAGTCGTGCGACGCCACGTCACTGTCACAAGCATGAGCACTGTCACTAGCAGCGGTCACGCCGTCGTCGCGCAAGGCACCGTCCAGCTGTTGCAGTGCAGGGGTAGCGTGATGCAGCGTCCTCGTGTCGTGACACAAACGGACGCAGGGGTCACGTGGCACAGGGCCCTCGTCTCGGGGTGCACGTGCTGCAGCGTGACATGATGGAACATCCTGGCTTCAGCCGTGCGCTAGGTGGGAGCAGCAGCCACTAGTGATCGGTTACAATCCCAGTGCGAAGGCTGCTATGGACCGAGCCCCTTCCCGCAGCAGCCGGTACCACCGCCACCCTGACAGCGCCCGGGGTCCAGTCATTGGCTGAACCAGGAGTCACTTCGGAGGGGTCCCTTGGGCGAGGGTGGGGGCTGCCCTGCTGAGCCCTGGACGAGTTCGCTCCTCTGTTGGGATGGCTGGCACTGGCAACCGACCCTTATAACGCAGCTCATGGAGCTTTTATTCCAGTGTGTTTCCTCCCTGGGGGAGGCGTCTTTCCCATCCCGATGGCCAAGCAAGGGGTACTGACTGCAACCGTGTCCCTGCCCCCCTGGGGCACCGCCCCCGGGGTCCAGCTGGGAGGGAGGAGCCAGTGGAAGACTGGCCTCGGCAAACAGGCTGCGAGGCCAAGGAATAGGCCTGGCGGGTGGGTGGGGAGAAGGCGCTGGTGAGGGCTGGCTGGCATCTGCCCACCCAGCAGTGGTTCCGGAGACCACGCGAGGGACCGGAGTTGATTTGCTCCCTGGAGGTGGTGCCGACCCCCCCCCCCATTCCTGGCTGGCGCAGAGACAGCGAGGACGACACGGGAGAACAAAAGGGTTTTGTTCCTGTAGAAACCGCAGTGGCGATGTTGCAGTCGGAGCTGCGTGGAGGCTGACGAGGACGTGCGCCGGGGCGGATGGGGGCTCCGTCGTGCACGGCTGAACCCCCGGTAGGAGGCTGGGCGTCAGGCCGGCTGGGTTCTGTTGCTCTCCGGAAGACGGTGCAATCTAGTGGCTGGCATCTCGGGCTGCGAGTCAGGACTCGTGGTTTCAGTGACTCTCCCTAGAAGTTTCTGTGGGGTGGTTAGAGCCGGGTGCTGTGTGTCAGGACTCCTGGGTTCTGTTCTCTTTGGGGCAGGGACCATCTGTGTTCTGGGTTTGTACAAAGTCTAGCACTGCAGGCTCCTGGCCAGTGACTAGCGCCGCTACGTGCTCCGGCAGTACAAATAATTCATAATGGCATTGCTGTGCCGTGCGCTCGTTAGCTCATTTCACTTAGGCCTGTGAGCAGCCAGCCGCTGGCTGGGGCTTAAGTCTCAAACGGGGGTGGTTGGGATTGAGTTTGGATGGGTGCACGGACGTATGAATCAAAGGGATTCTTGAGTTCTCTTGCCACTGAGCTTGTCTGTGACCTTGGGGGAGTCACGTTGCCCCTCCGTGCCTCAGTTTCCCCACATGTCCAGCTGGGGTAATGCGGTTGCCCAGCGGGAAGGTCTGCGGACATGCGTGAGTTACCAGAGCTCGGGTAGCACTCTGACCCCAAGCACTGTACCATGGAGACCAGGATCCCCTTTCCCCATGCAGGGACTCTGTCTTGGGGGGAGCTGCTGAGCTGCACGAATACAAAGGATGTGGGCGGGGGAGGCGCAGTCCAGGGCTCCAAAGCAGAGCTCCTCTGGGATTCATGCGGCTGCTGCTGGCGGGACCTTGATAGATGCATTCCCTAGGATCACGTAACCAGTAAGTCTGTTTCCTCTCTTCTAGGGGGGCTTGGATCCCATGGGACCCAGATCTAGACCTCGCCTGCTAGTGTTTTTGCAGCACCCCAGCCCTATCCTGCGTGGTGCTGTGTGGCCCCGTCGCCTTTTGAAATCACCAGGCGCTGATGGGGCCAGCACCTTGCAGGAAGAGTCCCCAGCTACCCAGATTCTGCAAAACCATCTGTTGTTTTTGTTCCCCATCCTGCCCACCAGTTCTGCCATGAAGTCACGAGTCTCGCATCCTTCTGCAAAGCTTCGCCAAACCAGCCAACCTTCCGGGGCACTTTCCCACTCCCTCCCACCTCCAGTCAGATCCAGCTCCCGCGAGCTGAGGACTCCAGCATGCTGGGTTTGGTCCTCTGCTCCAGGCCCCACGCTCGGCAGCAGTTTCCAGCCCCACCAGAGCGCCTTCGACTCTGGCGAGCTTTGAGGCCTTGGTGCTGCAAACCACAATGCTGCAGCAATCACGCTGGCTTCCCCATTCCTGTCCTGACATACTTGCAGCAGCCAGAGTGTCTCCAGCTGCACGCTACGGGCAGGTGCGTCATGCCACCAGAGAGCTGGCATCTCTTTCGCAACGTCGGGCTCACGCTGGTGGCTCTTGTGAGATTGGACCCTGGAAACGGTTCCTGTTCTCTGCTCTGAGAGCGCTATGCTAGCATGGATAGAGCAAACCTTCATCCTCGCACCGGTGTGACTTTCAACCCGCCTTGCCCCGACCTCCTCCCCCAGATCCCCTCCCTCCCGGATCTCCCACCGTTAGCGTGCTCCCCGCTGCTCCGGCTGTATCTCAGATCACGCTGCAGCCTCCTTCGGCTCCGAGGTCAGCCCAGCTCACGTCGCAGATGCAAAGCCTCTCTTAAAAGCGAGGCTCCGCCCTGATTTAATAAGGCAGCTGCCATCCGTTATTTTATTAATGAGTTATTAAAATCCCGTTTGAGGCGAAGCAGCTGCAGCTCTAGGATCATTCCCAAGAAATATGTTTTTAATGATCCGTTGGTTCCTAGTTAATGTACAACAGGTGCCCGCAGGAGCCTCCGTGTACTCGCAGAGTCCCGCTCTGATGAGGTGTCGTCCTGACTCCAGAGAGCCCCCCACGCTGTCCTGGCCCCAATGCCTTTGCTAGAAGGTTTCCTCCGTTAAGCCACCGATCCGTCAGTCCCTGCTGTGCTCACTCGGGATAGGATATGGGGAGTAGCTGGGAAAGTCGGTAGCATTTGGTCTGTTCTCCCCCTAGCTTATCACAAGCCCCGTGTGGCTATCTCCCCGAGACCTGTAGGGATACTGGCTACACTTCCCCCGCTCTACACTCCAGCGAGAGGAGTTGGAATCCCCTCCCTGCTCTCCCATGAGAAGGGGGCTCAGGCTCTGCGGACAGCCCGTTGGCTCCCCTGTGAGCCCTGTATCCGAGCGCCTCACTGCCAGGAGTTGAGGTCTCTCTAGCTCACCCAGTCCTTGGCCATCAAGGTGGGGAATTTGCACCAACCGTGACGTGAATGGGACTGAGACCCAGCAGCCTCATTGCACGTGGGCCGCTCACCAGTAACCCGGCTGCCTTGGGCTGGATTTGAACCAGCGACCTAGCAGCAGCAAGGTTGCTGGGATGGCGAGGGGGACGAGTTTACCCGTTTCCTCCTGCACGGCCGTGGCGGCTCGCGAAGCGCAGCTCAGGATAACAAGCTCGTCACGGCCTCCCTGATCCCTGCGCCAAAGTCAGCTCTTAATTAAAAGGGCTCTTGCCCCGGTTTGTTACATTGCTGAATGGGGTGCGGGCACTCGCTCACCTGCTTCTCGCCCCAAATTACCTGTCGCCTGTGAACTTTGCAGAAGGGCGGGGGAAGGGACAGAGGGGGCTGGAGAGACGCAGCCAGTGTGTTGCATTCACTGTCCCGGGGAGCGTCTGACAGAGCCGGCGAAACCCCGGCTAAAGCCGTCCATAGTTATAGCACCCTGTGAACATTTAACTGACTATGTCGTGTGCGGCAGTTCGGAGCAAACCCAGGGCTGTGGGGAGGGGGCTTTCTGCTGTCCGTCCCAGGGCTGTGGGGAGGGGGCTTTCTGCTGTCCGTCCCAGGGCTGTGGGGAGGGGGCTTTCTGCTGTCCGCCGCAGGGCTGTGGGGAGGGGGCTTTCTGCTGTCCGTCCCAGGGCTGTGGGGAGGGGGCTTTCTGCTGTCCGTCCCAGGGTTGTGGGGAGGGGGCTTTCTGCTGTCCGTCCCAGGGCTGTGGGGAGAGGGCTTTCTGCTGTCCACCCCAGGGCTGTGGGGAGGGGGCTTTCTGCTGTCCGCCCGGGGCCGTGTGTGTGAATGCAGGTGTATGCGTGCAGCGTGTTTGCAGGCAGGGACAGTGTGTGTGTGCAGGTGGGGTGTGTGCAGGCGGGGTGGGGGTGTGCACGTGTGTTGCCATGGCCCCAGACACTAAGGACGTTCTGACCCAGAACTGTCTTGCTGATCCGGTACCTGTTGCATCTGGGGGGAGGGAGGGGTGACTGCATCCCAGGTCCTGGCTTGTCCCGCTGCCACGCACATGCTGCCTCCTTTGTTCTGTATTTAGCAGGGGGACGTGCCTTTGGTCTCTGATTTTTGGAGGACTGTTCTTGGCGCTCGCCCGGCTCTCTCCCTCCTTTCCCTCAGGGCTGTGACGATGCCAGGTGGTTTGGGAGCCTGTTAACCTCCCAGTTCAGAGCTGGCCACGGTTCATGAGAGATGCCAGCAGCCTGGCTGGTGCTATCCAAGCTCAGCAGAGGAGACAGCTGGGCCCTCCAGTGCTAAGCTGATGCCTGTTGTGCGGGCAGTGCCCACGGGGACGTGGGATAGGCTGGCGTTGTCACGGCCTGCAGGGCACTATGTGTATAAAGCCCCCAATTCTCCAGGGCTGTCACCACTGCCTCTTATACTAGATCTTAAATCAGCCGATCAGGATCATCTCCCCATGGCCCTTTATACCATCCTTGTAATCCCTGGCGCTGGTATGGCACCCCTGGATCATAGAATCACAGGACTGGAAGGGACCGCGAGAGGTGATCAAGTCCAGTCCCCGGCACTCATGGCAGGACTAAGTATCTAGACCATCCCTGAGAGGTGTTTGTCTAACCTGCTCTTAAAAATCCCCGATGATGGAGATTCCACAACCTCCCTAGGCAATTTATTCCAGTGCTTAACCACTCTGACAGTTGGCAAGTTTTTCCTAATGTCCAACCTAAACCTCCCTTGCTGCAATTTAAGCCCATTGCTTCTTGTCCTATCCTCATAGGTTAAGAAGAACAATTCTTCTCCTTCCTCCTTGTAACAACCTTTTATGTACTTGAAAACTGTTATCATGTCCCCACTCAGTCTTCTCTTCTCCAGACTAAACAAACCCAGTTTTTTCAATCTTCTCTCATAGGTCATGTTTTCTAGACCTTAATCATTTTTGTTGCTCTTCTCCGGACTTTCTTCAATTTGTCCACATCCTTCCTGAAATGTGGCGCCCAGAACTCGTCACAATACTCCAGTTGAGGCCTAATCAGCACGGAGTAGAGCGGAAGAATTACTTCTCGTGTCTTACAACTCTCCTGCTAATACATCCCAGAATCATGTTTGCTTTTTCTGCAACAGTGTTACACTGTTGACTCATATTTAGCTTGTGGTCTACCATGACCCCCAGATCCTTTTCCGCAGTACTCCTTCCTAGGCAGTCATTTCCCATTTTGTATGTGTGCAACTGATTGTTCCTTCCTAAGTGGAGTACTTTTCATTTGTCCTTATTGAATTTCATCCTATGTACTTCAGACCATTTTTCCAGTTTGTTCAGATCATTTTGAATTTTAATCCTATCCTCCAAAGCACTTGCAACCCCTCCCAGTGTACTCTGTATGCCATTATCTAAATCATTCCATCAGGCTCTGCCATGGCATGGGCTGGGGCGGTTCTGCGTAAGGCAAGCATGGGGCAGCCTCTGATTCGGTCCTGCCTCTGGGCCAGGGAAGCTGAGTTTGGGGGTGTGACAATGCGGTTCTGGCGGAACCCAACTGAGAGTGCCAACTCAGGACAAATTGCTCAAACAGGGCAGTTACAGCCCAAGGCTGGGGTTTTTTCCACCTCTAAGGCAAACCAAACCAGCCAGACTAAGAGGACTTCGATCTCACCCCACTGGCTAACTGCAAGTCTCACAAGCAATCTCCTAGACACTCCAGTTTCCCAGTATTACCACCAGTGCCACTTGTTATGGGGACAAATGGTTATGAAAACCAATACCCAAGTAAAAGAAGAAAGGTTCTCCTGATCCCAAAGGACCAAGCCCCAGACCCAGGTCAATAGACAAATCAGATCTTACCCACAATCGCGCTGTTGCCAATCCTTTAGAGTCTAAAATCTAAAGGTTTATTCATAAAAGGAAAAAGATAGAGATGAGAGTTAGAATTGGTTAAATGGAATCAATTACATACAGTAATGGCAAAGTTCTTGGTTCAGGCTTGCAGCAGCGATAGAATAAACTGCAGGTTCAAATCAAGTCTCTGGAATACATCCCCCGCTGGGATGGGTCCTCAGTCCTTTGTTCAAAGCTTCAGCTTGTAGCAAAGTTTCTCCAGAGGTATGAAGCAGGATTGAAGACCCAATGGAGATGAGGCATCAGCCTTATATAGTCTTTTCCAGGACACCTCTTTGTTCTTACTATGGAAAATTACAGCAAAATGGAGCCTGGAGTCACATGGGCCAGTCCCTGCATACTTTGCTGAGTCTGAAGGCATATTGGCCTTCTCTCAATGGGTCCATTGTATAGCTGATGGTCCTTAATGGGCCATCAAGCAGGCTAGGCAGAGCTAATCCCAGCTTGTCTGGGATGTCACCCAGAAGCATAGCATAAGTTTGCCATACAGACAGTATAGAGCCAATATTCATAACTTCAACTACAAAACTGATACACACATATAGACAGCATAATCATAACCAGTAAACCATAACCTTGTCTTAGACACCCCATTTGACCCACTTTATACAAGATTTGGTGCCACTACAGGACCTTGGTTGCAACAATGATCTATATGGTCCCAGTTTATGTCAATAACGTCACAGGGGGGAAGGGCTGTGAATGTCCCAGTGGATAGAAAACCTCTTTTGGGACACTCCAGGAGATGCAGATGCAGAGCAGAGATCCCAGGGTAAGTTTTCCCTCTGGGAGATGAGTGGGGAAACTCCAGTCATTCACGGAGACCCTGTGAATTCCCGCAGAAAAAGGCATTTCAGGTACAAATCCTGGGACTCTAAACCTAGAAGCCTTTGGAATCTACCCTCTTCCTCTGGCATCACTAAAACCAGAGGTGAGACTGCAGGTTAACTGCGTCCTCACACCCAGGATCGTGTCCCCCTTCGGCCATGCGGTGCCCAGCACCGACAGCAGGGGCTGCGGCAGTGACCCAGCCCTTTCCAGTGCCGGGGGTGTTCTTTGTGACCCACTTGAGCTTTGGCTGCCAGCAGAGGGGCTCGCCAGCGCCAGCTGCCCTCTGATGTCATTCCAAATGGTGCCGAGACCCAGACAGAGGGGCATTGGAGATGCCAGATGGTGATGACATTGGATTGCTAAGAACCAAGTCTGGATTTAGATTCTGGTTCCTGTGCTCACGTTAAGGAAGGGAAATCCATGGCCCCAGGGCAGGTGGGCGGCCCAAGGCAGTGCTCACATGTGCTTTTCAAGGCAGGCGCTCTGCTCCAGCGGAAACAGTTGGGGGCAGGAAGGCAGGACACCTGGGTTCTATTCCTGGCTCGGCGACAGAGTGCAGTCTAGTGGTTAGTATGGTTAAGTGGTTATAGCAGGGATCTGGGAGCCAGGACTCCTGCATTCTATTCCCAGCTCTGTGCTGATTCCCTGTGCGACTTTGGGCGAGTCATGCCCTGCCTCAGTTTCCCCACCCGTGAAAGGGCGCTCAGGACCCCTCCCACGCAGGACCATTGACATGTGGCTCACACACATTTGCAAAGCGCTGGGAGAGCCCTCTGCTGCGTTCAAAGCCTGTAACGGATTCTTGGGTGGGGGATGGCAGGGTGTGTGACTTGGGTGGGAGGCGGAGACGGAGACTGGGATGGAGGGACTTGGGGGGCCTTGGATGGGAATCACCCCCCTCAAGAGTCATAAAGTGCCGCCCCCTTAAACTCTTTCAATCCCACTGGTGCAGCGACGCCCGCAGATGCGGCTGCCTGGCATTGCTCCCCTGCCCAATTCTCCCTTGTCCTCCTCCAGCCTGTTTGTCTGCGCTACCTGCCAGCGGGGCAGATGCTCCGCGCCCTGGGCAGGGCCAATCCCCTTTGTTTCCGGCCTATACATCTAGCATAGCTCCAGGCTCAGGCTACCGTAATGTATATATCTGGGGAGGGCTGTATCTCAGGAATCCCTTGCTCAAATGACCCCAAATTTAGATCACTAGCCCTACCACATATGCCCACGATGCACGCCAAGTTTCAAAGCAATATGGCTAAGGATGTGGATTTTAGAGCACTTGGAAGAGACTGCCCCTACTCCGGAGCACTGGTGCTCTGCTGTAATAACACCCCCTCACTCTGCTGCAGCTCAGTAAGGCTCTGTCTGTCTGTCTGTCTCTCCTGCAGGGCAAATGACATAGGATGACCCCTGCTGGTCCCCTCTTACTGTCTGTGATATCGTCTCTCTTGTGGCTAACGTGGGGCTTCGACCCAGCTCCCAGCGCCTGCTCAGCTCTGGCCTCCGGGGTTCTCTACGGCTCGTTCTCGCTCAAGGACCTCTTCCCCACCATCGCCACCGGCTGCTCGTGGACCCTGGAGAACCCCGACCCCACCAAGTACTCCCTGTACCTCAAGTTCAACCGGGAGGAGCAGGTGTGCACCCACTTCTCCCCCATGGTGCTGCCACTCGACCATTACCTCGCCAACCTCACCTGCAGCCCGCAGGGCGACGCGGGGCCGCCCCCACGGGGCCAGGAGGACGGGGAGGAGGAAGGGGAGGCCCGGCTGGAGCTGTGCCAGGGCGCCAGCCCCATCACCTTCCTGCACTTCGACAAGAACTTCGTGCAGCTGTGCCTGGCCGCCGAGCCCGAGGCGGCGCCCCGGCTGCTGGCTCCCGACGCCCTGGAGTTCCGCTTTGTGGAGGTGCTGCTCATCAACAACAACAACTCCAGCCAGTTCACCTGCGGGGTGCTGTGCCGCTGGTTCGAGGAGTGCCTGCGGCTGGGGGAGCAGGGGGCGCGGCGCTGCGGCCTCACCCAGGCGGGCTGCAGCTGCCAGGCCGAGGCCCCGCCGGCGCCCCGGCAAAACGAGACGCTCTCCAACGCCCTGCCGCCAGCCGGCGTCCCGGCCGCCACCAGCAGCAGCCAGTGCTGCGTGACCGAGCTGCATTCTGGGAATGCGAATGATTTATACGCGCCGGAGATTAAATACGGTAAGGGGGCGCCGGGGCCTGGAGGAGGGCGGGGGGGTCAGAGTGACGGAGCCACAGCCGGCTCGGGCTCCGTTCGATCACTGGGTGCTGAGAGCGGGATGGAATTTGGCCCCTTCCGCCTCCGGGAATCTACTTTCCCTGTTAGCGCTCTGGGGCCCAGCGCGGGCCGTTCTAATGCCATCCAGTAGAGGGCAGCAGCGCTCGTCATGCTAGTCGCCATCTGTAGTCGTGGGCTAGTGCATGGGAGGGGGCAAAGGGACCCGTCTGGCTCCAGTCTGCGGAGCGGAGACGGGGAGCTAGTGGAGTTGGTTTATAACCAGAGCACTCAGCTCCAGTCCACCTGAGTGACGCCCGCAATGGCGTTTGGCCCCTTAGCATCCTGCCCTTGGTTTGCTGCGAGTTCATGTTGCTGCGTGGCCTGGAAGGAATCCGGCTTGAGTCCCGTTCCAGTCTCCGCCCCCGGGTCCTGGAGCAGGTGCGTGCAGGGGGTGTGTGCAGGGAGCCGGGTATGAGGTGTTGCTTTGCGATGCTCTGGTTGGGTTGTGATGGGACCCGGCAGCTTTGGGGTATCGTGAGTCTGCCCAGAGGGCCCCAGCGGCTACCCTGCGCTCTGGCTGTGCCGAGCTGCCGGTGTCAGGCTGGCAAGGGGAAAGGTTTGATGGTTGGGCTGCATTGAGCATGTTGGTTTGCAGTGCCCTGCCAGCTTTCTTCGCCCGTTGCAGTTTCCCGGCTCTGGGGCCGGCTCCGAGGCCTTTCTCTTGGATGCAGATGGCTCCGTGCGCTTCCCCCCAGGGCGCATTGAATGTACCGACCCGAAGGCTGCTTAGAACAGACCCCAAGCACCTTCCCCAGCGCTGCTTGTGCACAGCGCGGGCCGCACGGGCTGCTCTGGGGGCCGTCCATGCTAGAGAAGGGAGGGGAGCGGCTCCCTTGTCCCCTTTGGCAGCTGGATTCTGGGATGGGGTGCGGGGGGAGTGGAAGAGGGGAGGCCACGTGCAATGTGGTGCTAAGTCCAGCAGGGGGCAGAATGGACTTCAGGGCTGGGGAGCTCCCAGAGCAGGTTACCCTGGGGCGCTTGCACAAGGTTGGAGCGGGGGAGGAGTTTGCAATTCGCATGCTGTATTTACCCCCCCCCAATCCATGACATGGGGGGCGTTGGGCAGGGGATCTCACTGGCACCATCTTCCCTGTTGCCTGAGCCGTCACTGCTGTGCTGAGTCCTGCGTCCCACCACCTGGCTGATGAGAGCTCCCAATCCAGACCCATCAGCCTCCAAGGGACTTCCAGCAGCCTCTCCTGAATCCCACGCCTTGGATCCCTCATCCCCATCACAACAGTCCCTCCCAGCGGCCTTGGCGGGAGGCCTGAGGCTGGCTCTCAGCTGCGAGGAGGAGAGAGCGAAAGGCCCAAGGGGGCAGCTGCGTCCCTAGAGGGGGCTGGAGGTTTGCCCGTCTTTCCTGCGCTCCCCTCATGGGGGTGGATCCGGGGCATCTAGCGCACCGAGAGCAGGCATGACAAAGCAACGGGGGCTGGGGTGGGGAGGGAGTGTGCACTGGAGGGCTGGGGGTGGGGGGACCACCCTGCACCCAGCCGGCAGCTGCACCGTTCACCGAAGTCAATGGAAAGACGGGAATCCAAGGGCTTTGGTCAGGCCCCAGAATTCTGCCCCCCCCCCCCACTCCACTTACCCCTGGGATGGGTGAATTCAGGCCATGGAGATTTCTCCTCCGCCCCCTGTCCCCCCGGCAATGGGAAAGTAGGTACTTTTAGAGCCTTTCCCTGCTGATCCCCAGCCAGTTTGCCCAGCCCCTGTCCTCTCTCCTGAGGCTGGGGGCTTCTCCCCAGCTCCCGCTGCTGCTGCCGCTGCCTGGCTGACTGAAGCGCCTGGGGCAGGAGGCCCTGTGGAGACGCAGCAAACAATTGACAGGTAAAATGACCCGTTCCTGTGACAAATTACCCCTGACTGCAGCAGGCCGGGTGCCTGTTATTCCAGCCAGGATAGAAAGGCGTGCGGCAGAGCTCTGCGGGCTGTTAACCAGGAGGAATGAGGCCATTTGCTTGTTATAGAATCTCATGAACCTAAAGTGAAATTAAAGCTCCAAGCGTCCCTGCTGGATGGCTGGGCTGGTTCTCGCGGCCCTGGCAGAGTGGAGCTGGGTGGCCCAGGCTGTGGGATGCCTGCTGCTTCGAGCCCCTCTGCAGAGCCGTGTGAGGGGGTGCGTTCCCCGGCTCCCCCAGGGCCAGTCAGCATCTGCCACGGCCCCCACCCTTCGAGCCAGTCTGGGGCAGCTCCACCAGGGCATCTCGGTCCAGACCCACAGCACCCCCTGCTCTTCCAGCCCTGAGCCACCTCCCCCAACTCCGCCAGTGCATCTCGGTCCAGACCCACAGCGCCCCCTGCTCTTCCAGTACTGGGCCACCCCCAACTCCGCCAGTGCATCTCGGTCCAGACCCACACAGTGCCCCCTGCTCTTCCAGCCCTGGGCCACCTCCCCCAGCTCCACCAGTGCATCTCGGTCCAGACCCACAGCGCCCCCTGCTCTTCCAATAGTGGGCCACTCTCCGAGCTCCACCAGCATCCGCCCTTTGGGCGCCGGAGGCCTCTGGCCAGTGGCTGGTAACCAGAGAGGCATCATGCTGGCTCATGCCCTCAGCTGAGTCGTGCCCCTTGCTTTAAGGGGTAGGCGCTAGTCCATATTTCTGGGTCAGTTCCTCCAAACGGGGACCATCGGGCTGACGAGGGCTCTGTGTGTTTGGAGGGGAGCGGCAGCATCGTGTAAATCAAACAGCGCCAGAGCCAAATTGGTGCCGGAATTGGGAGTTGTGGCCAGGAGTAGCCGCCCCATGGGCCATCGCAGATGTTCCCCCAGCCTGACGGGAGCCTGGGCGGGTGGCGGAGCAGTTTGGCAGGGACCTGTCCTTATCTGGGACACTGCTTCCTGCTCTTTACCAGGCTTCAGCGTTTCTATCCCAGAGCGAAATGTCTTCCTGGGCAAATCCCTCCGAATACCCCCTGCTCTCTTCCAGCCACGGGGTTATAAACCGCTTCCTTCCAAGGGAGATCTCGGGGTGCTTTTTTCAAATGCAAGTTTAGATGAAAGGCTAGGAGCCGGCAGCCTGCCGCAGACACTTTCCCTGGGGGGATCCGCGCTTGGAGCCCCGCAGAGCCCACGGGGTGGGGATAGGGCTTGGGAGAGCCAGCACCCCCTGTGTGTCCTCGGAGCAGGCTGCCTTGACCTCTGTGTGTTAGTACCGGGGACTGTAGGCTGTCTGCGCAGTAACGCCGCGGTTGGCTTCGGGCAGCCCTGGGACAGTGCAGGATTCCAAGAGTGGGCACTGAGGCCCTGTTGTCTAGGGTTACATCCACAGCGCAAAAATCCCCCCAAAACCCCAGCCAAAAACAACCCCTGTGGGTCTCCCAGTCTGGATCACCTGACTCGGGCCTGCGCTCCGGAGCTAAGCGTAGGTGTAGACATTCCTGCTGGGCTCCGAAACCCGGCAAGGTGGGGGCGTCTCCGTGTCCAGACCAAGCAGGAACGTCGACACTGTTAGTTTTGGCCCTGTAGCACAAGCCTGAGTCACCTGCCCCAGGCCCTGAGACTTGCTGCCCCGGTGTTTGTTTATGATTTTGTTTGCAGCGTAAAGGTCCCTGTGGCTCCCCGTGAGAAGAGGCTGGCGTGCTGTTGGCTGTCCTGTTGGGTAGCTGGCTTGGGCCGAATTTTTTTCTGCCTGCGGGTGTTGATAATTTCGATGGAGAAGATCCATGGTTATTTGTAAGCAGGTGTTTTTACATGTGTATGTGTAGAAATGTTCCCAGTTGTGGGACGTTATGGGGGGCGGGTCAGGCAGTAATTATTTAGTGGCAGTAAAAGTTCAAGCTTCTTGGGTGACGGGGTAAGTCGCTGAATCTCTCGGGGTTCAGGTTCTGCATCGGGGGAGAGAGGATATGCCCTTTCTCCAGCCCCAGGGCAGGCTGGAGTGCGGTGGGCGTCTCCACGGTGCAGTCTGTCCTTGGTCTCTCGCTGCCAGCCCGGGCCTGGTGGGATGAAGGCTTTCGCAGTGTGGCCATGTGAGCAGAGACCCCTCCAAACTCACTACAGGCCAGCTCCCCAGCAGCTAGTGCTTTCCTGGGCCAGATGCAGGTGGGCAGCCTCAAGGGGAGGGGTGCCTGGCAGAGCTGCATGGCACGATCGCCCGCCCCCTGGGGATCTCTGAGGCTGCTGTGAGCTGGCTCCGTGTCTCTGTGAGTGCCCGAGCGGTGATTGTTCTGGAAGGGCAGTTGCCTGAACTCGGTTACCTTCGCTAGATTATGTTTGACATTCAATTAAACTCACAAGGCACCTGGATGTAAAATGTTATTGTAGAGATGAAGTCGCAGAGGATCATCACGGGCAGGGTTGGCAGGGATTGCTGGAGACAGCCAGGGCCTTGGGAGCGCATTGACGGCTCGCACCGCAGAGCATGCAACAGCCCGGGCTGAGCTGGGGTGCCAGCATGTGGTGCCCAGACCGATCAGCTTTGCTCGCAGGATCGGCTGTCGGATTTGGGACACGACTGGACTGGCATATCGCTGGGCATTGGCATGTAGTGCCACTGCCTCCCTCGCACGCCTGTCCTGAGGCCCCGGTTTGTGACCCTGTCCTCCCGTCTCACGCAGCTCCGCAACCTCTCTGCTATACAGAGCTCATGGACGGATCAGCGCTCCCACCTTTCTAGGAGCGCCGCATGTTCCTGCACGCTCACGTACGCGTGTGTGCTCACATCCATGCACACTCACACATGCTCTTCATTCTCACACGCTTGCACGCTGTCTTTCACATTTGCACACATGTCCGTGGCATGGCATGCTGACACATACACATCCTTCACTCTTGCGTGCTTGCACGCGACGCGTCATTTTTCACATTTGCACACTTGTGCGTGCTATGGCTCCCTCACTCTCGTGCATGTTCTTCAACCTTGCATAGCTGCACACTTGTGCACGTTGTCGCACACATTCCAGCTTGCCCATGGGTGTTCTTTGGCTTGCTGCTGCACGTATTTGTATTCCCATGTGCTTATGCATCTTCTCCTCCGCCTTCTGCACTTTCCTTTCATGGCTGTCTGCTAGTGCACGGTCTCATGCACACTCAGACACTCATGGCTGGGTGTGTTTTTGTGCACTTAGGCACACACCTGGACACAAACACGAATGCACGGGAGCCTCTCTATGCACAGTCAGAGAGCAGGGGGCAGCGCATCCGGGAACTGACCGAGACGTGGGTTAATCTGGGGGGAGAAGAGCTACTGACAGGCTAGGGCTGATAAACCGCCAGCTTGTTGTTAGAGTGTCAGCAAGCGTGTGAAAAGGGCGTGTGTGTGTGTGTGATGAGTGTGTGTGCGTGCGTGTGAGGCCACGGCTGGCGACAGAGATGCCGGTCTCACTCCAGTGCCCTGCAGCGGGAAGCCTGCCTGTTCCTGGCTGGGAAAGCAGCGGGCATCCCAGCAGACGAGAGGACAGAGCTGGTCATGTTCCCGAACGCTGGGCTGTAGCTGAAGGTGGCGGGTTGCAGGGGTAGCCGCTAGCCTGCCCCAGCCGGGACTCGCACCTGGCATCCCCCCAAGTCCTGGCTGCATGGAGATGCCGCTAAGAATAGCCCCCTGTTTGCCTTTCAGGTTCTCCATGGCAGGCTGGGCCGGGGGGCTGAATGCTGGGCTTTGATTCAGCATTGGCAGACGCCCAGCCGGGATCTCCTCAGGCCTCCTCCAGGGAGCTGGAGCCATGCATTCCCCCTGGCCTGCCTCTGATCCCCTTGGGGCTGCAGGGGGATCATCACCCGGTCCTGCGTGCTCCCGATGGGACCAGGCCTGGCTCCTCCGGGGGTTGGAAACCGGCTCCGAGAGCTGTGGGGCCCATCACCCTGGCTACCAGCCCCCGGGGGTGTTGGAGCATCTGTGCAGGGAGCTGGGAGGAGCTCTTTGGGGCGGTGCTCGGTGCCTGTCACGTCGTTACTTGGTTGGGCCCTGTCCCCGGACAGGTCTGGGCTGCTGTGTCAGGGCAGAAGGCTCTCAGTGGAGGATCTGCTACAGGCCTTCATTTCCTGGGCAAGCACAAAGACACACTCGCACGTGCACTCCGCCAGCCTTCCCTGCACGTGGGCGTGCACACCCACCCTCTGTCTTACTCTGCTGTCTCACCCTGCCTGTGCTGCACATGCACACGCTTCCTTCCGGCACCCGTGCGCTGCCCACGTTTGCACAGAGCTTTATCATCCCTAGGAACCTGGCAAGTTCCGTGCCAGCCCAGAGGCTGTGGGCGAGCGTGAGTGGGAGATTGGAGGAGAAGCTCTGTGTGTGTGTGTGTGGGGGGGCATTTTAGCTGTGATCACGCCTGGAGCTGTTCACGGCCGGCTTCCTCCTGAGCACAGTCAGGATCTGTGCCACGGTGAGAAAACATTGGTGCTTGCAAAGGAAACATCACATGCGGGGAGCAGGGGGGAAGGGGCTGCCAAGGGACCCCAGCCCTGCCCTCTGCAGTAGCCCCGGTCGGCAAAGCGCTGCACAGGGGCTGGAAAGTCCCCGTGGGAACCGAAGCCCAGCAGCTCCCTGGGTGGAAGCTGAGCCCAGGCAGAACAGGAGCTGGGTTTGCTAACCCTGGGGGGCTCCCGGGCCAGGTCTCCGTGAAGCGAGCGTAGGCCAGTGTCTAGTTTAGCCACCCGCACATGGACCGGTGTGTTTCTGGCGGCTCCGTGTCGGAGCCGGCTGAGCGCGGCGCATTCTGCTTCGGGTTTGCTCTGAATGTTCGGGTCCACTTGCTGCTGAAATGGGGAGGGGGAGGCACCGATCCGGAGGCGTAGAAGGGGCGGGCGGCGAGGTGCGATGGAGAGGATGCTGGACTGGGAGCCACATGGCAGCCCCCAGCAGGGTGAGCCTGGACCGGCCTCCTCCGTTGGTCCAGGCTCACAGGTGGGCCGTGTGCTCCCAGCAGCCCGGGACGTGAAGCCCTTCGTCTCGGTGGGGGAGACCAAACTTCCCCACGCGCCTGCGGGGCCAGCATGCTGGGGGGCGGAGCACTGAGTGCGAATCCTGCTGGGCGCTGTGGTTGTCCTCCCGCCTCCCACCCACCCCAGTCCCACCACCCCCGCCGGAGACTGCAGCGCTGCCGAGCAGGTTACATCAGAGGTGGCTGAAAGCTGTTGGGTAGCCATGGCAACCGCCGCGCTGCCGGGAACTGGCTTCGGAAGGGCGATGAACAAGAAGGGAAGCGAGTGAGATTTGGGCAGGTGGCAGCCGGGACTGGGGGGTGGATAAGCGGATGGAACGGACCAAAGGGAGACGTATCTTGATGGCGTGGGCTAGGTGCAATCCCAGGAAGTGGCCAGAGCCACGTTACTTGTGGAAGATTGGCCGTGTGGGCAAGGCCGTGGGCTGGGACACGTGTGACCGGGTACAGTTCTTTGCTCGCTGTCTGCCTCAGTTTCCCCATCAGTAAAATAGGAGGTGATGATACTGGCTTGTCTCAGCGGGGATGTGAGGATACCTGCAGTGCTGGGCAGGAGGGGCTCAGATACCCCAACCACAGGCTGGATCGGGCGGCAGACAGATCTCCCGCTAGGCTGGCCGGCCGGCCGCGCTTGGCTCTGTCCATCGTGTACATCACTGCGGAGGGTCATTGCCTGGGCGGCAGGAGTCACCGGGTGAAATGCTCTGGCCCGTGTGTCACGGACTCACAGATCGTGCCCACTCTTGGCCCCGTCACCGTGTCACCTGGGGAGCCAGGCTAGATGCTCAGAGCGGTGGGGCCTCTGGGTGTTAATATCTCCGGCTGCCCAAGAGAACAGGCTGTTAGTGGCTGGGCAGTTTCCTAGCTCTTCTCTCTTCAGTCCCCCTCCTTCCTGGGGGAGCGTTAGCCGGTGGGGAGGGTGGGGGGAGCACGGGGTGTGTGTTTGACTTGCCTTCTGTCCCACGGGGCTCGCTCTGGTGTCAGCATTAAGTGCTTCTCTGCCTTCCCCTGAGCAGAGATGAGTGGGGGAGGTAAGATCTTTTATTGGACCCACTTCTGCTGGTGGGAGAGACCAGCTTTCGAGCCACCCAGAGCTGGTCTGCAGGCCTGGGAGAAGTGCTCCCAGCCTCCCAGCTACACGCTCGTTCAGTGATCGCACCCCTTAGTGCAGGAGGTGAAAAGTGAGCGGATTTCCCTGGAGGCTGATGACAGCCCCAGGCAGAGCGAGCCAGGAGAGGGCAGATGGAGATAAACAGGGGGACAGGCAAAGACCTCCGGGCTCCAGCACTTCACACGGGCGCCTGTTGTGAAAGCCGTCTGAATGGGCCTGCCTGCGGGGAACCGGGACCCCAGCTGGAGCGGACTGCTTGGCACTCATTGTGGGGTGTGTGCAGGGCAGTTGGAGTCGGGGGGAGCTCTATGGGGTGCATTGGAGGCCCCTGTCTGGGGGAGCTCTGGGGGACAGTTTTTGGGAGGCTTATAGGGTGCACGGAGGTCAGTCAAGGGGGGCTCTGCGGTGCATTATTGTGTCTGTTCCAATCGCAGTCGTGGCGTGAGGGTTTTTGCAGTTCTTGCTCGGCCAGGGTTTCGGTTAAGCAAATGTGGACGATCACGGTCATGTGGGGTTTGTTCCGCCCCCTGTGTCGGGGCGCAGCGGCTGGAGAGTCCCGGGGGATCGCTCCCCCTTTGCACCATTTTACCTTCCTTTGCTTCTGCCTGGCGTTTTCTAGCTCCTTATATGCCATGGCCAACTTCCGCCCTGCAATACGCCCCACAACCCCCATCAATTCAGGGTAGCAGACTAGAACTCCCCTCTGTCTGTCCGTTCTAATCTATAGACAAATCTTTTGGCTTCTCCCACCATTGAAATGGAGCCACCTCTGGGGCGGAGCACAGTAGCTGTTTAACAGTCCCATTGCTTTAGGATAGGGCGTGAAGAGTCCAAGTATCCAGTGGGACCCACGGAAGGCATTTGCGAGGCTGGATGAACTTAGCTGAGGTCGCTGGGTTTGTGATTTTCCTGCATGTTAAACTATTTAGATCAAAATGACAGAGACCCACCGCCGCGGCGTCCCTGGTAGTTCCTCCAGCTCGTGAGCACGGCGGCTCCTATGGCCAATCAGTTCTGTCTTGGCGGCCCTGATGCCAGGGGCCGGCATTGCTGCTCCCAGGCTGGGGTGCCAGCGCTGGTGGAGGCAGCTGGGTCACTTCGCTCGTGATGTGGGGAGGGGATCTGCTGCCGTTTCCTAACTTGGGAGCCAATCGTCTCCCGTGGGACCTTGTCCCCTCTGCTCCTCGCCTTGTGCTGCCCACGGAACAAGGCTCTGCCGTGGGGTCACCACGTGCTCCTGCACCAGGGCCTCCTGCCAGCTCCTCTGGGTCACCTCTCCGGCTTCCTGTGTGCACAGGTGTCTCTGCTTGTTACTCACACCCGGTGGAGAAATTAGGGCCCCAGCAGATGGCTCTAGGAATGGTCCATCTTGCTTGGTCTTCCTCCCTCATCCCGGTCTTCTTTCTTTCTTTCTTACTGGCCTGCCAGTGCTGTCCTCGGCACAGCCCCCTCCCTCACTCCCAGGCCCCAGTCCCGTGGCTGTGAGGGCAGAGCAGCAGAGGAGAGAGGCGGCTCCACAGAGAGCCATTAGCCAGAGACCCGAGGTACAGAGCCGGCAAAAGCCCGAGCGAGGGGGAGCAGAGCCAGGACGTGGCAGGGGAGGGACCCGAGGGGGAGCGGGCAGGCTGGGCCGGTTCCCTGGCACGGGAGCTCTGCAGAGCGACAGCCCGGGATTTAGTACTTTCCAAAGGAAATTGAATTTGGTTTCTTTGTCGAACGTAAGTGGGGAAAGTGCCCTCGTATATCCTGTGAATTTATTATTTGTTCTGGGCACTCGCTGCGCCGTTCATAATTCCTGAGCGTTTCGAGTGGGGAGGCGGGCGGCTCTGCCCAGCGGCGCTCCCCCAGTCTGACCCGCCCTCAGCCAGTGGCTTTATCCACCGTCCAGTCTCCCCAGAGCTGGTGAGATCTTCGCAGGCTCCCAGCTCGTGTGTCCCTGCGGCTCCGAGGAGCCCTTCCAAAGGGGACGCACCGGGGCACGGATTAGATTGAGTCGGAAGCAACAGTCAGTAAATTTGGGTCCCTTTATGGCATCAATAAGAGTCAGCGCTCAGGTCAGCGGCCTGCGTGTATTTCATGCACAGCAGAGATACCGACAGAGCAGGTGCCTAATCCACCTAGCGGCAGCATCCACCCCACGGGGAGGCAGGGTGGGGGAGGCCAAGGGTCCCTCTCATGCTGGTATAGGGCAGGCACTGGAATGACCATCTGGCAAGTCCAGTTTTGGTGGGGGTGGGTGGGTCGGGGAGGAGGGCTCTGAAATGGATTCACTCCCAGTTCTGCCCTCCATTGCTGCCCCGTTCTCACAGGGCACTGCTGGGAGGAAGTTCACGTTACCCTAATCTCAGCTGCCATTGCTGGGGCACTGCTGCTAGGAAGCTCGCACCGCTCCACTCCCAGCTGGCCTTGCCAGGACGGTGCTGGGGGGAAGCTCTCGCTGCTAGAAACCAGCTTCTCCAGGGTGGTGGTCCTGGGGCCGTCGCTGACAGCAGCTGGGAGCCTAACGGTTCTGGAGTGGGGGTTTCCTCCTCTTTCCAAGCGTCTCTGCCCAGGACCATTATCTGGGATAGTCGTGCCATCAGTGTCATCGCCGGCACTCACTGCCGTTTGTTTCCTGTGGCGTGAAGCACCTGCAGGCCAGCGACAGAGCCGTGTGCCGGGGGCGGCGCAGATGGGAAGGTGCACACAGCAGAAAGCAATAGCCACTGCTGAAGAGCCTCCCCGAACCACCCGGCGCTGGGCCAAATGGGATAACAGGAGCGGAGCAACCCCGCACGCTCCCCTTGACAGACGGGGCTCGGCAGGTGCTGCCTGGTTCCTGTTAGCCGGCTGGGTAGTGCAGGGAACCCTTCCAAACCCTCCCAGAGCATCCGTTCGGGGTGGGAGTGGAGGAGGTTGTTAGAGCCAGTATGCCGACTTGCACGTGTATGAGCGTGTTAATGCGTGTTCGTGTGTGTGTCCATGCATGCAGCAGTGCATGTCCTGGCGTGTCTGTGTTTGTGCGGCTGCGTGTGCTTTGTGTATGTGTGTGTACATGGAGGGCTCCTTTTTAATATCCCCCTCCCCCCTGCGGCTGCACAGAGGGAAGCACCCTGCTCAGAGAACACCCAGGGGAGAAGCCGGGGGGCTCTGTGTGCCCCCATGCACCTGGCAGTAGCTACACAGGCGGGCCTCTGCTGGGAAAGGACCATGCTGCACGCTGGCCGAGTGCCACGTCGCTCTTCGTCGGCTGCTCCACAAAAGAATGTAACAGCCTACTACTGCTGCCAGCTTGCGGCGTCGAACGCGTAGCTCAGGGGGTCTGCTCAGCAGAGCTCCCGGCACTGAGGCCTGCAGTCGAGGGAGCCCTGCGCTGGGAATGTGGTCCTGTCTGCATGCTCCCCCACTCCAGCCGGGGCACAGAGAGGAGATTCTTTCCCCAAGATGTCTGCTGTCGTCCTATGGGTGGGGGAGGGAGCGGACTGGGGAGGAGGGTGTGGGGGGGATGGGAGAGCTGGGACGGGGGGCTAGGAGTCAAAGGCGCCCCCCCCCCCCCCGCAGCTGGCATGCGTCTTTGATGAGCACATCCACATGCCTGTTAATTTCACGCTAAGCACCCTTGATGGATCTCTTGTTATTTTTGGTGAGCCGAGCCATCAATTTGTGGCACCTCGCTGCAGCAATCTGTTAGGTGGCGAGCGAAGAACACCGCCATCAAATCAAACCCCAGCGGGTGGGCGGGCACAGCCCCCTTCTCGGCTACCGAGTCAGCGGGGCATGTGGGGGGCACGGGCGGAGCAGCCGAGATGGGTGGTGAGGGCCCAGGGCCGGGCTGCGCTACCGCAGTGAAGTACTACTGCGAGCATGCAGCCGGCTGGCCGGGTGGTTAGCACCTGGAGAACGGGCGTTGGTGCGCCTGCTTTCTGGAGTGGATGTGCTTACGGGAGCGCCTCAAATCCATTGCACGGTGGCTTTGGGTCATGGGGACGCTGCCTGTTGCAGAAATGAGCGTTGCTGGCTGCCTGGCCTCCAGAGGGAAGCGTGCAAACCAGATGAAATCTCAGGGATCCGCAAAGGGATTTTGCAGCGAACTAGATGGTGCAAAGGATTGGATCACCCCGAGGGGGAAGGGAGCCCAGCTCGGCATGGGCAAGATCAGCCTTCTCTTGGAGAGTTTATTTTAACATGGGGTCTCCTAAGTGTCAAGGGACTAACGCTGTTGCCCGGAGTCAGGCTCGGTGGGTGCAGGGGCTGGGTAAGCGCCCCCCATGTGGCTTCATCAGTGCATCTCAGACCTGCCCTGTAGCAGCACCTTGCGATGCTGGTCCCCAGCTCTGCCAATACATCGCAGTCTGGCCCCGTAGCTCCCCCTGCTATTCCAGGCCTCGTCCTCCCCCATGCCTCTCGCTCTGCCGCTGCATTTGTGCCAACCCCCCTGCTGTTCCACCCATGGCACCCAGCTAACCCAGCCCAGTCCAGCCTGAACACGCGCGGCTTGGTCCTGACATGGTGCCAGCTCAGAGCTGGATGGAGCGAGAGGCGGCCAGTGAGCAGCACGCGGCAGAATCCTGCAGTGAGGTGATGGATTGGGATGCTGTGAATGCTGCTCAATGGTAACACAAGGCAGTGGGTGGTGTACTGAGATGCAGGCTGTTTGCCCAGGTAGTGGGGGCTGTGCCCTGCGGTGAGGCAGTGCGGACAGAGGCAGAGTGCAGTGATGCTGTGGCAGGGGGCAGTGCCTTGCAGTGGGGCAGTGCGGTTGCAGGTAGAGTGAAGTGACGCTGCAGTGGGGGAGCAGCACCCTGTGTGGGTGATGCGGTCAGAGGCAGAGTGCAGTGACGCTGCAGCAGGGGGCAGTGCCCTGCAGCGGGGTAGTGCGGTCAGAGGCAGAGTCCAGTGATGCTGCAGCAAGGGGCAGTGCCCTGCAGTGAGGTTGGAGTCTGAGGGCGGTGTGTTGCTGTGTATTAGAGGTGCACAGGTCACTAAAGTTCCTTGGCCAGGGCAAAAGCTGACAGGAACGTTCCTCAGAGATCTGGAGGTGGCTTAGCCTTCTCCCCGCCTGTCTTCCCTTCTCCAGCCCGGCACCGAGCGCGAGGTCTGTGTGCTGGGGGAGGGAGGAGCTGGGGGGGGAAGAATTAAAGGAAGCACATAGGGCTTTGGTCTAGTGGCGAGAGCACAGGCCTGGCAGTCAGGACTCCTGGGTTCTCGTCCCAGCCCTGCCCCCTGTTCACTGTGTGACCACGGATGAATTGTGGAAATCTCTCTCTGCCTGTGTTCCTCCTGTCTGTAAAATGGGGATAATAAGACGATTCTGGCCCCCAGTCCCATGGCGTGAAGGGCCCCCGAGTGACTGGGGGTGGGGAGGATTCCCCCAGTGTAGGGCTGCTCCTGTCGGCCAGGGCACAGACACCCGCGCCCCCCCCCCCCCCCCGCTTTCTCACCAGGGTCTCACTCTCCTCCTTTCAGGCGATGATGTGGAAGAGAATCAGAAGGTGAAAACTCAGTGGCCGAGGTCGGCGGACGAACCCGGGGTTTATATGGCCCAGACAGGTAACGGTGCTGGGAGGGCGGGTTCTGTGGGTGAGGTGGTGTTTAAAACCGGGGATGGGTAGCCAGGGCGCGAGCTCCTTAGGGAGGTGCCGTGCCCTGCACAATGCTGGCCGGAGAAGCACTGGCAGCCAGTCCCTGTGGGGCATCATGTCCGGGCACACACAGGCGTGTGCTCCCCCCAGGAAATCTGGGGGAAATAGACTTGCAGCCTCCCCTGGAGGCAACAAATCTACCTGCAGGCTGGGGAAGACGTTCCAGCATCATTGGCCCTTCCCTGAGTCCTGCCAGCCCCCAAGCAAATGCAGCAGCTGCCGGTGGTGCTTGCTGGGAGTGGAAGAGGCTTGGCCCAGAGCCAAGCACTGTGGGACTTCTCTAGCCAAACGGTAGGGCCAGGGCCCCACCCAACCTGCCCCGAGGGATAGCGGGGGTTGATGATGATGATATATTTGTATTACTAGGAGTCCCAGTCAGAGACCAGGGCCCCAGTGTGCTGGGCACTGGACTGGGCTCCAGCAGGCCTGGCTTCAGTTCCCTTTTCTGCCACTGACACCCTGAGTGACCTGGCCAAGTCACCTCATCTCTCTGCACCTCGGTTTCCCATCGGCTTCTTGTATGTTCTATCCCTGTCTCACCGTGCGTATGTACAGCGCCTAGCGCAATGAGTTTGGACGGTCCCAGGGCACTACCATAATAAACATGATGAATAATAATATGGACAGCACAATGGGGCCTTGTTGTTTGGGCCCCATTGGTGGTTCTAAAAAAAGCAGGAGGCCCTGAGTTCTAATCCCAGCTCTGCCACTGACTTACTGTGTGGTCTTGTCACGTCACTCTGGGAATTAGGCACCTCAATACCTTTGAGGATCTGGGCCGCTGCCCCTCTGCCTCAGTTCCCCATGTGTAAAAACAAAAAATACCCAGGGGGCGATACTGTTTTTCTCCCTCCCTCCCAGGGCTGCGGTGAGGTATAATTAGCTCATGTCTGCACCGCTCTTCGAACATGAAAGTGCTCTCAGAATGCTAAACGTTGTAAGGCAGCCACCTCTGGGGTGGAGCAGGGGCAAAAACGACCAGCCTCAGCAGCACTCTGCAGCAGGCTACGTGTGACGGGAAGCCAGTTCTCCACCGGGCTGGCCCATAAATCAGCCCGGGGCTGATAATAGTTCTGTGCATTTTAATTAAGAAGAAAACCCTGACAGTTTAAAAACAACTGCCTGGCTTCCATTTACACGTGCCCTGCGCAGGCTCTGGAGCAGCAGCACCGGTGACGGAGATGGAGCGAGGTCCTTTGTTCCCAGCCCGTGCGCCCACTTAATTTGCTCCATGTCTGTATTTTCTTTGCACCTTCCTTAGAGGATTAAAAAAAAAAAATCTATTCATTGTTTAGTTCAAACGTATTTATTTAGCGAATTCAACTGGGTCATTTGAGCGCCTCTTGTTCCCCACTCCCTGATTGATGGGCTGTGGGCTGCTCCGTGCCTGGCAAGTTGGATGGAGCCGGAATCGGCAGGAGTGATCAGGGTGCAGTGAGTCTGGCTTGCGGATCTCGGATCCTGCCATGCCCAAGGCTTGGAGGTCGCTCCCGGCTAGGGGCCCGATCCTGTCCCTGTTGGAATCCAAGGGGGCTTTGCAGCTGGCTTTGGTAGGGGGCAGGATCAGCTTTCCCTTGCAGGACTTCCTCTGTCCCAGCTCCTGCTCGTCCTCCTGGTACCCAGGTTGGCATTAACGAGCCCTCCTCCTCCGCCAGTCAGATCAATGCCTGCCAACAGGCTGGGCCCTATGGCAGACACCTCCCGGCCCCTTTGGATCCTGTCCCCATGGAAGACAGCAGCCAAACTCTCATTGACTTTCCTGGGAGCAGGATCGGGCCCTTATTACCCTGTCTGGGTGTCTCGCTGGCTGTGAGACCTGAACAGAACCAGATGCTGAGTGAACACGCACTGAACTGTGAGTAAGTGAAAGCTCCCGGTTTGGGACTGGAACCTCTACAGCACTACAGGAGTGTTTGCAGCCCTGGCAACCCTACAATAACAAACCAGCCCTGCAGTGGTGCGGACGGCCCCAGCGCTCCTGCCGGGGAGCTTCCTAGCAACCAAGTGATGCGTATGCGCAACCCTACAATAACCAACGACTGATAGTCAACCCGATGAGCCCTGAGATACATGGATTAAAGGTGCTGCCTAGGTGCCATGGATTGTTACAGTTGCTGTAAATTGAGGGCACAGCCCCACTGTTCGCCAGCAACCCTACGACAATAAACCACTCCAGATAATACACCAGCGTGCACGTACCATGGAGTGAAACAGGAGGTGTGCCAGACCCCAGGTTGCCCTGCATCTAGTGGGCCAGATCCCCAGCTGGCGTAAGTTGGCCGAGCTCCATTGAGGTCAGCGGGCCAGACCCCCACTCAGGATTTATGCTGATTTTCACTAGCTGAGTCCACTGGCTTCAGTGACGTTACTTCGGATTGACGCCGATGGAGCTGAGAGCAGAGCCCAGGCTGTGACGAGCAGTAACAGCCCAGAATTCTATCCCCCCCTTTCATTTTTGACTGAGTACGTGAGCGCCTCGCTGGGAAGCCCGTTCCAGCCAATCTCCGCTCTCTCTGTCTCCAGCAAATAATAATCCTCTTCCCAGGCCTCCTGCCTACGTTCCCTCTTAAGTTAAACTGATATCCCTACAGCTGGCCTGGCCAATAACTTCCAACGGATCCTCCAGCGTATTAAGAGCCAGACTGTTGTAAATGTCAATATCACACCTGCTCACGGGAGAAAGAGAGATGGAGGCCTGGGCCCGCACAGCCAAACAGCTGCTGGGCCTTCCGGCCCGACCACTTTCCCAGGAACTGAGCCAGACTGGATCCGATCCGGGCCCGGCGTCCTGCTCCCGACTGGCCAGCAGCAGCTGCTTCAGAGGAATAAACCCTGCAGCTACAGGAGAACCTGCCCCCCTGGGAAATTCCCTCCTGATTCCTGTTAATTAGAACCATTAGAGGTTAGGTCAAGCCCTGGGGCAGGAGGGCTTTGATCCCATCCCAAAGCTTATTAAGCCTCCCCAATGTAAACCTGGCTTCTCTCCCTCTCCAGATAAATGCCCAGTCCCTTTATTTTTAACCCTGCTAAGCTCGGTGACCTCATGTAGCAGTGAGTTCCGCAGGCTAGTTGTGCATTGCGTGTGTGTGTGTGTCTGGCGGGGGGCGCGCTGTGTTTCGAAGGAGGCCGGCTGGCCAACGCGTGTCTCTCCCTCTCTCCCCACAGGAGACCCCGCCGCGGAGGAGTGGTCCCAGTGGAGCGTCTGCTCCCTGACGTGTGGGCAGGGCTCCCAGGTGCGCACACGCTCCTGCGTCTCGTCTCCCTACGGGACGCTGTGCAGTGGGCTGCTGCGGGAGACGCGGATATGCAATAACACCGCCACCTGCCCAGGTACAGGGGGGCAGGCAGTGAGGAGGGGGGAGTTGTGGCGCTTCGTTCCATTTCATAACGAGGGTCCCCTACCCCCACCCCTCACCCGGCTGTGCCACGGGCACAAACTGGCCCCATGGCGGTGCAGAGATGCTGCATTGCTAGGAGGAGCAAAGCCGCCCGTCCCAGGCTGCAGGGTGACCCCAGGGCTCCCAAGCTGCTCAGTGAGCACCCAACTTGCGAGGCAGGCGAGCTGTGGGGTTCAGGACCCTGATGGTGAATTGGTGGTAGGGATGGGGTGGCCCTAGGCTTCTCTGCCCTTCTTCTTGAGCTGGAGTGATGGTCTCCCTCCCCGTGGGTGACCCACCCACCCTGAGAGCTGTTCCCATCCCCCCTGGGGGAGCAGGGGCAGGATGTCCTCAGGGCCAAGGGAGAAACTCCTGTCCTTTCCTGCTCTGGGATCCACCCACTGGATCCTGGTCTCAGCTGGAGAGGGGGTGAAACGCCACTGGCTCCAGGACAGCCACTTGACCTGGGGCGTGTGAGAGCAGACCCCGGCCCTGTGGCCCCTCACGAGGGGCTGGCATGGGGCGGGGATTCTGTCCTGGGGCAGTGCAGGGTGGGCGGGGATAGTGCCTGGTCCAGTTGTCAAAGGGGATGGGGAACGGGGCTTTGAGCTGGGTCACGCTGATGTGAATCTGGAGTGACTCTGTCGCGGTCAGGAGAAGTTATTTCTCATTTACACCAGAGTAGTTAGTCCTATGGCCTGAGTGAGAGACATGCCGGGCATGCGGTGTAGCCCATATGCTGTCCCCCAGGGGACACCTCTGTAGGATTGAATGTTGGCCTCATGCACGAGGCGCTGACGTGTGTGAGTGGGATGTATTTATCGCTAACGTTACGCTGACCGGCCGGGATCTTGATATTCTAAGCCGATGATCCTGACGATGACATTGGTGCGGTGAGTTAGGTGGGTTCTCAGCCCAGCTCCGAGTGGAGACAGACACCCACAAAAAAACCATTGCGACGCTTGCGCACAGACTCAAGCAGCGCTATGGGGCCGAACTCCCTTCACCCACAGGGCAGAACCAAAGCCTGCAAGTGGGGAGTGGGGAAGGAGGCAAGCGTGCCCTGATCCTCCCCTACTGACCCTGGGCACAGACTGAAACGCCCAGGGCTGGCGACCTGGCCAAAGCGTTCAGCAATCTGCCGCCAGGTTGTCTCTCCCCGCTGCAGGCCCCCAGCAGGGAGGTAGGCATTTTAGGGTCGGAACGAGTGTTTGCCTGGGTAGAAGGAGGGATTCAATCGGGAGAGGACGGCACCTGCCTGGATCCCATAGAGATGGTGTGGGCAGTGGTATGGAAGGACGGTGCCTGTAGCCCCCGTATCCCTGGCACCGGCTTGCCTGGTTAGAGCGCAGGTAGCCAGCACGTTAAGCTGGGAGTGCTGGCTGTGCATGGCCAGCCTGTTGGGAGCAGGTTCCCTGGCTGCTGGGGACATCTCGGTGCTGTTACACTCAGGGAATGTCTACACAGCAGCCTGGAGGATGACTCCCTGCTCGGGTAGATGTACCCGGGCATGCTCTGCTCGAGTGAGCGTGCGAAAAACAGCGCTGTGTCTTGGCCGTTCGAGTACAGACCCACCCGATCCCCTGGCTACGTACTGGGCTAGCACAGCCACCACCTGGGGCGCTGTTGTCTTTGGGAGCTCAGGAGATGGGCAACTTCTCCCGAGTGGGGGTAAGTCTCCTTGCCTGGCCCAGGCCCCCTGTCCCAGCCAGCTCAGTGATCCATCTCGGCTCGGCAGGCAGGCAGCCCCTTGAACTGCCCTGAGAAGCTTCCGCTCCCACAGATGTCAGCTGAGAGCTGGGGATGCTTGGCACCACATAGGATTGGGCCCAGCGTGGCGCTGGTCTGGGGCTCCAAGGCTGGGAAGGACGCTGGGGTGAGGGGGCAGCACGAGACCCAGGCACCACTTTGGTCCCGCTGCAGCCCTGTGACTGATGTGGTGCTTGCCTGCTCAGGGGCCTTGTCCAGGCCAGCGTCTGAGGTGTCACTTTACAAGCGAGGGCCTTTAACACCTGCTAAACTGGCTGATTTACAGCCTGGGGGCTGGGGAGCCTGGCCTTTAATTCAGCCAGCCTGGCATGTGCGGCCTAGTGGGTAGAACCCTGGACTGAGATGTAGGAGACCTTCATTTTATTCCCAGCTCCGCTGCTGGGTGACCCTGGGCAAGTCACTTCCCAGCTCTCTGCCTCGGTTTCCCCCTCGATACGGTGGGGATAATGATGGGAGCTAGGGCCGAAAAGGGCTCGGTGTTATTTTTATTGTCCTCCCTAGATTGCCATATGTGTTAGCACATTTGTGCTCAGACTACGCCTTGAATGCTAGGCCAGACAGGGCCATAGCCAGCAGGGGCCTCCCCCTCTTCTCCCCTTCTGGTCCTTCCTGATCTTCCCAGTCTGATTGCCAAGTCTGGCTTCATTTCATTGCAAGGTTTTCTGTGCTAGTGAAATAAAAACCCAACCGCCTTGTCATGGGCTCGGTCCCCACAAGCAAGAGGGGGGTCACGTAGGGGCAGGGGTAGGAGCTGCTTTGAGAGTTGGCCTCTTCCTAGGCCAAGGCCTCGGTCCCAGGATGAGTTGCGAGTGGGCTCCGGGAGCCGAGGTCATTACAGGATCGGGGCCTTTGCTTCTGTGCAGCTGGATTCTCTCTCTCTGTCTAATCTGATGGTCTCATCTGGCCCCCTTTGGGAGCTTATCGGCTGTTGCAAAATGACAGCGTGGGCAGAAAGAGTCTGCTAGTGATGTCATAACACCCCTCTGCGCTCCCCAGCCGCAGACTGATGCTGGCTGTGTCCCCTCCCCCCGTCCAGGATGAGATTTTTCTCCAGGCCGAAGGCTTTTATCTCAGTGATGGCTCGGTCGCCTTCGTCTTTTCCTCATCTTCCCGGCGCTTTCAGGTTATCCCTCCGAGCGGCTGTTTGATCCTCAGAAAGCTCCGAGCTTCCCTGAGGGCTAAAGATGCTTCGCAAAGGCTTTGAAGATGGGCGAGATGTTGACATTGCAGGCAGAGCCATGGAAACGGAAAGCACAAGGGCTGCCCTCCTCCCCCGGCCCCGCCATGACATCGTGTTTCTCAGCTCATGCAGCAGTAGGAGAGCGTTGCCTCGCAGTTAGAGCTCGGCAGGCTGAGAGAGCTGCGCTTATTTCCCACGTCTGCCAGGAGCAGGAGCCAGGACTCCTGGGTTCTATTCACAGCTCTGCCACTGGCTCCCTCTGTGACCTTGGGCGAGTCACGTTGCCTCGCTGTGACTCGGTTTCCCCAACTCCCCGCTCAGGGATTTGGGAAGCTCAGTCCACCTTCACGAAATGCTTTTCGGTTCCTCCGAGCGAAGAGATGGAAGAGGCGGGAGCGTTTTTATTAGCACTGGGCACAGGCGGGGGCAAGGCAGTGAGGGAACAGCATCAGCCCCCCAAAAAATCCCATTTCTGTCTGAAAACACTGAGCCTGCTAGTCCCGGGGAACACCAGAGATCACTGCAGGGTGGGGACGTCTCTCTCTTTAGTCTAGCTTGTTTAACCTGTGCACTTTAGGCCAGTTTTTCCAAAGGGACCAGCACTCACCAGCACCCACCTGACGTCCTGGGTGAGGGATGAACAGTGCTGAGGGCTTTTGCGAATCTGACTCTGACTGCAGGTGTGGCGCCAGTGGAAACTTGGCCCTTTGCATCTAGTCGGTTTCGCTGTTTTCCCCTCCATGGTTCATCAGTTTCACCGTGGTCTATAAACATCAGTGGAGGAGCAGGAAACCCTCCTCCCCCCCCTGCCCACCAGTGCTAGGCAGGGTCCTGGGGAAGCCAGTGGGGTCCCACATGGATCCATCCACATGCATTGGATTGCAGCTGGACATTCAGATGGTTTTTCAAGGCCTTGTCTGCAGGGGAAGGTGCCACTAGCTGCACTTATTTCAGGGAACTTCTCCGGCTGGTGCTACACAGGAGGGCCGGCCAGAGGATCACAGAGGTCCCCCTTAGCCTGAGACTTTATTAATCTAAATACACCTCTACCCCGATATAACGCGACCCGATACAACACGAATTCGGATAGAACGCGGTAAAGCAGCGCTCCGGGGGGCAGGGCTGCGCGCTCCGGCGGATCAAAGCAAGTTGGATATAACGCGGTTTCACCTATAACGCGGTAAGATTTTTTGGCTCCCGAGGACAGCGTTATATCGGGGTAGAGGTGTAGGTTTTGAAACCAGTTTAGTTAAACTGAAGCAAAGCCACATGTGGATGGTCTGATTTCAGGTTATTTCGGTGCAACTAAACCTGTTCCTAATCGACTTAAGCGAAACTGGACTAGGGGCTTGCACTAAATCGGTTTCGGTTCACACCTTAGGTTAAATTAGTTTCTTGTGTAGACAGGCCTGAAGGGCGTTAGGTGCCCATTGTAACCCAGTGGGGGGCGTTTTACAGTGCCACCCCTGTGCATTGTCCACAGAGAATGTGAGTCTGTTATAGGCTCAGCTAGAGAAACTGAGGCACAGAGAGGTGAAGTGACCCCTCCCAAGGTGTATGGCAAGTCAGTGGCAGCGCTGGGAATGGAACCCAGGAGTCCTGACTTCAGCTGTGGCAGCTCATGCGGTTAGCTCAGGAGGTCCCCGGTTCGACCCCTGGTGTGGCGGCCATCACCCAAAGATCCCCTGGGCCTTGGGTTCTGCTGCTTTCCCACCATGTCATGTGTTCGTCGCTATCTTTTAATCATGCTTGGCCCCACCTCGCTGTCACCGCAGCCAAAACGCCCTTTGGAATCAGCCCTAAGGAAAAGGCCGCCTTTGGTTAACCTACTCTAGCTAGGAGGTTATACTAGGGGGTGTACGGTAATGGGGCTGGGGGTGAGACTAGGGACTGGAGGGGAGTCTGACCTGGCTGTGTGGAAGACAGACCCTAGCTCCTCCGCTGTCTCTGTGCCCCCCCTGCCACCTTAACATTTCTTACAATCTTCGAGAACGTTCCTGCCTCCCATTGTCCCCGCCCCATAAATCCAAAGTGAGGATGCTCTGTTGTAGGGGGCAGAGCCGAGTAACACCCCCCGCCCTTGGATCTGCTGGGTGGTGCAGCAAGGGGCCAGGATGGTAGGTGGTGGCTTCTGATTTGCCTGCTGAGGCCTTGGGGTGGGGGGTGGGACTTAGGGCATTTAGGCACCAACCACCCAAACCTCCACCCCGGGGAGGGAGGAGAGGTTCAGTGGTCAGAGCAGGGAAGTGGCAGTCAGGACTCCTGGGTTCTGTTCCCAGCACTGCCACTGACTCACTGTGTAGCCTTGGAGGAGTCACCTCGCCGCTCTGTGCCTCAGTTTCCCCACCCGTAGAACGAGGGTTGTGATGCCTCCCAGGCCACGGTGGGATATGAGCCCCCCGTTTCACAAGTGCTTCCAGATCTTCCACGCAGCAGCTCAGCCCTTCCCTCTGCCGTGAGGGAGCTGCTTTGGGTGCGGGCCTGCACTCCTGGGACGGAGCGCCCCCGATCCCCATCCCCCGCCATGCCGTATGCTGCGCGCGGCCCGGGCCCGGGCTGGGCCGGAGGCGTGATTGCTGTGTGCTGTATTGCAGTGCACGGCCTGTGGGAGGAGTGGTCCCCGTGGAGTCTGTGCTCCGTGACCTGCGGGCGAGGGGCCAGGACGAGAACCCGGCAGTGCGTAGCCCCGCAGCACGGCGGGAAGGCCTGCGAGGGCCCCGAGGTGCAGACTAAGCCCTGCAATATCGCAATCTGCCCTGGTTAGTAACTCGCTCCTTGGCTCTTCTCCGCGCTTTCCCGCTCGGCTTTCTTGCTTGCCTGCCTTCCCTGGCCGTCCCTCGAAGCCCACGGGTGGCCTCGCCCTTGGCAGCAGCCCCATGCCACACTCAGAAAAGGCAGCCCCCCTCCCTGGGCGGTCTCAGGGCACCTAGGCTCCAATCCTCAAAGGTATTTAGGTTCCCAACTTGGACTGAAATCAAAGGCAAAGACTTTTGATATTCTGTGCGTTAGGTTCCCATGGGAACAGCCTAGAGAGACAGATATGGAGGTCACTGTTCGTCCCCTGGCCGCCCCTCGGCTGCCGGCGCGCGGGCTCGGAGTGCAGGGAGCAGTGTGGGGGGAGGGGGCGATCGCAGGGGGGCGGACTGATGGGGCTGTGGCACGGGATGCAGGTGTGGTGCTGGAGAGGGATGATTTGGGGAGCAGACACGGCGTGCCCGTTTGTTCCCTCCCCTGAGCTAGGAGAGCGGGTTGGAAGGGGACTCGGACGGGAGATTGGTCAGAAGGAGGCCGGCGGGGTGTGACCCAGGGGAGAGAGGTGTGAGTGCGAAGGAGGCGGCTGGGGTGACTGGGGGAGGGGGTACGTGACTCCAGCTTAGACAGACAGCCCCCGCCCACATTAAAGCCCAGGTTCCCCAGCTCTGGGGCTGAACGGCCTGCGTCCAGCTCCCGACTGGGGTGACTGGGCCAGTGCCTGTGATCCGGCGGCTAGTAGCAAACGCTGCCGTCTCACTAGATGTGGCCGCTTGGCCGAGGCCCCGGCGGGCTCAGCAAGTGGCATTTCTGTGGGTACGTGGGATACACGTGACATGCACTGAGCGTCCCCAGGGGGCAGCCTTGATTCCAGCCCCTTGTGGGGAGGGGGTGAGCCCCGGGGGCTGGGGAGGAGGAACGGGAGAAGACAGGACTGTGAGACGTCTGGGTGGCGCATCGTGAGCACCCAGGGCCCTGGGACACTGGAGGAGGGAAGTGCGGGGGCAAAGGAGGGTGATGTGATGTGGCTGTAGTGAGGCACGAGATGTGGGTAGGCAGAGCTCCATGGGCAAGAATGGAGTTGTGGGATGGGCGAGGGGGAATATAGGGCAGAGTAAGGGGGATGCATGGGGCAGGTGCTGTGGGGGGTGGGGTATCAGAGAAAGGGCCCCATAGGGGCAAGAGCATACCGTGGGCCAGCTGAGATTGTAAGTAGACCCCCTCTGGGAACCGTGCCAGGCACGGGGAGGCTCTGGCAGCCAGAGCTCCCCAGCGGGCGGGGGCTGCAGGAGGATGTAGCCGAGGTGTGAAATTGCCAGCGGCCACCCCATCTGTACCTGCTGCTTTAAAGCGGGGGCAGCGTGTAGCTCTGTCAGCGGCGACTCCTGCCCACCCCGTCGCTGGCCAAGGGAAAGCAGAGGACGAGGGGTTCTCCCTTTCTGTGGAACCCCCATCTCCGTGCTGAGTCCTGACACGGCCCCTTGGGATACCTCCCGAGAGATCGGGGATGTGGGGGCTCTTCCCCCCGCACGCTGTTCATTTCTCCTGGGTGTCTCCCTAGCTCAGAAGCCCAGGGGTGGAGGTTGCTGCCCCACAGCAGGTCACTCCGGGCTCTGCCTTTGACCCAGCGTGATGGGCGGGTGTCGCCCATCTCTGTCGGGGGGAAGCTGGCGAGTAGCAGCACCAGGCAGGCTGCAGGCGGGCCGTTTGTAAGTAGCTTTGTGTCCAGGGCTAACGAGCAATTCCCTCATGGGCAGAGCTGGGCAGTGGCCTGGGCGGGGGATGGCGTGCCAGGGTGGGAACCCTCCCAGAGCTCTACGGTGCCCGCCAGGAGCCAGCAGGAGGAAATGGGGATGAGGGGAGGCAGAGACCAACTGCCCCAGCTGGTGTCGATGGGCCCTGCTCCACTGGAGTGAGTGGGCCGGATCCCCAGCTGGTGTCAAAGGGCCCTGCTCTACTGGAGTGAGTGGGCCGGATCCCCTTGCAGTCGAGTGGTGGTGGTCACACCAGCTGCGGATCTGGCCGAGAGCGCGCGCTCGCTCCCTCTCGCTCGCTCTCTCTTTTATTCAGTTATTGATTTTGCGGCAGCAGGTTACCAGTTGACTCTTTCCTGCCCTGTTGGGCGGCTGACGGGCCAGACAGGCTGCGACCAGCCGTGGGGTGGGGGAATAGCTGTGTTATCCCGACAGGGGCCTGGGGCGCATCGAGAGCGATGGGGAGGAAATGTATTCGCTTGTTTCTGAGCCTGCACGCTGCCCCGTGTAGGAGCCAGGCCTGTCTCCCAGATCCATCCCCCGGGCTGCCTGTCCCCGGGGCCATCCCTGAGCCCCGCATTAGTTAGTTTCTCCCTCCTTCCCGCTCCCAGTGAGCTCCGCTGCATTTCCATGGCGATGGTTTTAGGACACTGGTGGGGCCAGGGGCGGGGAGTTCAGTGCTCACCTCAGCCAGGAGGCGGACGGGGGCCTAGATAACCTGTGGGGGCTCCTGCAGAGCCAGCCTGCTGCTCCTGGAGCTCCTGGAGCTCCCCTGCATGGACACCCATGGAAAGATCCAGGCTGGCTCGGAGCTCGTGCAGCCGCTGGGAAGCCAGTGCAGGCGGCTATGGAGTGGAAGAAGTCGCAGCTGCTCTGCGCCCCCAGCAAGGTCCCTGCTAAGGGCTAGCGGGAGGATTCATTGCTCATCTGGTGTGGGGGGGCGTAGTCAGGGCAGGATCCTTCCGCTCTCTTGATGCACCTCAGCTCTGCCGTGCTGCTCACGCATCTCAGCCCGGGGTCCCCGGGCACAGCTGTGCTGATGCCCACAGACACCCCCCTACCTGCCCTCCACGTTTCCTGGAAAGAAACTGCTGGGAGCAGGCTGAACCGTGCCGTCGCCTGCTATCCACTGAGCTGCTGCAGCAGGACCACTCATGGGGCTAAGGCAGATAGTCCCCCTGCAACATGTGCCCCCCATGGCTGCTGGGAGAGCCTTGTACCATCTCGCCACAAGCGCCAGAGCCCCACAGCAGGAGCAGCAGGTGGTTACCCGGCAGCACTTGGCAGAGCGGTAGCATCGTTGGTACATGGGGAACAGTAGCCACCACCCCTGCTCTTCAGAGTCCTGGTGACACCTGCCTGGGCGGCACTGCTGTAACCACTGCAGGGAGGCAGGATGCGAACCCAGAACCCTGAGCACCACAACACAGGCAGCTAGCGTTTCAGCTCTAGGCGCAGCTGTTAGCTGGCGGCAGTAGTAGGCTGTTACCCTCTAACTGGCCAGCCGCTAGAGGGGGACGTGATGCACACTTTGCCAATGTGTTGCCGAAGCCCATAACTGGATAGGGGCGGACGAGGTTTGGGCCCGGATCTGGAAACCGGGGCCATGAGGAATTTCCCCTGCCCCCCATCCCCCTAGCTCCTGTTTGCACTAACCACCTTCTCTCCTGTGCTCTCCCCTGCAGTGGAAGGTCAGTGGCTGGAGTGGGGCTCGTGGAGCCGGTGCTCGGTGTCGTGTTCCAACGGGACCCAGCAGCGCACGCGCAAATGCAGCGTCTCGGGCCACGGCTGGGCGGAGTGCAAAGGAGCCCACGCCGACGCCAGGGAGTGCACCAGCCCTGACTGCCCAAGTAAGGCTCCCGCGTGCTGTGTGGGGGTGGGGGGCTCGGGCGGAGCTGGGACAGGCCCTGGGGCGGGCGTCAGAGCTCAGAGAGGTTGGGGACATGGTGCTGGGCATTGCTCTGGCGCAGACCAGGCCACATGTGGCAGGTGCTGGCATGTTGGGGCCCAACGCCTGCACAGGGACTCTAGGGGGAGAGCAGGAGCACCTCTGGGAGGGTAAATGCCCCCTTGCAGTAACTGGGTGTGAGCAGTGGTGCCGTGTCGGGGGTGGGGTCCCTGTGTGTCGCTATGGGTGTGAGTGGCGGTGTGGCGTTGGGAGGTCCCCGTGCGTTGCAGGGTGTGTGAGCGGCAGTGACACATCGGGGGGTGTCCCCGTGTATCGCTCTGGGTGTGAGCAATGGTGCCATGTCGGGGGATCCCCGTGCGTCGCAGGGTGTGTGAGCGGCAGTGACACATCGGGGGTGGGGTCCCTGTGTGTCGCTCTGAGTGTGAGTAGTGGTGCCATGTTGGGAGGTCCCCGTGCATTCTGGTGGATGTCAGTGTCAGTGCCCTGTTGGGGGCGGGGGGTCCCCGTGTGTCGCTATGGGTGTGAGCGGTGGTGCCAAGCCTGTGTGGGGGGATCCTTGTGTGTCACTGTGGGTGTGAGCGGCGGTGCGGTGTCAAGGGGCGGGGATCCCCGTGCGTCGCTGTGGGTGTGAGCAGCGATGCTGCAGCAGAAGATCCCTGTGCATTGCCGTGGGTGTGAGCGGCGTTGCTACCCCAGGGTAGGGGGATCCCGGTGCATCGCTGTTGGTGTGAGCGGCGGTGCCATGGCGGGAGATCCCCATGCGTCACTATGTGTGTGAGAGGTAGTGCCATGTCTGGGGATCCCCGTGCGTCACTATGGGTGTGAGAGGCCGTGCCATGTCGGGGGATCCCCATGCGTCACTATGCGTGTGAGCGGCAGTGCCGGGTAGGGGGATCCCCGTGCGTCGCTATGGGTTTGAGCGGCGGTGCCATGTCGGGGGATCCCCATGCGTCACTATGCGTGTGAGCGGCAGTGCCGGGTAGGGGGATCCCCGTGCGTCGCTATGGGTTTGAGCGGCGGTGCCATGTCGGGGGATCCCCATGCGTCGCTATGGGTGTGAGCAGCGGTGCCATGTCGGGGGATCCCCGTGCGTCACTGTGCGTGTGAGCGGCAGTGCCGGGTAGGGGGATCCCCGTGCATCACTATGGGTGTGAGCAGCGTGCCATGTCGGGGGATCCCCGTGCGTCACTATGGGTGTGAGCGGTGATGCTACGCTGGGGTCGGGGGATCCCTGTGCCCTCGCACTTGGCGTGGCTTGCTCAGTGAGTTGGGGTTTGATCAGTGCTGAGCCGCCCCCAGCTGATGTGCAGTGGGAGGAGCTGGTGCTGCCCCCAGCTGCCTGACCCCTCTGTGCAGCGTGGCCTGTCTCCGGGATCCAGGTTTGCGTGGGGCACGCTATGGAGTGGGCTCTGTCCTGCTCCCCGAGCCAGGTGGCGGTTGCAGTCCTGGGTCTCTGAGCCCGGTCTCAGCTGCTCTCTCGGGATCTCTGCATCCAGGAGCTCTGGCTGTCCCTCCTAGCCTGTGGCCACCGCAGCAGCTGGCATCTCTGCTCCATGGCAGGCGCCGGGCTGGGGCCCAGACTCGGCGTAAACACCTTTAAACTGAGCCGCAGACAGGCCCCGTGAACCCGTCTGGGGCGCCAGCTGCGCTCCATAGGAACGCTAATCCCCGAGTAGCGGGCATGGAACTGCCCGTCAGCAGGCGACAGTGACAGATGGGCCCCGGCTGCCTCTCCCCACCATAGAGCTAATCTGTCAGCTTTTAGGAGAGCTAAAGCAGAGGAGCTGGGGGAAGGGTACGTCCAGAGCTGGGGGCACCGTCTCCTGGGCGCTAGGGGCTCCCGCTCGTGAGCTGAGCTCAGACACACTGCCATGGTGCTACACGCTCACATGTGCTTCCCCAGTGCTTGAGCGTCCGTGATCTGTGCCCCGGGATGGTGGGGAGGCTGCAGGGCCCTGGGTGGGGATCGCTGCCCTTCATCGCCTGCTCGCTTGGTGACGGTTGCGGCTCCCCGCTGGGCTCGAGCGCTAGCCCCGTGGCACAGCGGAGTCGTGGGCCTGCCGTGGGGCCGTGGCTCCCAGAGAGACGGGGGTGCACAAGCGTCTGTGCGAGTGCTCGCGTTGGCACCGGGAGCTAGCTGGCCTGCGTGCACTGACTCGGGACGCAGCTCTGGGAATGCGGCCGTGCACGAGCACTTCCAGCAGCATCGGGAACTGAGCACGTAGGCATGAACCTTCGCCACCGCTCATGCACGCACACAGGGGCAGATGCCCTGCCGAGGCCCCGTGGCTGGTCAGTTGCTGCCAGGATCCAGCACACATCCCAGGGAGTGTGCACAAGCGGGCACTAGCACAGGGTGGAGCTGGCTCATAGACTCACATGCGCACGGAGCGGCGCCAAGGACCTTTCCCGAACCTTGGTGGCCCTTCAGTGCTGAGGATGGGGCCTGCACCTGACAGCCAGCGCGGGGCGAGCAGGTCTGCGCGAGGCGGCCCCGGGATGGGGGTGGACAGGTCTCCTGATCCTTCCCCCATCCCCAGTCAGTCCCGGCCCCTCGGGTGGGTCCAGCCAGGCCCTGTGCACCCAGCCCTCGAGGGAGGGCGGGTGTTAGGCCCACTGCAAAGCGATGGCAGTCGCTGTCACGCGCCTGCTGACCTTTAAATGTCACTTGGCTGCCGTGAGCTGCCTGGAAAGGTCGGGGGCGCCGGCTCCTGGCAGGTCACGTGGCTCATCCAGGCTGCTGGGCCGCCTTGGCGGAGGGGGGAGAGAACATCTGAGGAGGGGCTCCTCCCTGGCAGAGACTGGAGCCAGGTGGCTGAGCCCCCCCAGGGTCCGAGATCAGCGTGCGGTGCTGCAAACCTGCCGCTCTCTGGGCCAGTTCGAAGGGCGCCCGCTCCCCTTCCTGGATCTGGGTGCGAGTGGCAAGGCCGGGCGGCGTGACCCAACAGCTGGTGCACTGGGCTAGGAGGCAGGAAGCCTGGCTTGTTCCCCGCCTCTGCTGAGAGTCCCGGGGCGCGTCGTTTCCCTGCTCCATGCCTCGGTTTCCCCATCTATACAAGGTTGGCAGCGATACTGACCCACCGTTGTGCATTGCCGGGAAGCCAATGCCTCGAACCTCGCCGGTGTCTTCCTGGACTCTGCGGTGGCACTGGACTCTGACCCATTGGGGTGGGGGTTGCCCAGCCCTGCGGGGGTGCCACAAATGGACTGAATAAGGGAGCATCAGGAGGGGAAGCAGGGGGGTTGGGGAGCTGTGTAGGGGCTGGAGCCCTGCACACAGGGGCCTAGCAGTGGGCAGAGGGGGTCCTGCGGAGGGCAGGCGGGCTCTGTCTGGGCTCCCTGGATTGGCAGGCAGAGGGTGGGAGTGTGGGTCTGGGGGGGGCAGGTGTGTTGGGGCTGAAAGGACAGGAATACCGGGGGTGGCACTAATTAGCCAAGGACACCCTGGGACACGAGGGGACATTTGTCTCGTTTGGTTGAAACGAGGCTGAAACGATTGATTAATGGGTTTAATAATCTGTAGAATATTTGATTAAAGTCATTCTGAGCTGGCGCGGCCGTGTCCCGGTCTCTGGCAGTCTCTCTTGCTCGTCTGTCTGGTCCCCCACGCCGCCCGGAGCAGGGCCCTAATGCGCGTCTCTTGCTCCCCCGGCAGCCGATGGCAAGTGGGGCCCGTGGAACCACTGGAGCTTGTGCTCCAAGACGTGCGACACGGGCTGGCAGAGACGTTTCCGGATGTGCCAGGGCACGGGCATGCAAGGCTACCCGTGTGAGGGCTCCGGAGAGGAGGTCAAGACGTGCAACGAGAAGAAGTGCCCAGGTACTTGGCGGAGAGTCTGCCGACCCCTGCTCAGCCTCCAGCCCAGCACGCGGGCTCCCCCGCCTCGGCCTGTCACCGCGATGGGACCCAGGGACTCTGCCTCCCTCTGGCCAGCTGGTTTGATACCTTTCCGTCCATCCAGCTCCTCCTCCTCCTCCTGTCCTGCCCTGACACCCACCCAGCCAGCCATCCGTCTGTCCTTCCACCCACCTGCGCTCCCTCTAGGCGTCTGTCCTTCTCCCTACCCACCTTCTGACCGTCCTTCCACCCACCTGCTGTCTCTCTGTCCGTCCGTCCTTCCACCCACCTGCTGTCTCTCTGTCCGTCCGTCCTTCCACCCACCTGCTGTCTCCCTGTCCGTCCGTCCTTCCACCCGCCTGCTGTCTCTCTGTCCGTCCGTCCTTCCACCCGCCTGCTGTCTCTCTGTCCGTCCGTCCTTCCACCCGCCTGCTGTCCCTCTGTCTGCCTGTCCGTCCTTCCACCTGCCCGCTGTCCCTCCATCCGTCTGTCCATCTGTCCTTCCACACGCCTGCTGTCCCTACATCCATCTGTCCGTCTGTCCTTCCACCCGCCCACTGCCCCTCCGTCCATCATTCCATCCACCCTCCTGCATTCCTTCCATCTGTCCTTCCACCCTCCTGCCGTCTGTCCAGCTCCCTCTCTCAAGCCAGTCTGCCTGACACAAGCCAGTCCTCCCTCCAGTCCAGCTGACCTACCACACGCCTGCTAGTCCCGCCCAGCACCCGTGCCCCCACCATTCTAGTGGCCCATCCGTGCAGAGCAGCCGTCCGGGGGCCCGTCTCACCCTCGCGTTCCCTTGGCAGCCTACCATGAAATGTGCAAGGATGAGTATGTCCTACTGATGACCTGGAAGAAGACGGCCGCTGGCGAGATCATCTACAACAAGTGCCCACCCAACGCCACCGGTGAGCGGCCAGGGCTCCCCCCCCGCCCCAGCTCCCCCCCCAGGGCTGCGAGCCGAGTGGGAAGGGGGGCGAGGCACATGGGCTATGGGAGTCACAGCCTGGCTGCAGGGCCGCATGCCCCAGCTAACGCTGCTGGGCCCCCAAGGAGTTCTGCTGCCTTCCTAGACGCGTTGATTCCCCGGCCTGGCTTCACACCCCGGCTTCCCCAGGGCACCTTGTGGGGTGGCCACAGGCTGCTGCTGGGGCTGGGAGCCTGGGGGCAGGTGCTGGGACTTGGGGGGACCTGTGGGCGTTGGCTCTGGGGGGCTGCAGGCACTGGGGCTGGAGCTGGGCCTGGGGGCTGTGGTCACTGGGGCTGTGGGCTCTGGGGCTGAGGGGCGGCGTGGGGGCAGGGGCTGTGGGCACTGGGGTTGAGGGGCGACGTGGGGGCAGGGGCTGTGGGCTCTGGGGGTGGGGTGGGGGCAGGGGCTGTAGGCACTGGGGCTGGAGCTGGGCCTGGGGGCTGTGGTCACTGGGGCTGTGGGCTCTGGGGCTGAGGGGCGGCGTGGGGGCAGGGGCTGCGGCACTCGGGCTGCACAGGCTGGGTGCTCCATGCTTCTTTTCCCCTCTTGTCTAGGATCCGCCAGCCGCCGGTGCCTGCTGAACGCCCACGGGGTGGCGTACTGGGGCGTGCCCAGCTTTGCCCGGTGCATCTCGCACGAGTACAGATACTTACATCTCTCAGTAGGTGCACACGCCGGCGGGCCCCCACGCTTCCCCCCCCCGACCCTGGTGCCACCTTCACTGCCTTTCACCCCGACGCCTTGGCAGTGCCAGTGGCTGCATTGCTTTGAGACTCCCTCGCACAGGGGGAGAGCCCAGCCAGCCCCCGGCCAGCTCTGTGCCCAGTGCCGGCCCCGGCCCCTCTGCTGAGCACCCCCCACGTTGCCCCGTGTGCCCTGTGCGGGCAGCCACCTGGGTGCAGAGGTCATTTCCCGGGGGGACTCTGGTTTCCTGGCCAGCTGGGGGGTCCCAGGGCTTGCCCGCAGGGGGCTTGGGGGCCTGGGCCGTGGTTTGAAGTGGCCGGGGTGGAGGAGGGGAGGGGGGCTTTGATCTGGCATTCTCCAGAGGTGGGGATTGCTACAGTCGCTGCTGCAGGAGATGGTGCCTCATTCCTCCTCCCCGGGGCCAGCCCCGTCCCCTCTGCTGATCCCCCCGGGCCACGGGGCTCCTACTGGGCCGATAGGTCCCTGTGCCTGGCCGCTGATGCTCCCTCTGATCTGTCCTTCCTCCCTTGGCTTCCAGTTCTCCCAGCCCTTCAGCCCCTCTCCGCTCTTGGGAGCCCCGCCCACCAGCTGACTCCACCCCGGTGACCCCCACTTACTCATTAACCCTTTGTGACTCTCCCCTCCTTGTCCCTGTTGTCTGCCCCCCTCTTCCCCCACCCCACAAGCTGCCTGAGAAGCGATTGCGGCTCAAGGCAGCGGGGATTGACCCGCGACTCCAGTTCTGCCGCGATCCCTCTGGTTGGGCAGGACGCCGAGCCCCCCAGGCACACCTCGCAGGCATGCCCGTCCTGGCGGGCTCTGATCTCCTGGCCTTGCATGGCTCCTCCCCACTGTATGCCTCGTTAAAGGGAGAGAGGGGAGCCCCTTCAAAGCCAGCCTGCCCCCCATCCGATCCCGCCCCTCCCCTTTCCCAGAGAAGGTGTGCTCCGAAGCCGGGTGGCCCTCGGGATTGGCAGACAAAAGCACCCCCAGTACAGAGCAGCCAGGCAGCCCCTGGCTCCCCCCAGCTGCCAGTGAAAATGCTGCTTTGCATGAATATTTCATTGCAATGGAACCTAATTAACATCCTTGCCCCCGGCTCCTTCCCCCGCCCGCCCCGGGTTCGGGGAGGGGGCTGATGCTAATTATCCCTCTGTGTTGCCATCTTCCCCGTTCTCGCTGTCTGTCCCGTTCCCTGGCAAGGCCAAGCACTCTGCTGAGGTAGATCAAGGAGCTGCCTTGACTAGCAAGATCCCCATTTGACATATGGGGAAACCGAGGCACGGGGTAGGGGAGTGACTCACCTGGAACAGTGACTCAGTGGCGAAGCTGGACTAGAACCCAGCGTTCCTGATTTCCTTGACCCCTACTCTAATCCATCGGCCCCACATCCTCCTTTGGGGGGCCGCGGGGGCTCAGGGGCTGCGGTGTGGGGCCAGGAGGGGAGTTGGCGTGGGTATGGCACCTTCCTGCCTGGGGGAAGAGGAGCGAGGCCCTGGGCCCTGCAGTGGTGGCTCCTGCGATGGTGTGGGACACGGGGAACTTCCCCGGGAGGGGCCGTGTGTCCTGGGGGTGGGACATGGGTAACCACCCTGGTGGCTCCTGTGAATGTCCGTGCTGTTCTCAGACAGGACTCCTGTCCGGCTGTTGCCTCAGGGTGGGTTGGGAGAGGGACCCGGGGAACCCCCTGCTGCTGGGTAATCTCTCCCCTCCCCCCCCCATCTCTGTCCCTCTGCGTGGAAAGCTGCGGGAGCACCTGGCCAAGGGGCAGCGCATGCTGGCGGGCGAGGGCATGTCGCAGGTGGTGCGCAGCCTGCTGGAGCTGATGGCCCGCAGGACGTACTACAGCGGGGACCTGCTCTTCTCGGTGGAGATCCTGCGCAACGTCACCGACACCTTCAAGAGGGCCACCTACGTCCCCTCCTCTGACGACGTGCAGGTACCGCCCGGCGGGCCCCTGCCACCAGCCGGGGCCCGGCCCAGGCCCCGTGAAAGGCCAGCGTGGCTGCCTTTCCCTGCCCTCTCTCTGGCCTTGTTATGGGGGCCTCACCCCTTTTGTGTCTGGCTCTGTGGTTTCACCTGCCATCTCTGGACCCACGTGCACGGGGGTCCCCCCGTCCCCAGGCTGGCGCTGCCGGGCTAACAAGCAGCAGCCGAAGCTGGCCTGGATCTGAGCTGGTGGGCGGGGGGAGCTGGTGAAGATGCTCGGCTTCCACCGGCAGCGGGGGGGGAGTTGGTGATGCTCAGTTGGGAGCAACCAAGGTGGTCGCAGCAGGGCCAGGAAGAATCCCACCTGGAGCTGGGGCGGGGGCTGGGGGGGTCCTGTCTGGGTGTGTGTGTGGCAGGGCTGCCTGGGGGTGCAGGTGCAGGTACTCTCAGGGCAGTGGAATTTCGAGGCTCCCAGACATGGCCGGGGGAAGCCCCCTGTCCCATAGGCGCCAACTTTCTCCGGCGCCGCTGGGTGCCCGCGCCCCCCGCCCCGATTCCACCCCATCCCTGCCCCTGGCCCTGCCCCCATTCCAACCCCATCCCCAAAGTCCCCACCCTAACTCCTCCCCCTCCCTGCCCCTATTGGATCCCTTCCCCAAATCCCCGCCCCAGCCCCGCCTCTTCCCCAGCACTCCATGTTCTTCCCCCTCCCTCCTTGCCCCACGAATCAGCTGTTTCGTGGCGCAAGTGCTGGGAGGGAGGGGGGAGAAGCAGGACACAGCGGCGCGCTTGCGGAGGAGGCGGAGGTGAGCTGGAGCAGGGAGGCGGGGCAGGGCCACGGGGAGGTGCCGGTGGGTGCTGAGCATCCACCAATTTTTTTCCATGGGTGCTCCAGCCCCGGAGCACCCGCGGAGTCGGCGCCTATGCCCTGTCCCATGCCCCCATGCGTCACCGAGCCACCCCCTCACGCCCCCTCTCCTCTCCTCCACTCCCTGCAGCGCTTCTTCCAGGTGGTCAGCTACATGGTGGACTTGGAGAACAGAGACAAGTGGGAGGACGCCCAGCAGGTGAGCCGGCCGCTTAGGGATGGGCGCCAGCCGGCCAGGGAGGCAGGCGCTCGGCCGGCGCAGCCCGACTGTGGCTGTGACAGGCTCTCGACGGAGCAGGGGGTGGCATGGTGCCCGTGCTGCCAGCCCAGCGTGTGGGGCTGCCCTTCCAGTGCCCGGTCTAAGCTGGAGGAGCAAGGAGGCGCCCCAATCAGCAGGTGGCCCTTTGGCTTCAGCCCCATCTAGAGGGCACCTGGTCTGGGAGCTTTTCTGGGGCCTTGTCTGCTGCGGTGGGAGGTATCGGGCTGGGGGCCGCCTGTGGGGAGAGGGTCTCTGGATGAAAGGGTTGGGGCCGGTGCCTGGGCAGGGAACCCCCTCCCCACAACACCCGCCCCTTCCCGTAAGGCTAAGCATGGCTTGGATCACACTCTGGGAAGTTTGGGGTGTCCCCTGCGGATGATTTGGGGGGACCCTTTGGAACCGTCCAGGTCCTTCCTGCCCCATTTGCCATCAGTGGGGGCATGTGGCAAGGCGCTACTCTCCCCCGCGCCATACCTGGGCCCCTGTTTTAGCCCCCTTCCCCTCCTCTCCCCCCGCCGTACCTGGGCCCCTGTGGTAGCCTCTCCCCCTCTCTGTGCCCACAGGTGTCCCCTGGCTCCGTGCACCTCATGAAGGTGGTGGAAGATTTCATCCACCTGGTGGGGGACGCGCTGAAGGCCTTCCAGAGCTCCCTTGTGGTTACCGACAACCTGGGTGAGTGGCCGGGCTGGGGCGGCCCGCGGAGGTGGCAGGGCCTGGGGCCGCTTTATTCTGAGGGGGGCATGAGGGGTCCCAGGCCAGTGCAGCAGCAGAGAGGCTGGGAGCCCTGGGGAGTGGAGGTGGCAGGAGGCACGTGGCCCCCGCAGGGCTGCGCCAGGCGGGCTCCCAGGAGGCCCGTGAGCAGAGACGCCCGGGCAATGTGAGCTTGGCCAATGTGCCCAGGCAGGCGTGAGCTGGAAGTGACCCTTTCTCCCTGTCGCTTCCCTGACAGTGATCAGCATCCAGAGAGAGCCCGTCTCGGCCGTCTCCAGCGACATCAACTTCCCCATGAAGGGGCGCCGGGGCATGAAGGACTGGGCCCGCCATTCGGAGGACAAGCTCTTCATCCCCAAGTCGGTGTTGAGCCTCTCCTCCTCTGGTAAGGCAGGGCCGGGGCCCCCGGGAGGAGAGCAGCAGGGGTGGCTGTGTGTGCGTCTGTGTGTTTGTTCCCATGTGATTACGTGTGTGTGCGCGCGCGTGTGTGTGTGTGTGTGTGTGTCGGTTTGTGTATGCACACGGGCGAGGTGTGTGTTTGCATGCAGGTGTGCAAATGCACGTGTGTCTGCATCCCCATCTGCGTGTGCATGATGCAGGTGTCCTTGTTCATGTGTGTGCGGGTGTGGAGTTATTGCAAAGTTCGCATGGGAGCAAATGCACATGTGCCTTGTGTGCATAGTCACATGTGATTGCGTGTGTGTGCGTGTATATTTGTGTGTGCCCATGTGCGTGCCAGCTGGTTTGGCTGCTGTGACGGTTGTTTGGACGCGGATGCAAACAAGCGGCTGCAGTTGGTTTGCCGTTCTCTCCATGGCTGCTCTGTAAAGAAGTGCAAACGGTGGTTCCCCGCCCAGCGCATGGAGCCAGTGAAGGTTTTAATCTTTCAATTACCTGTTAATGTTGGTTAAAAATCTGCCTGGCACCGGCTGGGGGGTGAACACAGGCTGCCCTCGAGCTGGGCTTTGGGGCCGTCCTGTGACATGGACCTGGGTCACCTGTGGCCCTCTCTCTCTTTCCATGGGGGACACGCCCTGGGCTGGACTTGGGTGTCAGACTCTGCTGGCTGTGCTGTGAGATGGGCCACTAGAAGAGAGGCAGGCTGGGTAGCCAAGTGCATCCTGGGACACAGACCTGGCTGGACTGGCATGTGCTGGGGACGGCTGCTATTCCCCCTGCATGGTGGTGCTTTAGCAGGGCTCCCAAAGCCCTTCCCCTTCCCCTTCCCAGCTGCGGGTCGGCACCGTTAACCCCCTTTTACAGGCGAGGAAACAGAGGCGCGGAGCCATTCAGCAACGTACCCCAGCGAGTCACAGCAGGGAGGGAATAGAACCCAGGAGTCCTAGCTTCCATTCCCCCACTGTAACCTCTTCCTCTGGATGGAGCCATCCCCATCGCCCAGAGGGCAGGGGAAGGGGCCTGTCTGCATTCCCAGGCTACGGGGAAGGGTGTGCATTGGAAGAGGGGGGCGCGTAACGACTTGCAGCCCTTTCCAGGAGGGCCACGTGTGTCCCCGTCCCCAGCTGGGGTGTGAGCCAAGCCAGGGACACCTGTTCACCGTTGCTCTGTCCCCTTCCCCTCTCTCTCTGCAGAAATGGACGAGTCGTCGTACTTTGTGATCGGGGCCATCCTGTACCGCACTCTGGGGCTCATCTTACCTCCTCCCAGGTGGGTGGCCGGCCGGGGCATGGGGGCAGGAACCAGGGCTTCTGAATGGGGCAGGGGATGGTGGGGTCCTGAGTCTCTTGTTACATTGAAATGCAGCTATGGGGTGGGGTGGGGGTGGGGGGGGACAAGGCTGGGCCCTGCATGGGGGCGATACACAGCCGTGTGCCCTGAGCTGTGACCCTGCTGGAGTTATTGCTGCATGTCCTGAGCGTGAGTGGGGAGAGGGGAAGAACTGAGCACTGGGCAGATCTGGTTCCTGGGTTCAGGATCAAGTGCGGTAAGGGGGAGGGTGGACCCTATTGGGGCTGGGGACCAGGCTGGGGGAGGGTACAAGACAGCACAGATGGCGCCATATGTGGGCAGAGGTTTGGTTCCTGGAGGGTGGGGGGCGCTGGAGGTGCGAGGGGGCAGCAGATGAGAGCAGGCACCTTTCTGGGTTTCTGTAGCGTAGCATCCCCAGGCAGCGCCTCCCGGCAGCCCATGTCTTAGCCGGCTGCTGTGCAAGCATAGGCAGGAGAACGGGGAGCCAGTGCCACTCAAAGAAGGGTTCCTCCAGCCTGCGTCTGCTGTCAGGAGCTGAAAACAGGAAGGAGAAAGAGAGAAGCAGCAGGTTTGTGCGGGAAGGGGAAAGTTCAGGTCTGAAATGTGGGACAGCCGAGAGGGCTGTGCACACTCATGGGCACATGCGTGTGTGTATATACACCCCCCCATACACGCACACTTCACCCATGCACAGACAAAACTGCACCTGTGCACACTCTCCACCCCCGACATACAGAGGGAGGGGGGGTGTATCCACACACACACACACACATGCATGGTCAAGGAGTCAGACGTTCATACACAATGCCCAGGCACAGGCAAAACCATCCCCAGTTGTGGCTATGCAGCGACACGGGGAGCGGAGCGGAAAACATGCTTTACAGGGCTAGACTCCGGGCGCTTGACCTGTTTAGCCTAACCCAGAGAATGGGAAAGGGGGACTCAGTCGCCGTCTGGAGGTACCTCCGCGGGGAGCAGAAATTTGATAGTGGGCCCTTCTGTCTAGCAGACAAAGATCGAACAAGGTCCAATGGCTGGAAGCTGAAGCGAGACAAATTCCACCTGGAAAGCAGTGAGGGTAATTAACAACTTCCCCAGGCTGGTGGTGGATTCTCCGGCCTCGGCAACTTTTACATCAAGCTGGGAAGTTTTTCTTAAACGTGCGTTTTAGATTGGACAGGAATTAAATTCAGGGAAGTTCCAGGGCCGGAGTTATGCCCGAGGTCAGGCCCCTTCACTGCTCATCATTTATACATACCGTGTGTAAGGAGATGCACACTCAGCTCATACAACGTGGTGCATGAGCAAAGACAGTCCTGCAACGCTGTGTGCGCACACATGCTCTCACACACACACACACACACACGCAACATGCGTGTGACCAACAGCAGGACGTACCAGCTCCCAGAGAGCCCTGTCCTGAAGCCTGTAACGTCCTGCGCTGTGTCCTGGCTCCAGCGTGTTCCCTCGTCTCCACAGGAGCCCCTTGGCCGTCACGTCCCGAGTACTCACCGTGACCGTGCGCCCGCCGACCAAGCCCACGGAGCCCCTGATCTCAGTGGAGCTGTCCCACATGCTCAATGTAAGTGCTGTGCATTCCGAGGGGGGTCTCAGATGTCCGCCGGGCCCCATCACGAGGGCAGAGAAATGTTCACCCGTCACCCACCCCTGCATGCCCTGCTATTGCGGGCCCCTGCTCCACCCACAGCCTTCCTGCAGTCCCAGTCCTGTGTGCCCGCCCTTCCTCTCAGCTGGGCAAGTGCCCTGCCATCCAAACCCATACCCCTGCTATTCCAGTCCTCGGTGCCCTCAGTCCCCACCCATAGAGCCTTGCTTGACCTTGGGCGACTGAGGCGCAGCCCAGAGCTGCTGCCGCTTCCCCTGGCTGGGGGCTGCGGGGGAGGTTTCCCTGGCCACGTGTTACCAGTCTGCCTGGCTTCAGTGCTGCTGAGACACCCGACGCCGTGGCCCCTGCTGGTGCCCTCCCTTGTGCCACTTTCTAGGGGCCCGTGCTGTGGCGGGCAGGTAGTCATGAGGCTAACGGGGGCAGCAGCAGGCCGTGCTCAGATCAGAGAGTATCTCCCGCCCGCCATGGCCGGAGCCAGAGAGAGGCGGGTGAGAGCGGGGGCGGGGAGAGAAGGAGCGTCCCCGTCCCTGCCCCGGGTCTCCGCTAACCCAGCTCTGTCTGTCTGCAGGGCACCTCGCACCCGCAGTGCGTCACCTGGGACTACTCCAAAGCGTGAGTGCAGCTCTGGGCCCGGCGTGTCTCTCGGGGGGCTCCCTGGATGGTGGCGGGGCCTCTGTGACGGAGCAGGGAGCAGGGCAGATTTGACCTGGGAATGTTGCAGGGGGGTTGCAGTGGGGATGTGGGACTTCCCTTGAAGGAAGCTACCTGAGCTGTAACCTGAGCCAGGAACGGGGGTGGGAAGAATTAACACCTTCTGCCCGGGAGACTGAACAAAGGAGAGGAGCAGCGGGAGGAGTTTGGAGTTTAGTTTCGGTTGGGGCTGGGTGGTGCAACGCAGGGAACCCCAAGCTGGGGTCTAAGCTCCCTGAACCTCCCAGAGGGACCTAATTGAGGGGGTCTGGTCGTACCTACACGCTCTGCTTGAGACTGTGTTCCTGTCCTTAAATAAACCTTCTGCTTTACTGGTTGGCTGAGAGTCGCAGTGAATCTCGGGAAGAGGGGTGCAGGGCCCTAACTCCCCCACAATCCGCAACAGCCTCAAAGAGGGGGGCTGGCTCTGTGCCATGGAGGAGAGCCTGCCGCTCGCTGGAGCCAGAGCTGGGGCCTATGGAACAGGTGCACTGGGCCCTGTGTGCTGCCCTCCCCATCCCCGGCCTTCCCCACGGCAGCACCCTCTGCCTGGAGACTGGAGCCTGCCCACCCTCGCAGAGCGGCACCCGTCTGCTCACCCAGCAGCGGCACAGGCTGTTCCTTCCCCTCCAGCCGCTGCCAGCTGGGCTGTATGCCAGCCTGCCCTGGGCTCTGTCAGGGTGACCCCTGTGGTTTGTTAGCCCCTTGCTGCCCATGGTGCAGCCCCTCTGCTCCCCAGCTCTGGCAGGCACTTGCACCTGGACCTGGGCCTGGTCCCCCTGCAGGGTCTGGAGTTGGCACCCACCTGCCTTTCCTGGGTAGCTGAGGGCTCTGTGCTGGAGGCCGGGCTCTCTGCAGGGCGTTCCCTACACGCTGTCCTCCCGCCGCAGAGCGTGGGAGATGGACGCACCTCCGGGGTGGTGAGAGCCAGCCGCCTCCCCTCCCTGCAGTGTCAGCCGGGCCGTGGAACGGCGGGTGACATGGAGAGGGCAGGTGCCCAGCCTCCCTGCTGCTGCAAACCTTCCCCTGCGCCACAGGCTACCCAGGCCCCCAGCGCCCCACGGGCACTGCCCACCCACCCATCTTGGCTGCAGAGCCCCATGCAGAGAGGCAGGTTGACTGGGTAGGACCAGGGACTGGGTGAGGGGAGTTGTGGGTGAGGCAGGCGAGCCTGTGGCTTCTTGGCAAGGAGAGAGGAGGATGAGAAGGGGACCCCCACACCCGCACACTTGGAGGGTTAACGGGGTGTAGATCCCTCGGCTGCTCTGATGCCTTCCCCGCCCCAGCCTCATTGGCGTTCGGGGAGGGGACTGGCCATTGGCTGGAGGGAGCCAGATGGGCGGCCCTGTGTGGTGCTGTCCACTCCCCCGAGCTGAAAGCTCCCGTTATCCCAGGCAGAGCCCCGAGCAAAGCTCCCCATCTCGTTATCCTTGGCGCACGGGTTATTATACAGCAAGGAGAGATCTAACGGGCTCCTCTCCCCGCCCCGGCCGGGCGGTCACGTCCGCATTTAAAGAGCGAGGAGACCAGAACGAGGCCAAGCCCCCTATGGCCGTGGGTTAATTTTGCTAATACCGGTATTGATTAGCGCCCGCTTGAAGCCGGAGATTGATGCCTGCAGCTTGCCAGACGCAGTTTGTTAGCGACGGGCTGGAGCAGAGAGCCAGGGCCGTGCAGCGCTCGGGCGGGAGAGCGATAAAGTGGGGCAGATTGCTGTGGTGTTGGGGAGGGGGAGCCAGTGGCCTCCAGTGGTCCTGGCTGTGCGCTCTGACAGCAGTGCTGCCTGGGCTGGGGGCCAGTGGGGCCGTGCCAAGGGGGGGTGCTTCTGGCTTTAGCACCTCGTTATTGTCTGCCCCTTTCTGTCCCTGCAGGGGCGGTTGTGGGGGGAGTTCGGCAGCCTGCGTGGCAGAGGGTCAGGCAGGACGATCCTGGGGGTCCCTTTGGCCTTGCAAACTCTGGATCTAGCCAAGCGCAGCCTCACGGCCCTGCAGCCTCCCTTCGGGTTGCAGAGCAACCTCGCTGTAACTCTGTCAGCATTGGCACGTCGCAGCAGCCACGGCTCGCGCTCCCCCACCTCCCGCGATGTACAGTCCCACGCCAGCCGCCTCCCGTGGACAGGCTGTGACGCTCCGACCTCCAAGCCGGAAAGTGACCCCCCCCCCCAGAGGCCACTGCCGGGGCCCTGAGGGCATGCAGTGGCTCGGGGATGGGTGACAGAGCCTTCCCCGCTCTGGGTTACTGGTTCCCGTGCAGCCCTGCTGGGGAGGGACTCGAGATGGGCCAGAGGCTGGACTTGACCAAAATCTAGGGCTGGGCTTTCAGTTCCGGCCTCCCCGGCTCGGAGTTGACGCACGCTGTGCAGCCAACGTGGTGGGACACAGCCAGTTCTCAGGGACGCAGGCCTGGGACCTGATCCATTGACACCCTGGGTAAGCGGCTCCTGCCCCTTGGCGTTGGGAGCTGCGGGCAGAACCGCTGCCATCGCAAGGAGCGGGTATCGCTGGCATCTCTGAAGTGATGGCTAATGCGCACCCAGGAAGGGCTCTCCAATGCCCGGAGTGGGTAGTTGCCAATCCCTTGATGTGGCAGGAGGGCTGGGCAGTCAGTGGGGCGGGAGCCTTGATACCGACTCAGAAAGGGCACCAAGGCCCAGAACCTGCCCTAGCTGCAGGGAGATCCCACAGCTCCGGCTGCCTGCAGGCCCATCCGGAAGCAGTAATGAGGGGCCCATTGCTGCAGACTTCCAGGTGGGGATGCCTGGCTGGAGGAGGGTAAAATCTTCCCCAGACATTGCCATGGTAGCGCTTGGCGCCCAGGTGCCACTTAAACCAGCAGCCCTGGGTAGCTCTGTGCCTTTGTTTTACCCCAGCTGCATTCAGCTGCCCCAGCCCCGAACCACAGTGAACCCCCCGGTACCATGTGGCAGTGCTTTGCTGCGGCGTGAGTGACTCTGCAAGGTGAGGGCCAGTGGGGCCCAGTGCCCGTCCATGGTGCCTGCTGTCACAGAGCCCGGTCCCCAGAGGGGCTGGGCACCCGCATGCCAGTAGAAGCTAATGGGCAGTGCGGGAACCTGGCACCTCTGCAAATGCCAGCCGTGGGCTCTGGGACTGGGTGAGCCTGGGGGCTCCAGCCCTGGGCATGGTGGGGCGTGCCACTGCTGGCTTTGCATGCCCAGATGCAGGGCTTCGCACAGCCACCTGACACATGGGCCCGCGGGCCCTTGGTGTCCTGTGTTTCAAAGCTGATGCTATTGCACATTTCTGCCTGGGCACCAAGGCACGTCCCTGTGCGGTGGCCCCTCCAGGCAGAGTAGTGCTTGCAGGAAGGTGGGTACGTTCAAAATGTATCGGCCAGAAACAGTCCCACCCTCCATAGCACCACCGCTCCTGAGCCCGCGACTGGCCCCGGCGGCACACGCAGGGCAGGAACGTGGGTAGGGCAGGCAGGCTTCTCGGCCCAGAGAGCTGGGAAAGGGCCTGGTACAGCCGGCTCCATTCCCTCCCATTTCCTTTCCAAACAGCAGAGCAAGGTCGGGGGGGGGGTGAGGGGGGTGAAGAGGCATCTCCCTGCTGGCTGCATTGTTGGCTGGCTGACTCAGCACAGGGCGCCCCCCCACTGCAGTTCCGCAGGAGGGCAGTGCCAGCTGTGCCATCGGCTAAGGTGACCGGAATGGGCGAGCGTTGCTCAGGCCGCAGTTGGGTTTTCCAGGGGTGAACTCCGGGCTGATCAGGGGCGGACGGGTGTCCCCAGTTGGCTGGGAGTGGCAGCTTCGTACACCTTTGTGTGGCCTGGCACGCAGTCAGCCACATGTCTGTGAGCCCGCGCGTGCCCCGGATCACACGCGTGCCCAGCCTCGCAGGTGTGCTGTTCCGTGTGCAGTTGCTGTAATGCCTTGTTGCATGGGTGCTCCCCGTCCTGGGCTGTATCGCTTACCTGGAGCCTGGCTTGGCTCATTTAATTCCCCTCTGGTCTCCTTAGCTTTCAATACAGGTGGGTTGAACAAACAAGAGGCCAAAGCCAGGTGGGGTGTGGGGGAGCTGGCTCTGACCCCTGGCTGGCCTCCATCCACCCTCCCTGGGGCCGGGCTCCCCTCCCTTCCTCGCTGGAGTTTAACCCCCGACCCCAGCCAGCAACCTGAGTAAATCAGGCCTGTGTGCAGTGTTCAGCCCCCCCAGGGATCAGTGTCTGGGGGTGGGGGGAAGAGCAGGGGGATGGGGGGGCGTGGAGCTGAGCTGGCTTTCGTCAGCGCAGCCCGGGGCAAGGAGGGGGGAAGGGCAGGGTTCTGCCCCAGCATCTGGGTCACGCGCTAAAGCAGCCGCCCAGACCCTGCCCCAGCGCCGCTCAGACCCCCTCCCCCATAGGGCCCAATGCGGCCGTCGGGTGGGCAGCGCCAGCGAAGGGTTAAGTCGGCTCGGAAGCCGAGGGGCTCTGTGTGTTTGATCATTTTAAATCACTCTCTCTCCTGCTCTCCCGTTCCATTAATCAGGGATGCGGGCTCTGGAAACTGGGACACCGAGAGCTGCCAAACGCTGGAGACCCTCCCGGCTCACACCAAATGCCTGTGTAGCCACCTCTCCACCTACGCCGTCCTCGCCCAGCTGCCCAAGGACCTGGTAGGTGGCACCAGCCCAGCGCCCTCCAGTTCCCCTTCTTGTCTTCGGCTGTCGCTGGGCCTGAGCCGAGCGGGAACCGGCAGCAGGAGCAGGGTGGGATTGCCGGGCGGGGAACGCCTGCTGGAGGGGGTCTGATCGTCGCGGGGGTCCCGAAGCATCGCGGGAACAAGGCCACAAGGTGGGACCCAGTGCTGATCCCTGGGGTTCTGTAACGATAACCCCTGCCTGCTTGGAGAGCGTGGCTGGGACGTGCACAAACTCCACCAGCCATCCCCACCCCAGTGGGAGGATGGTGGTGGCTTTTTGATGCTGGGAGGATGCTGTCTACTAGGGCCTGAGGGAGGCTCTGGGGACAGCTGATGCTCTGGCTGGAGATGGGGTGAGATGGGGGGTCCCCCGTTCCTCGTGACAGGTTGGAATCGTTCATGAGGGAAGAGCTTGGGAAGGAGACAGCTGCTGCTTGTGCTGGGCTCCCGAGATCCCCCCCCCACCTCCCGCCATCCCGCTGTCTCTCCTCCGCTGACGCTTTCCCGTTCTCCTCTCCTCTCCCCCTGCTGCTCTCACATTCCCTCATTCCCCGGCTCTGGCTCTCTCCCTGTGCCCTCCTGGCTGGGCTCGGTGCTCCTCGCAGGCCCCCGTCTGTCCCCAGCCCACGCCGCTTTATCCCATGCTGAGAGCGATGGGCCCAAGCTGTGTGGCACCCAGAAACCCACTGGGGGTGTGTGTGGCACCCACAAAGTGCATCTGCTGCTGCTCATCCTCCCCCCAGGGTTATGGGTACAGGGGTTGCAGTGGGGGGGAGGTGAATTCTGGCCCTGTCTTCTCCTAGGGTAATGGGCAAATGGTAGCAGGGCCAGGGCATTTTGGCCCGGTCCTACCCTGGGTTATGGGCACGGGGGGAGGGAGGGCATTTTGGCCTTGAACTCCCCTGGGGTTGTGGGTATGGAGTGGGGCAGGGCATTGTGTCCCTCTCCTCCCCGGGGTTATGGGTATGGGGTGGGGCAGGGCATTGTGTCCCTCTCCTCCCCGGGGTTATGGGTATGGGGTGGGGCAGGGCATTGTGTCCCTCTCCTCCCCGGGGTTATGGGTATGGGGTGGGGCAGGGCATTGTGTCCCTCTCCTCCCCGGGGTTATGGGTATGGGGTGGGGCAGGGCATTGTGTCCCTCTCCTCCCCGGGGTTATGGGTACAGAGTCCTGCTTGGCTCGTGCTGCTCGCCCTAGGGCCAGGTGCTGTCTCTCAAGCCGAGGCCCCGAATGTTGGACTCTCTCCTTTGCCGGCTGAGAGTGAGCCCTGGCACAGAGGGCGAGCCCAGGGGCGGGGCAGGACACTGGGGCACTGGAATTCAAGCCAAGGGGCATTGCCCTGTCGCGGTGGTGAGGGCTGTAGTGAGAGGGGGGCCAGCTATGGTGAAGGGGTCCCGTGCCCGGCTGCCTGGAGATTTCCCATCATGCAAAGCCCGGCCCCCTCCCCCCATGAAGAGACCCTCTTGCACGGGGGTGGCTGTGCAGTGAGTGGGGAAGTGCCCCACTCTTTCCCCCCCCCCCGCTCCTCTCATCTCCCTGCGGAGCCCCCCCCGCACTGCAGTGTGTGCTGAGATCAGTGCTCTGCAGCAGTCACCGGCAGGCTGCCTGGTGGGATTTATAAGGCTCATTAGCAGGTCTTCCAGGCGGCAAGACGGGAGGAGGGAAGGGGCGGGAGGGGAAGTGAAAGGAGCCATCTTGCCTCATGTCTGGGAGTCCTGCTCCCCCCTCCAGCGCTCACAGACGGGGCGTTCTCCCTCCCCCCATCCCCTCCGAAGCCGAGCGCCACCCAGCTCCCTGCGGCCGAGCCGGGCCATTGGTATTCTGGGAGCGTGCCCGGTTGGCAGGACGACGGAGAGGCGCCCCCAGGAACGTGTCTTGGCAGCCCAGAGGCTGCGGTCAAGCCACCCCGCCCTCCCCCCCAAAGCCCCAGCGCGCAGGAGGCCAATGGGCCCCTGGGAGGGGGAGGGAAGAGAGGCCTGGTGCCAGGGGGCCTTGGGCTGTGCCCCGCTCACTGGGGGAGGAGCTTTTGAGGTGTGTGCTGGGGCACGTTGGGCTTTCCAGGGATTGGGGTGGGGAGGGAGCAGCCTCTGGGTCCCCAGGGACACTGTGAGTGATACAGCCGTGGGGCAGCGCTGAGACCCATTCTTCCCCCCTCCCTCCACTGCCCCCCACTGGCCAGCTCCACCCCCTGTGGCTCGGGGGAGCTCCCTCCTTCCAGCTGCTGAACCTGGCTCCGGTGGGACGCTTCTCCCCTCCCCATTTTCAGCACCTCTCTCCCACTCTCCTCCCGGGCAGGCCATGGACCCCTCCGGCACTCCCTCCGTCCCGCTCATGATCGGCTGTGCCGTCTCCTGTATGGCCCTGCTGACCCTGCTGGTGATCTACGCCACCTTCTGGAGGTAGGTCGGCCCCATCCCCGGACTTGCCTTCTTCCTCCGTCCTTCGGCACCAGCCCAGAGGCCAGGGCGTAATTCCTCCTCGCCAGCAGGGTGGCTGGGGGGGAACGATTGATAGCTTTTTGTTTGGTGGATGCCAGCTGAGCTGGGGGCATTGGAGCAGTGTCAGTCTCCGAGCTTACGTCAAGGTTTTCTACAGTGGCTGAATTGGCCGTAACCTGCCGGGACGTGGATCCGAACGTCGCCACGGGCATCCTGGGGGAGGAGCAAGGCCCAGAGATGGGAGCCAGCAAGGACCAGGGCCGTGCTCCTTGAGCGGGGCCCTGGGCAGCTGGCAAGTCCCAGGTTGCCAGCTCCTCTTTGCTCCCAGCATGCACAGGGGGAGAGAGGCCTTGTTGGCCGGAAGACACGTGCAGCGGGAGGGGAAGAGCGAGGGTTGGGCAGCCGGGAAGCGTGTGCCGAGAGCAGAGGGAGGAAGAGAAGTCGGGAGTGGGGGGTGGGGAGGAAACAAGCGCTAGCTTAGCCGCTGCGTGATGGACTGTATTGTTCCAGGAAAAGAACAAAGCTCTTAGCGCATTAAAGACAATGGTGGGCCTGGTATTGTCCTGCTGGGGCTGCAGTTCTGGTGCTGCCGCAAGCAGGAGGCACAGACAGGAGGGCTCTGCAAGGCCTGATCCTGCCTCGCTGGCATCGGTGCCGCTCAGCGGAGTCCCTCCCCATTTACACCAGCAAGAGGGACAGCAGGATCAGGCTCTCCCTTGCTGCTGAGATCCCCTGGCTAGACGCATCAGCGATGTGGGGGGAGGGTCCACCTGAGGAGAGAGTCAGAGGGCTGTTAATGTACAGTGGCACCTAGCAACCTCGGGCAGAGCTCAGGGCCCTGTCCTAGGAGCTGTACGGGCATGAGGCTTTCAGTGCTGATGCCGTTCACTGCAACGGGAACCAGGAGTCCAAATCCCTTCGTCAGCTTTGCAAGCTCCACCTGGGGCAGGTTAGCTCCCAATCCTGCAGTCCTTTCCACACCCGTACACCCCTGCTAGGGAACGCGATGGAGCCTGGGTGCACAAGGAAGCATGCATGGAAGTGTTTGCAGGAGGAGCACCTCGGTCTGCGAAGGAAGAGAGGAAGAGACGGTTAGGGTGGAGGTTTATCAACAAACAACGCCCAGCGCAGAGAAGATCCGTGGGGCTCGCTGCTCTGTCCTGGAATTGAAAGTAAAAGGGCTCAACACATCTGAAATGCAGGGGGAAAGGAATTTGTTTCTTCCCCTCATGATGGATTGTTCACCTGTGGGACTCTCTGCTGCTGGATGCTATTAAGTCAAAGAGCCAAAATTAATATTGAATGTTTTTACATCTCAGTTCAGGGAAATTTTATAGGCTGCTTCCCTAAATCCCCTCTGAGCTGTGTTGGTGGGCACCCTCACATGGCCGCCACATTCTGCTCCGGAAGCTGCAGTTCTGTCAGAGGTGAAGCAGTCCCTGTATCCCTCAGGGTACATCTACACTGCAAAGGGAAGTTGTGATGGTAGCAGGGGTAGGCATAGCCATGTTAGCTTTAATCTAGCTAGTATGGATATCTGTAGCAGTGTAGATGTGGTGACACAGGCTAGTGACTAGAGTACAAGCCCACCAGAGACCCTAGGTACCATCTAGATTAAAGCTGGCACAGGTATGCCTACCTATGCTGCAGTCATACCTTCGCTTTGCAGCAGAGACGTACCCTCACATACCTCACAGGGATGTCGGAAGGCCTAACTATTCACGTTTGTGTAGCATGTTGTGTTCCCCAAGTGCTGTGGAAGTGCAGGTGTTTCATCCCAGTGTCGGTATTTGTTATATGAATGGGGTAGCCCCTGGAGTCACACTCCCTAGGATAAAATAAACTCTCCATCCTCATGCTTCAGGGCATAAACTGATCCCCAGCCAGGGGTCAGGAAGGCAGTCCCTGCCTGCTAACACACTCCACGCACTATATGAAGGTCTGTGCTGCCCTCTACCATATCCCCATTGACCACTGTTGGAGACGGGCTACCAGACTGATTAGACCATTCGTCTATTGCGTCATAGCATCTCCTGCATTCTCCACCTTAGGTCTAGAGAGAAACCAGGCCAGGATGTTTGCAAGGGGCCCAGCCCCAGGACCCCTTCAACCTGCCTCCCTCTGCCCTCCCTGCAGGTTCATCAAGTCGGAGCGCTCCATCATCCTGCTGAATTTCTGCGTCTCCATCCTGGCTTCCAATGTGCTGATCCTGGTGGGCCAATCCCATATGCTCAGTAAGGTGAGAGTCTGGCCTAGGGCTTCCTGGGCTTCTGCCCCATTACAGCTGCCAAGGGGCGTTGCCCGGCTGGGCACTCAGTGAGGGCACGCCGTGTTCCTTGGAGAGAGACAGGCACCTGCTGGACATTTCCCTGGGGCATTACAGCCAGAGAGCTGTGGGCAGAACAGCCTGGAATGGCAGGATATGGCCTTTAAATCAATGCATCCTGCTGTTTCGGCTGAACAGTCCCCTGTTCTGAATTGCCTATGTCCCAGCACTCTGTGTGTGTGTGTACGCACATGTTCCAGTGCTCAGGGGGCAGGGGGAGGTTGTCTGTGTCCCAGTGCTTTGAGTGTATGTGTGTGAGAGCATGTCTCAGCAGCGTGTGTGCCAGCGCTGTGTGTTGGCCCTGCGCAGTAAGGAATGACCGTTGTGCTGAAACATTTGCCTGCTGATACCATCTCTGTGGCGTGGTTGGGCCCCAGGGCCACGTGTTCTCTCCCGGATTCCCTCGCTGGCTGCAGAGGCAGATGGGATTTGGATTAAGTCAGTGTGGGGTTGACGGCTCACGGTGGCTTTGTCACGTCCAGTGGATTCAGCTGCCAGGGGATCCTCCCCGCAAATGCTGACTTGTGCTGGCTCTCAGAGAGGGATGGCTCTGTGGGTCTTGTGGATGATTCGCTGGTTCGGGACTCAGAGGAACTGTTTTTTGTCCCCACTTCTGCCATTGAGTTGCTGTGGGGCCTTGGCTGAATCACTGCCCTGCTTCGTGCCTCAGTTTCCCCAAATGGGGATAATCCTTCCCTGCACAAGGGGTGTGAGGATAAATCCATGAGGGTCTCAGACACTGCCGCGATGGGGGCCAGAGAGCAGCACCTGGTCTCTACTCAAAGGGTGGACTCCGCTCCCTTGTGGCCGAATGCTCTGGTGGGTGTTTACGGCATCGCCAAAGAGGTGGCCCCCGGGGATTAGGAATGCACCATCCACTCCCCCCATAAACGCAATGCCCTTGCAGGACTGGGATGTAGCTGCAGCAGGACCCCTGTTGCACCCCAGATCTCACACCAAAGACGACGCTTGTAGCCAGTCCTGTAATAAACTAGCTAAAGATTTATGAGCTAGGAAAAGGAAACCAGAGCGGCATTGACAAGGTTAAACAGACACACAAATGAGTTACAATCTCAAGTTTCAAAAGGCAATAAAAGCTTCTATCATGAGCGTGTTCTACACGTCCCTTAGGGCTAACCCAGGCTGAGCCGCTGGGGATCTCTTGCGTGTGCCTAGAAACGTTTGGTCCCCAGATTCCAAGCAGCACAGAGAGACCAAGTTCCTTTTGTCTGGGGTTTTTATCCCCCTCCTGCCATGTGCCCTGAGCTGCAAACTCAGCTGATGGGAGGAATCGGCTGGCGTGACTCATCTTCCTGGGGAGGAGGAGGAGAGCAGGGCCACAAAACTCTTTTGTTCTCTTGTGGAGGGTAGGCAGGGAAATTCCAGGTGCCCCATCCCCCAGTGGTCCATCTGGTATCGATGGACCTCTCCTTTTGGGAAGATCGGCCTAATTAATTAATTAATTAATGTCACACTAATTAATGTCTCTCTCCTGGCTGGTGATGTTCACAGGCTCAGAATACAACCGCTGCGATATTACCTTACCGGGTGTTAAGTGAGGTTAATTCAGGCAGCGACTCACAAGCTTTCTTACAATCTAATACCTGTTTGGGCCCTGCTAACACACAGGTGAGCCGGACGGAGCCCAGCTCTGGAGCTGTCAGCGTTCACCGTGGGAACCTTGCCAGGAGCTGGCACCTGGTCTGCCAGCGGCACGCCTGTTACCAAAGATTGGAGTGCACGGTGCATCCAAGCCATGAGAGCATTGGGCTGCGCACCTCTCTGGCTTCCGCCGCTCCTACCCATTGGCTTCAGTGGAGTTGTTCCTGATTTATGCCATCGAATTCAGGGGGAGTCCGGCCCATTATTAACAACGCCGGGGAGTGTGGGATGCCCGAGGGCTCTGCTAGAGCCAGATCCCGAGAGGCCCGAGCACCCCCAGGCCTCCGTGCGGCGCGCCTGTGTTGATTGCCGTCTCTCTCTCTCCTTGCAGGGCGTGTGCACCATGACAGCCGCATTTCTGCATTTCTTCTTCCTCTCGTCCTTCTGCTGGGTGCTGACCGAGGCCTGGCAGTCCTACCTGGCCGTGATCGGCAGGATCCGCACACGCCTGGTCAGGAAGCGCTTCCTGTGCCTGGGATGGGGTAAGAGGCCTCGCTCGCCTTCCCCGCGAACAGCGGGTCCTGCTCCAGGAAGGGGCGGGGTCTAGTGGTCAGAACGGAGGGAAGCACCTTGCACTCGTGAGTTAATGGTGGTCACACTCAGACCCCGCCTCCGGGTGAGCTAAGGATTATCACCCCCATTTCACAGGTGGGGAAACTGAGGCACAGAGCAGGAAAGTGACTTGCCCAAGGCCGCACAGCAAATCAGTGGCAGAGCTGGGAATAGAAGCCAGGAGTCCCTGCTCTGACCCTCACCCCAGCCCCTGAGCCATGTGACTAGCCCCGCTCTCATCAGGGCAGAGTGAACCCAGAGGCGCCGTGGGTCGCTGCGCAGTTTCACATCTAGATGTGCTGGTGCTGTACATCCCAGCCCCCCATCGCTGCTGGGTGGCTTGGGGCCCCCTGCTGATGCATCGGTCACTGCATGCTCTGTCTCTTCTCTCCAGCTGCTGCCCTGGGTCTATAGACACGGCCCTTGCTGACCTGTGGGGGTGCAGGGGCAGATTTTCCCCCGGGCTCTGCTCCTAGCAGCTCTTACTGTTCAGGGGGGCAGTAGGGTACTCGTCGTTGTTCGCCACGGGGGCGGGATGCTGCACTGGTGTCAGTGGGGAGGAAATGGAGGGAGGTTCCCCACTGGTGTCAGTGGGGCAGGTGGGTGCTGAGCCCCTCGGCAGATCCTGGCCATTGTCTCATCTCCCCCGCCAGGTTTGCCGGCCCTGGTGGTTGCAGTCTCTGTTGGCTTCACTCGGACCAAAGGCTACGGAACAGCGAGCTAGTGAGTGTTGGAATGGAGCCCGGGTGGGGGTGCATGGGGGGCTGGGGCTCCAGGGGCTCCCCCGTACACCAGCCTTGGCTGGGGCTGCGGGGCGAGGAGCCAGGCTCTCTGGTAGGAGACGGGCCATGGTCAGTGTGGGGAGGCAGGGAGGAGGTCCCATCTCCCCTAATGGCGCCGTGTTCCCTCTGCAGCTGCTGGCTCTCCCTGGAAGGCGGGTTGCTCTATGCCTTCGTCGGCCCCGCTGCCGTCATCGTGCTGGTAGGTGTTTGCTCTTTGGGAGCACGTCTTTGGCTGAAGAAAAGAGCCAACCCCTGTCCCTTGCCGTCTCCCCCTCGGCGCCCCCCCAGCCCCAGGGAGCCCCTCCCCCTCGCACCCCACAACCCTGTTTCTCCTCCCCTGACCCCAGCCCGTTCCCAGCCTAGAGCCTGCCGTTGCACTCTCCCCACAATCTCTCTGAACTCCCCACAAAGGCCGGTCCCTCCCTGGCCCTGGGGTGGGGGCGGAGCAGGAGGGGAGGGCGCTGCCTAGCGCTGGGTCCCCTGTGTGGGGTCACCACCCCGCTCCTCAACCGGGCTCTGTCTCTTTCCCTCCCGACCCAGGTGAACATGCTCATTGGGATCATTGTCTTCAACAAGCTCATGTCTCGGGACGGCATTTCAGATAAGTCCAAAAAGCAGCGGGCCGGGTAAGTGCCCCCTGGGGCTGCCCCCATGTGGGGCGGGCGAGTGGGAGGGCACACGCAGGCAGGTAATACCCTCTGCCCCTTGGCGACCCAGGTACAGTCAGGAGGAGCTGGGCAGTGCATGTCCCATTTGCTCTAGGAGGCTGGAGGCTCAGGTTGTTAAGAGCCCCCTCCTCACCTTGGTTGTGTCAGTGCACCCCCCGGCTGCACCTGGGCGTGACTCCAACCATTCACAAGTGAAGTGAAGTCTGTCCAGTCCTCAGCAGGCTCCCAGCTCACGTAGCTAAGAGGGGAGTGGTGGTGGAGTACGGATTTCCAGGGGGTGCCCCTCACCCCCAGCTCCAGCAACACACCATCTCCACCCTGCAGATGAGCCGTCCCCCGATCTAGAGAGACATCCCCCACCAGATGAGACACACCCCAGCCACCCATCGGCACCCTGTACCCCAGCACCCCAGCCATGCCCAGCCGGCTTAGCTGGAGGCCTCTGGAGACAGAATGGGGGGTTGGCGCTGAGCTGACGGCTGCAGCGAGGGGGCAGTTTGTGCCCCGTTGTCTGTTACCCAGAAGTGCCCACGGTCCTGCACCCATTACCAGCAGGGTAGCCAGGCTCCCGAAACTCTCCCCCATGCACTGTCACAGAGCTGCACTCGGACAGGGGAGGGGCTTGCCCGTCATACAGGGAAAGAGGGGATCCTACTGCAGACAAAGGGGCCGAGCCCCCAGCCGTCCCCCCGCGAGAGCTGCCAGCCCCTTGCTAGTCACTAACCATCCAGTGTGCCGGCCTGCAACTAACAATCTCTCTCTTTCTCTCTCTCTCTGTTTTTCTCATTTGCTTGGTGTATGTGTCCGTCCGTCCCCTCCCGCCTGTCTCGCTGCCTTGTGCCCTCGCTTCCCGCCCCTCCCCGCCCCCTGGCCGGCGCGTGGCTCTCCCGTGGGGGGTGGGGCGCTCAGCTGGAAGCAGCCCGCCTGCGGCCGCCTGCTGCTGAAATGCACCAAATGCGGCGTGGTGTCCAGCACCGCCCTGACCTCCGCCACCGCCAGCAGCGCCATGTTAGTCTCTTAGCCTGTGCCCTTTGTGCTCGCTCGCGCTGTCATGTGTGGCTGCACTGCCCGTGACCTGAGAGCGCAGCATTCTCCCGCCGGCCGGGGCACGGGGGGCGGGAGGGAGGGGCATTGCCTGATGGGCGCTCAGCCGTTCAACTCTCTCCCCGGGGCTGGAGAACGCCGTGTGCTCGGAGCTGCTCCGGGTCCTGCGTCTGCTGCGCTCGCCAGCTCGGCTCTGTGTCTGGGGCTCTGTCTCGCGGTGGCTGGCGTGGGGCCCTGTGTGTGTGTGTGTGTGTGTGAGACCCGTCACTCCTGCACGTTCACTGCCGCTCATCAAATACCACGTCGCCTGGGGCAGGTCCCTCGTGGGGGTGGGTTTGGGGGACGCTGGCTTTGCAGCCATTAGCAGCCAGCTCCCCAGACTGGGGTCCCAGGCCTAGGGGAGGGTGCGGATTGTGGGGGAAGAGGGATCAGTGAGGGGGAAGAGGGGACGAGGAGATGAGCAGAGGCGGGGAGCCGGGACCAGCTGGGGGCGAGTGGAAGAGGGCAGCCAGTCCGGGAAGGTAGCAAAGAGCTAAAAAGCTCTGGGGGGGAAGGGGGATTGATACTCCACATCCCCCGTCCTTGCTGCAGGGAGCCTGTACCCCATGTGGTGGCAGGACATGAGGCTCAAGGGGGGCTAGGCAAGTTCCTTTTCCGTGTCTCAGCAGGGCTGGCATTCCCTTACAGAGCCGTTCCCCTCTCCACTGCTGGTTTGAATCCTGCCCGTGGCAGCAGACGGTCCGTTTCTGGGGGTTGGTGGGTCACAGTCCAGAGGCCGAGTGGTTCCTGCCACCAGAATCCCCAGGGTGATGTGTCCTCGGCAATCACAGCAGAGAGGTGGCTGCGGGCATGTCCCATGGGGGCCTGACTGCCCTCCGAGGGAAACCAGGGACGCTGAGTCCAGTCTCCAGGGCTGCCAGGGACGCGGGAGGGGGCCCTCGCTCTCCGTGACCGGAGGCGGAACCCAGCAGCTGATGAGAATGTTCCCAGCCAGGCCCCGGGGCAGGGCTGCTGGTGCCACTGACCCTAACACTGGGATGCTGGTGACGATGTTGCTGACAGCAGCCGGAGACCCTGGGGAGCGGCACAGCCACACTGTTGGGAAAATCCCCCAAAAGCACAATTTTAAAAATCCTTTTTTTAAAGACCAAAATCCTTGTGCTTGGGCAGAGAACGCAGGAATGGGGCGGGGGGGTTCAGGCTCTCAAACCTACATTGCACCCATATGTGCCCCCATACACCTCCATAGCCCCCTGCACTCCCCTGTGCATCATGCACCCTGTAGCCCCCCCCCCACGTCGTTCTAACTCATGCGTCACCCTCTCGTATTGGGCTCCTCTCTGCACCCACTGATCCAAAATCCTCCTAGGGCTTGTGGGATCCCTGTCAGCCTTTCAGGGGAGGCCTGGAGTGAATCCCTGGAGTCTCCCCGCGCGGGGGCGTGCTCCGCGACCGCCAGTCCGCGTGCATGGCTGGGGTGCAGGGGAGCTGCTAGCTGGCTATCTCCATGGCGTGGTTAATCTGTCTGCGCTCTATCATCTCGTTCCCCCGCGTCCTCCCCCAGAATCCTTTCTCATTCTGCTGCTGCTATTCACGGCGAGAGAGAGAGGGGCACGTGCCCATGCTTTGTGCCGGCCCTGGCTTGTCTTGCATCACTCTGCTAACGGCATTTGGCATCAGCGTTCCGCCTGGAACGTTGTCTCAGGAATACAGGGCTCAGTGGAAGAAAGGCCACTAGTCACCTGCAATGAGGAGGGAGGCGCTTCTGCTGGTTTCCCCAGCGGGCCCGATTCTCTCGCACGCTGGTGCAAATCAGGAGTGACTCCACTCAAACCAGTAGCCACCCCAGTGTAAACACAGTGGGTCTCATCCAGCCCTGCCCTGCACCTTGCCCATGGTTTCGCATCGGCGCAAAAGGCATTTTTGCGCCCGTTTTGCACTGGTATAAATGATGACTCAGCTCATTGACGTGCGCTGAGCGCTTCCTGGCACGTCTGGCCCAAGGGGTGGAGCAGTTGGGAATTGGAGCCCAGCGCATTCGAGATCAGACCCGGCCCTCAGGTTTCATTCTCCTCCCGCTATCTCAGCTTCCCCCTAACGCTGCGGGGGAAGGACCGTTTAGCTGTAATCCAAGGCCAGGATGTGAGTGCCTTGGGCCGTATGCAGCCCCGGAGCTAGCCGAGACAAGGCAGGCCGGGCTCTCCGTTCCCAACTCTGCAACTTCTCTTCCTTAAATCTCCGGGAGGCTTTGCCTTCTGCCTGTCACTTAATGAGCTTTCAACTGCTGAACAGGGCAGCAAGAGGAGAGGTTCGAATGAGCCGAGTGCATGAGCCGTTCTCCCTGCCTCTCTGTCCTCTGCATGCAGAGCCGGGCTCACTTCTGCAGGAGTTTGCATGCTTCATCCCCGCAAGCCGGGGCGTTGGCTCGGGCGCCGTAGGCAAAGCTACAAGCTTCCTCAGTTGATGCAGGTCTTTCTCACCCCGGGAGGGGACGGGCTCTTTGGCCCAAATTTTTAAAGGTGTTTAAGCATTGCTGCACTGAGCATTGCAACGCCTAATTGATTTAGGAGCCTCAGACTCCTTTTCAGAGGGGATTTAGGCACTGAGGAGCCAAAATCCCTTTGACGGTCAATAGGATTTAGACCTAAATACCTTTAAAACTCTGGGCCTTAATGCAGTTGGGGAATGCAGCGCTGCACAGCTCAGGGGAATGGGATTCAGAGCCTGGCTCCAAGCCAGGTCAGTCTGAGAATGGTGGTGATGGCCTACCTGAACCGAGTTTGCTGGGTCTCTCTTCCGTGCCCCCATCAGAGAAGCTGGCACGCAGTCTGGCAGCCTTGGCAGAGAGGCCAGGAACTGGCTGGGCTGGGCCTGGAGGGGCGGTGCCACCTTCCTGGCACCATTGCACAGTGCCAGGGGGGCTGCGCGTGCGAGCGGGAGATTTGTCGGGCGACAGGCGGGATCTCTCAGCTCTCGCCAGCAATACCGCCGGGAGGGCAGGCGGGAAGCACTCGCTGCTTTTCCTAGCCCTTTGGACACCGGCTCAGCACCCCAGAGCGCTGGCAGCTGGGCTCCCACAGCTCCCTTGGGAACGACTGTCATTCCTTTTAAACAGCAGCCTCCCCCCTGATTGGCTCCGGGGCTCGTCTGTCTCACCCTCGTCCCTCCCTCTCCCCGCCCAGGGCGTCGCTGTGGAGCTCCTGCGTGGTCCTGCCCCTGCTGGCGCTCACCTGGATGTCGGCCGTGCTCGCCATGACCGACCGGCGCTCCATCCTCTTCCAGGTCCTCTTCGCCGTCTTCAACTCGGTGCAGGGCTTCGTCATCATCACCGTGCACTGCTTCCTACGCCGAGAGGTGGGGCCCCACGCTGCCTGCCCTGCCCTGCCTTGCCCTGCCCTGCTCTGCCCTGCCCTAAGAGCTCACGCACACAGCCCTGATCCGTGCTGCTGGTCTGATCCGTGGGCTGAGGTTCCATCTGCCCTTCTCTTCCTCCAGCTGTCCGTGGCTCAGCCGGCCCCTGGATTTGCACACGCCTTGTACACGCCCAGGCTGCACACTGGTTTCCACTCCTGCTGCAGAAAAAGGGGTCTCATTGGGTCTTCCCCCACACACCTGGTGGAACAAGAGCCCTGCGCTCTTTGCACACCCCGTTGCCAGGGACTGAGGGTCTGCACACCCGCTTCGCTCATGCAGGGGCGGGAGGGGGTCCCACTGTGGAAAGGGGGCCCTTTGTGTGTAGACGCGCTGTTGTGGAGACAGTAGGCAAAGCGAATGCATCTTGTAATCAAAGCCCGCAATCCTGGCTGAAGGCGGCTATCACACACCAGACCAAATTACGGCTTTATGCTCCAAATGGAACACTAAATCTTAATGGAGTCGCCCAGCTCCGGAGGGTGGGAGGGGATGGAGTTCTGTCCATCACCCGTCTGGAGAGAACCGCGTCCTTCCGAGCCCATCCCTCTGCATTCCGGAGCTCCCCTGGGTGCCCATTTATCTTAGCATGATGCAGTGCGAATGGCAGCTCTATAAACAGAGAGAGCGCGCGCATGCAAGGTCTATCGTTACGAGCTTCCGGCCCATCCTGGGAGCGCCTGATGGCTCTGTCCTTGTAACCACCTGGGAAAGTTAGCAGCAGCAGCCTCGCATTGGAATGCCAAGCAGGGCGGCCGGAGCGGAGGGTCAGGAGGACGAGCCGAGGGACGTAGGATTTATAGAGTCTAGTAAAGAGGAGTCTCTGGAGAGACGGGGCCAGTCTATAAATATCTCCGAGGTAACAGCTCACACGGCAGCAGGCGCTGGTCAGAGCGTTACAGATGGGCACAGAGCTAGGGAGGGAGAGATTGTGGCCGGCTGCCGGCTGAAGGTTCCCATCAGGGCGGGGGGCCCAGGGGCTGGCACTGCCCAGGTGCCAGGAGGGCGTAGGAAAGATGCTCATGGCAGTGCCAGGGCAGAGGTCCCACAAGATGCAGGAGAGCGAGAGGTGGCTGAAGTTCCCCCTGCATGGAGGGGCTAAGGGGGCCCTGTCCTCACGCTGGCTCCTCTGCAGGGGTTGGGGCTTGGTCCAGCTCCAAGCGGGCAAGTGTCCACGCCCCTGGATCTCCAGCTGGCGCTGTGCGGTCAGCTCCAGCCCAGGGTCCAAGGCCTCAAAGAGCAGATGGAGACTGACCTGCCCTCGGCCCCGGTTACTGCCCAGTACCAGGCTAGGGGATCAGATGGGCAGATCGGGGCGTGAGGATTGGCCGGGCAGATCCAGATGGCTTATTGACCCTAGTAATCATTTGTGAGGGGCAGGGCAGCAGGGGCCCCCTCTCGCTGCCAACCCCCAGGGCACTAACCGCAGCCTCTGCCTCGCCTAGGTGCAGGATGTTGTGAAGTGCCAGATCGGGGTGTGCAAGAGCGACGAGAACGAGAACTCGCCCGACTCCTGCAAGAACGGACAGGTGCAGATCATGGTGAGTGAGCGTCAGCCAGGTGGCACCGTGCAAGCAGGCAGCACGGGGCCTGGGTCAGGGGCGGCACGGGGTGAGCATGCGGCCTGGGGCCCGGGCTGGGGTGACTGGGCAGCATGGGGCCAGGTCAGGAGTGGCACGGGGCGAGCAGATGGCATGGGGCGAGGGGGCGGCCTGGGGCCAGGTCAGGGGTGACTGGGCAGCCCGGGGCCCATGCAGATTGACTGGGCTAGCTCAGCTCGAGCAGCATGGACCTTGCAGCCCTGGCGGTAGCCCAGATTGGCCACCCAAGTTCGTACCCCGCGGGTCGGGAGGGCTCGGACTCGGTGGCTCTCCCATGCCACCGCCAGGCCCATGACATCCACACTGCGAGCGCGCGTCTGTCTGCCCACGCTGGGAATCGCCCCTCCCCCCCAGCTGCAGTGTAGCCGGACCCTCTGGGACCCCACTGCTTGGCTCCTTTTACCCTGCTTGCCGCCTGTGATACATTCATCCCTCCGGGTCTCCCTCTCTCTCCCCCTCTCTGTCTCTCCCCCTCTTTCTCTGTTCTTATAGACAGACTTTGAAAAGGATGTTGACCTGGCGTGTCAGACAGGTGAGGCCTGGTCCTGGTCCCGCTCCCGCGGGGTGGTTTGGGAGGGAGGGTCAGGAGGGCAGTGCTGTGTCCCCTCCCGCACCCCCCAAGCCAGGAATCACCACAGATCCAAGCCATCCCTTTAAAAGGGGGGGGCTTAGCATCAAGTGGGAGGAGCTAAGTGGGGAAGCGCCAGCCAGGCGCTGTGGGGATGGGTACCCTCCCGTATGGGGCTAACAGCCTGGTATTAATGCCACTTAGGGCAGGGCCAGTCCCCTTCCCAGCCTGACCCCAGCCTGGTGTCCCTGGAGGTTGGGAGACACCCTCACATTGACTGTCCACGTCTGACCCATGTCCCTTCTTCTCCCCGCCCCGGCCAGTCCTCTTCAAGGAGATGAACGCGTGCAATCCCGCCACCATCACGGGCACCTTGTCGCGCATCTCCCTGGATGGCGACGAGGATCCCAAGCTCCACCCCGGCTCCGAGGGAAGCCTGGGCTTCTCCAGCCTCCCGGGGAACATCCCGCCCGCCGGCATCCTGGTGCAGGTGCCCACGTTGACGCACAAGGGCCTGAACGAACTCAGCGACCCACCCGCCACGAAGGACATCAACCTGGACAGCCGGGGGCCTGTCTACCTGTGCACGGACAGCAACCTGCGGCAGGCCGACTACGGCTGGATGCGGGCACCGGAGCCGGCGCTGGAGAGCGACTACATGGTGCTGCCCCGCCGGACTGTGAGCCTCAAGCCCTTCGGCAGGGAGGAGGGCAGGCTCAACATCAAGGTGGATGAGGTGCCACACGTGGGCAAGGGGCGCCGTGGGGCCAAGGCGGAGGCCTACCCCGGCTTCGTCTCGGTGGACCACATCAATGTGAACTTGAACCAGCCCTACGGGACGGTGAAGCACCCGTATGGCCTTCAGTTCAAGCAGCACCCCACAGTCCGGCAGATCCTGGCCTCGGAGCTCACAGAGCGTAGCCGCACCATGCCGCGCACGGTGCCGGGCTCCGCCCTGAAAGTGGGGTCGCTTGAGGTGAGCCCAGAGCCCGCTGCCGGGGTGGCTGAGGGACTGCGTGAAAGTGTGCGCATGTGTAGCGGGGTGTGTGTGTGCAAGGGGCTGCGCAAGCGTGTGTGGTTGAGAAAGTGTGTGCCTGCGAGTACGTGTGTATGTGCAAGAGAAGGTGTGGGTGTGCAAGAGTGCACAAGTGGTAACTGCATGTGCAAGACCACAACGAGTATGTGAGAGAGACAGTGAACGTTGGTGAGCACGTGTGACTGACCGCATGCACGAGCGTGTGAGAGGCCACGTGCAAAGGTGTGTGTGAGAGTGAGTGTGTGCACAGCAGGGCGTGCGAAGCTGCGTCTCAGGGGCTGATAGTGCTGTTGGGTGCAGGGGGCTCTCGTTCCTTCTCTCACTGCGATTCGTTTGTACCCAGGACTGTCCCGCCCAGCGCACATCCGTGCGGTGACCCGGCTTTGAGCACTTCCTTGCCAGCTCGGGCGTGTGCCACCCCTGGGGAGGAGCCCAGATGCAGCACTTGTCCCTTGCTGCATTTACTTTCCCTTTAGCTCACTACTTTTCCCCAGTGTACATCTGAATAGGAGAAGGAGCCAGTGTGTTCCCCTGGCTAAGCCCCAGTCCCATTGCTGGTGTCCCCCCCAAACAAAGGCCCTGCTCTGGGAATAGTGTGTGTTAACTAACTGCTGGCTGCAAAGCACCAGGGGGCGCTTGCACATCCCTTTTCTGTGTGACACGTCAAAATGGTGGCTATTGTTTGCTGTTGGGAGTGGGGTCTGCGAGAGTCGGAGCTCCTGGCTTCTAGTCCTGGCTCTGCCACTAATTTTTCTGTGCTAGCCACTTCACTGCATTGTTTACCCAGCTGCAAAGTGGGGATAATGCTCCTGGCCTGGCTGGGGAGGTTTAGTTAATACCTGGCTGGTGCTTTCACCTCCTCCGAGGAAAGGCGCCGGCACGGTGTGAGTGCCGGGTTAGTATCGCTTTCAACTTCTTGGTGACAGAGTGAGACAGAAGCCAAAGAGAGACAGAAGCCGTGCGGCTAGAGGTCATTTCCCTGCTGGATTCTCTTTTAAAGCAGGTCCGATTTGGGGCTTGCCCAGGTCCCTAGCGTCCCTCCCAGCTAGTAACGAGGAATCACAAAGCCCCAAGGGCTGGAGTGATCCTCACCCCAGCACGGGGCAAGCGTCTGCTGCTTTGGCCCAGTGCTTCGGGCGCCAGGTTGGGTCGTCCCGGCTCTGCCGCAGACTGGGGGTGTGTCCTGGGGCCAGTCACTCAGTCCCTAGCTCTAAAATGAGGTAGTAGCCGTTACCCACATATCCACATCAGAGTGGGGTCGGGAAGCTAACTGCATTAAAAGATGGTTAGGCGCTATAGTAACGGTTGCCATAGCAGTGGTACCCACCCCCTAACACTTTGGGCAGCCCAGGTATCAGCTAGCCTGTCAGGGGTCTGTGGCTAATTAACATATGCAGATGAGGGCAGGGGAGGAGCCTAGACAGCACCGTGCGGAGGGGCCATCCCGCAGACGAGCACAGAGGGAGCAGCTATGGGAAGTCCAGCCAAAAGGGGGAGCTTGGCTGCCCTCCGCTCCTGGACCGAGTTTTTGCAGGCTGGGGTATCTCCTGCTGAAGTCAGGTCTGAGTCGGCGTCCTTCTCCCAGCCCCTCGCCCCAGCGCCGCGGCGTGTGCTCTTCCCCCTCTTCGCCGGATAAACCAATAAAGATCTTTCTTTTTTCCCCCTCCCCCTTTTCGGTTTGCTTTGGCCGGCGCGTATATTTCACCCCCAGAGGAAGCGGTTACGATACTCAGATCTGGATTTCGAGGTAAGCGCCGCTGAGACCCGCCCCACTTCTGCGGTTGGTGCGGCGGTTCCCGGTGCCTTGGCACCGGCGCGGTGACCGAGCTCCCTTCCGGGCTTCGGGGGACTCGCGGTACGGTGAGCGCCGTCCTGCCCGAAGCAGAGAGGGATTGAGGGTGGCTGGTGCTTGGTCTCTGCAGAGATATGGGGGCCGGGGAGGAGCCCTGCAAGGAGCTTGTCCGGGTTTGGGGAATAAAATCTCTATTTATTTCTCTCCTGCAACCGCATCCCTGGCCCGATTTCAGCCGAGCTGAGCTCCGAGGAGTTTTATACCAGGCAATAAAGAGCGCTCATGGTTGATTAAAACGCCGGAGGGCTGCTGGGAATATTTTCGCCAGGTTCATGGCAGGAGCTGATGCTCCCAATCAGGCAGTGTCATTTCAGCTGGTGGGAAGGGGGAACCGCCGAGTTATTTAAGCCCCTACATTTTGCCCTGCTGCACGCGTGTGACTGTTTCGATCCGCCGGGGCGGGTGACGGGGGGCTGGAGTCCCTCCCACCACTCTGTTGCCAAGAAATGTCAGACACAAACCAATGATAGCTACTGTTTCTTGTGGGTCCTACAGAAATCCAGTGTGTGAGCTCCCCCTGCTGTAGCGAGTAAAGTAACCACCATTATTCCCATAGCCCAGGAGCAGGCCGCAGGGGGCGGGGGATGATGCTGTGTGTCCGTGAAGCGGCACTGACTAGACGTATGTACATTTCCCCTCCCCGCCAATCCCTTTGCAGAAAGTCATGCACACGAGGAAGCGCCACTCCGAACTCTACCATGAGCTGAACCAGAAATTCCACACGATGGATCGGTACCGGGCACCTGCTACCAATGCTGCCAAGGTAAGGCTGTCGGTGTCGGGCAGGGCTGATCTGTTCCTACGTCCCCGCACAGCGGCGGGCAGGACGGGCACAGGGCTGCGTTACCGACCGAGGCCGCTGCCGCTCGCTGTCCTTTGCGGAAGCCCTTGCCTGTCGCTCTCCGGCTAGTGTCTGCTGTCTCGCACGGACAGCACCGAGATCATCCGGACCTCGATGGCGCACAGTTAGCTGTGCTGCACAGCGCCTCCTGCTGGGAGAAGCTGGGGCTGGACTGCCTTGGCGCTCTCACGGACCTAGTGTGTTTAAAACACCCTCACCGCATTTATTGTGGAGGCTAGGACATCGCGAGACCGCCCTGCATCCAGTGCCCATACCGCAGCGCCTCCTGCTGGCCGGAGTTGCTTCTCCGCAGCCAGCACTGCTAGGCCGTTTCCTTCTGGGAAGGCTGGGACTGCAGAGGCTGGGGGGTCTCTCTGGGGTGCCTCACCCCGTTCCCTTCATCTCCCCCTGCTGGGAGGGACCCCTTCGCGATGGGCTTAGGCAGATGGTCCAATTGAGAGGTCAGTGTCGTTGTGCTTCGCAGCCCTCCCCTCCCCCCAAGCCGGGGGGCTGCCTGGGGGCCCATAACACCTGTAAGGTGCCTGAATGGGTGATGACCAGTAGCCGTGGGGAGAGGGGGCCTGTGCCTTAGTGTCTGACGCCAGCTGCCTTTCCTGTCCTTCCCCCCCAGAGAGAGAAGCGCTGGAGCGTCTCTTCCGGTGGCGGGGAGAAGAGCACATCCAGCGTAAGTGCCCGGACACCCCCAGCCGTGGGTCCGGCAGCACCAGCCCATGGGGAGGGGGGTTCCCTGGGGCGGGTGAGCTAGTGCGGAGCTGCTGCCCCTCGGGAGCCCTGCGCCCCGGAAGGTCCCCCCGTGGAGTCGTCACGTCCGCTCGCAGGGATCCTGGCATGTCGGCATCTTCACCTCATCCTCATCCTCGCTGGGTCCCTTGCAGGATGAAGGCCTCCTGCGGTGCTGCCCCTGTGACCCTGTAGTTCATGCAAAGCCTCCCAGCTTGTCTGTCCATCCTCCTCACCCCCCCCACCCCGTCTCCACCCCTTCCTAAGTGTCGTGTCCTCTCCTCCCCCTGCATGCTGTTCCTGCAGCCTCCTGGCCCTCGTCCAGGGGCCCCTCCCTCCCCAGGCTCCATCTTCATCTCATGCTAATGCGCCTCGGGCTCAGATACATGTTGTCCCACGCTTCGCTCCCAGCCCCCCACTCCCCTCGGGCATGCGCCCTGTCCATCCTGCCTGCCCGCCCTCGGGCACGCGCTCCGTCCATCCGGCCCGCCCGCCCTCAGGCACACACCCCGTCCTGCCCGCTCACCCTCAGGTATGTGCCTCGTCCATCCTGTCCACCCGCCTTCAGGCACACACCCTCTCCTGCCCACCCCCCGTTGGGCACGCACCCCGTCCATCCTGCCCACCCGCCTCCAGGCACACACCCCGTCCTGCCCACCCCCCTTGGACACGCGCCCCGTCCATCCTGCCCGCACGCCCTCGGGTATGTGCTCCGTCCATCCTGCCCGCTCGCCCTCAGGCACACACCCCGTCCTGCCCACCCCCCCTCGGGCACGCGCTCCGTCCATCCTGCCCGCCCGCCCTCGGGTATGTGCCTCGTCCATCCTGCCTGCCCGCCCTCAGGCACACACCCCGTCCTGCCCGCCCGCCCTCGCGCACGCGCTCCGTCCATCCTGTCCATCTGCCCTCAGGCACACACCCTGTCCTGCCCGCCCCCCCTTGGGCACGCGCCCCGTCCATCCTGCCTGCCCGCCCTCAGGCACACACCCCGTCCTGCCCGCTCACCCTCGGGTATCTGCCTCGTCCATGCTGCCCACCCGGCCTCGGGCACACAACCTCTCCTGCCCGCTCACCCTCGGGCACACACACCATCCTGCCCACCTGCCCTCGGGCACATCCTGCCCGCCCACGCTCAGGCATGTGCCCCATCCATCATGCCTGCCCGCTTGCCCTCATGTGCCCAATTCTGCCCAGCTGCCGTTGGGCATGCACCCCATCCTGCCCAGCCACCCTCAGTTACGCTCCCTGTTCTGCCCACCCGCCCTCTGGCTGCGCGCCCCAGCCTCCTGCCCATCCTCTGGCTGTTCTGTGTGTCCAGCCCGCCTGCCCGCCCTCTGGCTATGTCCAGGCCTTCCACCCACCCGCCCTCTGGCCGTGCACCCTGGCTGCCCACCTGCCCGCCCTCTGGCTACTTCCAGGTCTTTCACCCACCCGTCCTCTGGCCGTGCACCCCGGCTGCCCGCCAGCCCGCCCTCTGGCTACGTCCAGGCCTTCCACCCACCCGCCCTCTGGCCGTGCACCCCGGCTTCCCGCCTGCCCGCCCTCTGGCTACGTCCAGGCCTTCCACCCACCCGCCCTCTGGCCGTGCACCCCGGCTTCCCGCCTGCCCGCCCTCTGGCTATGTCCAGGCCTTCCACCCACCCGCCCTCTGGCCGTGCACCCTGGCTGCCTGCCCTTCTCTCCAGGTGGCTTCCAAAGCATCTGCTCTCTGGCCCTGAGCCTGCTAACTGGTCCCTGCGCAGGGAACAGGAACGCAGAGGAGAGCAGGGGACTTTCCAGCCTGCTCTTGCCCGGCCCTGGGTCCCCGCTGCCCTGCCCCTCACGTGTCCCCTCGAAGCTGCGCAAAATGGGTGCTAAACATCCTGCTGGCAGCGTTTCACTCCCTCTCTGCCCAGGGCCGTGCTGCCTTTCGGCGCTCCCTCTGGCCATGGTGCGGTGCACTTAGGGCAACCCTGCACGGGGGCCTGGGCTAGTGCAGAGCCCTTACGCCAGCTGTGCCCTGCCCCGGGTGGCTCTCTGGGCTCCTGCCCAGTCTAAGGCCCCTTTACACTGCCAGGCTGGCATGGGGGGCCTGCCCCCCAGTTCTCTGTTGCAGGTGCTGCCAGGCTGAGTAGCCAAACTATTATTAATAATGACTGTATCACAGTATGCCCCAGAGACCCAGCTGCCCAGCCCCAGGGAGACAGACAGCCCCAGTCCCCCAGCGATCACAGCCTGCGGAGAGCAGGCCAAGGGTGGGAGAAGGGAGCTCTCTTTCTCCCCAGGCCCAGCGGGGGAGCTGAGCCCCAGCGGGACCGGTGCTTTGGCGCCGTTACATCCCTGACGCTTCTCTCTCCTCCGCCCCGCGCAGGAAGTGACCAGTCCGGAGGAGCAGCAGCAGCAGAAGACCTGGAGCACCTTCAAGGCCATGACGCTCAGCTCCCTGCCCCCCAAGCAGCGGGAGAAGCTGGAGCTGCACTGCGCCACCTGGGAGCCCCCGTGCATGAACCTGGACGTGTCAGAAGGGGATTTCCAGACGGAGGTGTGAGCCGGGCCCGGCCCGGGCAGCCCCACGCTGCAGAAGGGAAAAGCAAACAAAAGGACAATCGGATTTTGTTTCCCTTTTGTGGGGGGGTTGTTTTCCTCGTTTGGCCATTGGACTCTGCTCCCCGTGCCAGGGGGGCCGTGCCCTCCCCGGCGCACCATCCTCCTTTCGCCTTTTGTTGTGGGCTTTCTTTTCTTCTCTTCCCTTCCGACGTCGTCACCGCCGGGGGACTCGCCCCCCTGGAGACACACCCACACGCCCGCGGATGTAGGGTCACGCGCACACCAACCGGCCTCCCGCCTGCTCCTGCCTGGGCAGTGCCACCAGCCCCGCTCTCTGCGGGTGTTGGCAGGACCCGACTTGTGTGCGGGGGCCGGGGAGCCGGCTCGGAACTCTTTTGTACCTGGGCATCTCTTCACGCAGTGCACCGTGTGCACCTGGGAATGACGCCCACGCCCACCGACGCAGCCCCGCCCCCTGCCCGCCGCGGGGGACGCCCGCCCCGCCACTCGCTGCCCCCGCCACCGTTCTTCCTCGTCACACTTCTGCTCGGCCTGCTCCCCCCAGACGGGAGGGGGCTCTCTCCATCCCCTAGACCCCAGAGCCCACCTTGGGAGGGGCCCCTCCCCTCCCCACACCCCCCTTTCTATCTCACGGGGCAGGCGCTGTCTTTGTTGAAAATAAAAGTTCACTCTCTGTGGATCTCTGCTGCCGGGGGCGCTCGCCTCCTTTGCTCGGTGTGGGGCATGGTCTGCTGTGCTGGGGGGCGGGGGCAGGCGCCGGCACAGGTTCGTTGGGCACTGTGCGGGGTGGAGCGGGTACTGCTGCCGGGGCTGTTTTCCCTCCTGCAACACGCCAGCCTCATGCAGTGCCAGGCGGGGGTGGGGGGAAGCAGATCCCCCGTTCCCTGCTCAGGGAGCCCCTGCCCGCCAGCTCCTGCTGCATGAGTGGAGGGTGCCCTGCACGTGCTCCCGGCCTGCAGTCCAGCTGCGGACGCTTCATGGGGCCCCGCCACCTGCGTCCTTTGCTTCCTCAGGCTGTTCTGCGTCCGCCCCGCCTCCTCCCCCCCCCTTAAAAGCACAAGGGCTGGCGTGGGACGAGGAGATGCCCCCTGGTGCTCGTGTGAGAGGGCGGGGATGCTTTCTACAGCCCTAGGCTGGCAGGAAACAGCCCATGCCACGTGTCCCCTTGCCTCCATTCCCAGCGGCCTCTGCTGGGCCCAGTTCCAGGCTGCCCAGCAGCAGGTGGGCCCGGGCGCATCCAGCTCCACCCACGACTGGTGAGGGTGGGTGCAGGTATCGCGCTGGACACACCCCACCTGCCAGCGGAGCCGGACGGCATCTTGCCGAAGAGGCGAGCGAGGGAACCCCCAGCTTCTTGGGGCGTGGCGCTGTGATGGGTGGGAGACGGGGGAGATTGCGGCTGAGGCACGGGGGTGGGGGTGGAGGAAAGGGATGCTGTCAGCCCCCACCTAGTGGTGCTGCCACCCTGATAGTGCCCCACCTGAGCCCGATTGTGGCGACGGCACTAGTGAGCTGCCGGGCGTTCCACCAAAGCACTCAACGGGCGCTTTGCTTCCTTCGGAGACGTAGGCCATGCCCTTAGGACAGCCATGAGCGGGCAGGGCCTCCCGGGAAAGACGGCTCTTCTGGCAGGGTGGCATGTCCGATGCTATGCTGGGGCAGTGGGTCTGGTACCGACTTGGGGGAAGGCACCTCCTGCTGAATCATCAGTCACACCTGCGTCACAGTGCCAGCTAGCACTGCACTGGGGAATTGGGGTCAGCACTGACTGAGGGGAGAGCCCCTCCCCAGCACTGCACTGGGGAATTGGGGTCAGCACTGACTGAGGGGAGAGCCCCCCCCAGCACTGCACTGGGGAAATGGGGTCAGCACTGACTGAGGGGAGAGCCCCCCCCCACTCCAGCACTGCACTGGGGAATGGGGGTCAGCACTGACTGAGGGGAGAGGGCCCCCCCCAAGCACTCCAGCGCTGCACTGGGGAATTGGGGTCAGCACTGACTGAGGGGAGAGCCCCCCTCAGCACTCCAGCACTGCACTGCGGAATTAGGGTCAGTCCTGACCGTATGGGGGAAGAGCCCCCTGCACTGAGCCCCACCCTGCTCCACTCCCTGCAGCTCCGAGCCCTTGGGTTCAAGCCTGGGCAAAGGTACCTTGTCCCATGTCCGCACCACCTGCTCTGCACACTGCAGATGTGCATGTTGCGGGTGAATGCGCCCCCCCCCATCTGCTGCCGGCTCTCAGTGGGTCTGCAGGGGGGTGCAGCCCAGAGAAGATGTTCAAAGGCTGGAGGGCTGGCGTGTCGGGATTCTCATACGAGCAACGTCGCCATGCAGCGCTGGTGCCATGCGGGGACGGGATCAGGGGGCTGCACCTCCCCTACCCCGCTCCCTCCATCCCTCTGGTACCAGGAGGCTATGCACCATCCATACTCCCCTTTGCTGGTTTCCGGGTGGGGCGCAGCAGCTGAAGCGGGCAGGGCCGCTGGCAGAGGGAGTTGAGCCGGTGCCAATGGTGTATATGGTACAGGGGCAGGCAACATTCAGCACAGGCCCCTGGGCATCCCAAAAACTGTTCCTAAAACCCCACTGAGCTGCCTGTTTCTCTCCCTCCTGCTGTGAAGTGCCCCTGTGCATTGTGGGGGAGAGACAGAACATCATACAGCGGCTGAAAGCGGGGACCCATGGTCTGTCCTCGATCTAGGGCTGCAGATCCTCCCTGCCCCTGGGAGCTGGGGAATCAAGCCGGAGCACCTCACTGGTGTATTTCAGCTTCAAAGCCCCCTGGTCACGCGGGGAGCCAAGCTGCCGTTTTATAGGTGGGGAAACTGAGGCAGAGAGCGGTGACTTGCCTGGGGTCACATGGGGCCCTGCACCCTGACCTGTGCCTTAACCACGGGATTCCTCTTGGACTCCTGCTCCCTGGAGCTGGCGTGTGGGTTCCTCCGCCAGGGCCCAGCTCTGCTGCAAAGCCTCTGCTGTCCCCGGGCAGAGGAACGTGGCTGGAGGCGGCAGCGGCATCTCATTCATTTGCTTGCCTCAAGCCGCCGTCCCAGCCCAGAATGAGCCCTCTGTCACCGGGGCCGTGCGGCTCGCTGACCCGCTACCCACCCTGCGCTGCCTCTGCTGGTGGCACGTTCACCCCGCCGGGTGCATGCGTGTGCATCTGGTGACAGGGGCTGGGGGGGGGGTGTGAAATGGAAGGGGATGGGCTCAGGGCGAGGGATTTAGGGCGAAGGCCGAGGGGCTCAGCACTGCAGTGTAGGTACAGGTGAGGGGCACAAGCAGAGGAACACATAATTTGAGAGCAAGGGGAGGGTCATGGCCCGGGGTACATGTGGGCTGGCAGGGCTGGGTCATGGCCGGGGTACCTATGGGCTGGCAGGGCTGGGTCATGGCTGGGGTACCTAGGTCCTGGCAGGGTTGTGGCTGGGTCATGGCCCGGGGTACCTATGGGCTGGCAGGGCTGGGTCATGGCCGGGGTACCTAGGTCCTGGCAGGGTTGTGGCTGGGTCATGGCCCGGGGTACCTATGGGCTGGCAGGGCTGGGTCATGGCTGGGGTACCTAGGTCCTGGCAGGGTTGTGGCTGGGTCATGGCCCGGGGTACATGTGGGCTGGCAGGGCTGAGGCTGGGTGGTGGTACCTAGGTCCTGGCAGGGCTCGTTTGTGGCCAGCAGCAAGCCCCAAGCTGGGAGTTGATCACTTTGCTGCACGCCTCCAGCACCACCGCTGTCAGAAAGGGGCAAATCTGCAAGCCAAGCCCCGGACGACCCCTTAAAACAACTTGGTCCTCTCCGTGGTTCCCTGCAGCTGGTGGAATAGTTGCACTAGGACCCAGGAATTTATGTTCCTTGTGGTTCCACGTGTGATTGCTCCATTGCTACGCCCAGCCAGCACCCCCAGCTGGTGTCGCTGGGGGCACATGAGCAATGGCAAAGCAACGCACAACTCCGGGTGTGGGGTGAGCACAGGCCCGGGCACCAGGGATGTCTGGCACCAATTCCCTCGGTGGCCTCGGGCGAGTCCCGCCCCTCCTGCTGTGCCTCTCCCCACCAGTGCGATGGGGTAACGCCACTGCCCTGGCTCATCGGGGCCCTGTCTCGCCCCGTGCTATAAATCGCTGTGGGGAGGGAGCTTGGTAACGCACAGGCCTGTCCTGTGGACGTCAGACTGGAATGAGAGTTTGTGGCCACAGACGACTGCCCCTCCCTGCCCCTGCTCCACAGCTGGTTACAGGCCCAGTCACCGGTTTGAACAGGTGCCCGTTCGGCAGGCAATGCGAAGCCAGGCACTGCCCGTGTGACTGGGAATGCGCTGCCCTGACTCAACTTGTCCTCCTACCGCTAGCCCATAATGGACAGACAGGTAGCCTTGACAAATCTCCCCGAATGCACTGGAACAATACAACTTGTCCTCCCACTGCTGTCCTATAATGCACTGGTAGCCTTGCCGACTCTCCCAGAATGCACTGGAACAATTCAACTTGTCCTCCCACTGCTGTCCCATAATGCACTGATAGCCTTGACAAATCTCCCAGAATGCACTGGAACAATTCAACTTGTCCTCCCACTGCTGTCCCATAATGCAGTGGTAGCCTTGCAGACTCTCCCAGAATGCACTGCTCCCGGGAGCTGAGCTCGGAAGGGTGCGCTAGGTACCCCACGGGCAGTGCAGCTGGACTGGTTCAGGACAGTGTTGGTGTGGACGTGGGGTCACATGGAAATGATTCCCTCGGGCTCGTGGGGGTGGCACAAAAGCGACTGAGCTTTAACCGGCCCTGTTACAGCTGAGTCAGTTCACCAGGCTGCCCCCATCCAGCCCCAGTTTGGCGCAGCCGAGTTCAGTGCAAAGACCTTGCAGCTGGGCGGGAGACACTTTGAGATGTTTGTTCCCTGGCTGGGGCTCCCGCTACACCCCCCCTGCACCCCCACATACCCGCTTTTGTTGGGCAGCAGTGCTCCCTCCCCCCACCCTCTGCTGAGCATGCCAAGAGCCGGGCTTATGCACTGAGGACGTGGCGGGCTCAGAACTGGGGCGCCAGCAGCCCCACGCCATGGGCGCTATTTGGCAAGTGCTTCCCCAGCCGAGCACTTTGCAACCAAAGCCTCGTGTCGCCCGCCCCAATCCCTAGCAGAGCCGGGGGGTCTGCCAGCTCGCCGGGCACTCTGACCCCAAGGGGACTATCCCGTGCGTGCTCGCCAAACCCAGCCCATCCTTAGCTAGTGGTGGGGAGCTCTGCCCCGCTGAACACGGGGGTGGGGGGCCGATTCCAGCAGGGCCAAGCCCCCATATCCCCAACCGAAGGCAGCAGCACAGTGCTTGTGCCCGTGCTGGGTAGCCATGTTCTGTGGGTACAGCAGAGTACGGCATATGGGGCCCTGCAGACCTGCCAGTAGAGCCCCACAGGACGGAGAAATGGCTGGTTTGTGCACCCCGGTGAGGCAGCGCCGTCATGGAGCCGAGAGCTGCTCGGCAAGGGGCCGTGCTGCCCCCCGTTAAGCCGCAGCTTGTCTCAGCATTGCAGCCTGCAGGGCCGAGACAGCTGGGGGTCCCTGGCCCATCTGCTTGGAGACCCAGCGGGAGAGGCGGGGCTGAGGGAGGGGGGCTCCCTGCCCAGCCAGGCAGCCCCGTGTCTTATTTCTTCCCATTTAACTTGTTAAGGAGTCCGGCTCCTCTCCCACCCCACCCCATATCAGCTGAGAAGCTGCATGTGCCTTTTCCGATTTAACCAGCGTTCTGGCGCCGGTTCTGGCTTTGCTGCAGTGGGGCAGGGGGACGGGGTAGGAAGAGGCTGCTCGACATGGGGGGAGGAATGCAAATGCAAGAGCACTCAGCAAAGGGCTGGGGGCTAGCGTAAAAAATACATCCCTAGTTTGCCATCCGGGCCCCCCCGCCCCCAACGCAGAGTTTGAGTGGAGGAAGACTGGCCCAGTGGTTAGGGCTCTGGTTCAAGTCCCTACGCTGCCCCACATGTCCTGTGTGACCTTGGGCAAATCACGTCCCTGCTCCGTGCCTCGGTTTCCCCATCTGTACAGTGTGGCTAACAGCACTGCCCTGCCTCCCAGGGGCGCGGTGAGGGTACACGTGAGACGCTCAGAGCATGAAGGCTGTATACGCATCTCAGGCAGACAGATGCCTAAGTAATCAGCTCAAGTCAACGATATTCAATTGGCCTGACAAACTATACAGGCCTTGGGCTCATACCAGAGTGATGGGCACGCTACCACTACCTAGGCTGGACAGACAGACGCCTAGCAGTGGCACAGGGCAGAACAATAGTTTCAGGGGGGGAAATGGGAAACCCACTCCCTAAATGGAGATGAGACACCCCAAAATAGAACAGAGACCCCTAAATAACTAACTCCCCACCCTGGTCCCAGCAGTATTGATACTCCGCTGTCCCTTTAATGACTGTGGTCCTGATTCTGATCTTATTGGCACTGGTGTAAATCAGAACTAACTGCCTCAAAGCCAGCTGGGACACACGAGAGGAGACACAGGCCTTGGTGGGCAAGTGCTCTACGCAGCTGGGAACCTTGGGCCTAATTTTTCCAGCCATGCCGGCCTCCCACTGGCTTCCTATGACATCGCAGCTGGTCAATACCCCAGTCTCTCCCCACCTGTGTCTTTTAAATATGGTGGGTAGCCGTCCCTGCCTCTTCTAGCCAATAGGATCAAAGAATCCACCTGGTTTCGTTTTCTATTGGATGGACTGCTCCAAGCTCCACCCTAATAGGCGGAGCTTTTGCTAGGCAGCCTGTATAAAAGGAGAGAGGTTAAGACACCCCCTGTCTCCTTCAGAGTCCTGTCTGTGCTAATGTGCAGATTGTCTCTTGAAAGTGCCTTGACCTCCAAACTGTGGGAGAAATGCAGATGGTCCCGCAGAGCAGACAGCCCTGGGTGGAAGCTGCAGGTAAGCGAGAGGCTGGGCTGGAAAAGCAGGTGAACTGTCCCATGTGAGGTGTTACAAGGAGAGTAACTCCTGCCGTGGAGTGAGGCTTGAGGGCTGCAGGCTTTGTAGCTTCTGTTGTTCTGAGCTGGTTGAAGGTGCCTGGGCTCCTTGCACCCCTCTGTTCCTCAAATGAGCTCCCTGGGTACTACCCTCCTGGTTCCCTCTATTGTGGGGGCTCCCTGCAGCTCCCCCAGTCCCCCACATTGTCCTTTTCCACCATTTCTCCTGCTTTGGGGTTCTGTGTGCTGTGCCCCCATTCCAGGGTCCCCCCTGGCTGGGGCTTTGCTGCACCCCCATGCCTTGCTAGCCTCACACCTGTGTCCCCAAATCCCCCCACACCAGAGGTTCTATGTGCCCCCCCACCATAGCCCCCCTTCCTCTGTGATACCAAGGGCTCTGTGCACCTCCTTCCCCCTGCCAGAGGTTTTGAGTCCCCTCCATTCCCCCTTCTCCCCCCCATAGTAGGGTCCCCTTTTGCCAGCCCCACCCCAGTGCCTGTTTCCCCCCATGGTTATTTTTGCCTGGGAAATAAGTCATTCAGGGTGTCCACTCTTGAGACTAGCAGGGCTATTGTTATGTGTTCATGGGGCCACCAAGCGGTTTTTGGCTCTATAAACTGTTGCAGAGGTGCATGAAGCACCGGCTGTGCTAATCCGATGGCAGGGGACCTCGTGGCCTCCCCTTTGGTTTTCTGATTGCCCCCCAAATTAACATTGTTCGGCTCATCGATGCCCAGAGGGGCCCCTGGAATTTAGGAATTGGTCACATGCAGGGCTTCAAAGTGATCACATGCTAGACAAACCAAGAAACGCCGTCGAGTACAAGCTCTGGGAGCCAGGAACCCTCTGAGGGCTACTCCCTGGTCTGGTGTCGCCGTCTTCTGTGCCCTCGGGCAAGTCCCTGCCCCCTGCCTCGGTTTCCCCATCGGCAAAAAGTGAGCCAGGCTTCCCCAGCTCGTGAACAGGGGTGCGTGTCTGCGGAGAACCGATCCGTCAAGCTCCTCACAGATGGAAGGTTCTAGAAGAGCGCTGTGTTGCTGTCGGCAGCTGCAGCCGCCAGCCGATCTGATGGGAAATGGAGCGTTCGTAACAAGCCATTTGTTGTTCCCGTCTTGCCTTAACGTGGGAGGGAACAAGCTGCAGGGTACGCGTGACCTGCTGGAAGGGTGGGACAGAAACATGGCTCTGGCTGAGGGGTTGGACCCTCCCTTCCATCAACCTTCCCCCGTCCCCCGCACCTCCTGCGGCGCGTTCTTTACGCACAATTCCCTGAGGGCAGGGGGAGCGCCAGGGATTGCAGTACCTCTGTCCCAGAGAAACGCCTCGGTGCTAGCTCAGGATGGGTAGAGCAGGGGACTGGGAGTCAGGGCTCCTGGGTTCTATCCCAGTTCTCTGTGACCTCCTGGGTGACCCCGGCCAAGTCACTTCACCGGTCTGTGCCTCAGTTTCCCCATCATTAGTTGAAAGGTCGGTGTTTAAATAACCTTCCTTTGTCTCTAGTGCTTTGTATCCAAGGATCTCAATGCACCTGTCATAACTTAATTAGCATCATTTCCCTTCTCTGAATCCACTCATCCCCAACCGTGCCCTTGATCCCTAGCTCCCTGGCACAACAGCCAGCCCCAGCGAAATGAAGGCTCCCAAGAGGGCCAGCTTGGTGTCTCCACTCTGCTGTCCCGTGAAGCAGATGGCCACGGGAGCTCAAGGGTTAACCAAGCTGCAGATGACAGTACGAATGGCTCCTTGGCGCTCGCCCTTTGGACCCCGGCTAGGCCAAAGCCCCACAGTCTGTTTTCCTCTGGCTGGCTAGATCAGGAGGCGGCCGATGCCTGCAGCCCTGCTAAGCCATCCCTCGTGGGCCTGGCTGACAAACTGCAGGTCTTCCATCTGTCCACAGGTGGCTGCCTCCAGATGAGATGGTGTTTGGGGCCAGGGCCTCCTTACAAACGCTCCCCCGGCGCGATGAATTGCAGGTGCTCCTCTGCAGCAACATGCCACCAACTGCTGTAAGGTTCTCTCTTTGCACATGGGGAAACTGAGGCACAGAGGGCGGGTTTGGTGGCCCAACCAAGGCAAGTCAACTGGAAAGCTGGTGAGAGAACTCGAACTAGAGGAGATTCCCCCTCAGCTGCTAGCCATACTAACGCTTTTATCCTCCCCTATAGGGTGCCGTCATGCACACGTTGCAAGGTGACCCCCTGAAAGCACTGGCTGGTGCATGAAGTTACTTTCCGGGTGCAAGGGGGAGGGGAGCCTGGTTGCCAGGCACGATGTGAGCTGGTGGCCTGCTAAAGCCATGGGGTCCATGTGCTACCCACGCAGCCCTGGTGCAGCAGGGAAGGGTACAGAGATGGCGTTGCCTGCCACAGACCCACATCTCGGGGGCCCCAATTGCGCACACAGAACAGTCCCACTCCAGCCAGAGCCTGAGCCGAGTCTCTCTCTCCAGCAACCGCCGCAGGAGCAGGGGGTGCGGGCGGCTCGGCCCAGGCCTGGATGTGGATGGAGACGGGGTGATGGCAGCCCTGCCTACGCCCAGCCCAAGTGAACGCTCGCTCCTGAGTCTTGGGGACTCCAGCTGCTCACTGACTTCACCCCGGCTTCCCTTCTCTTCCCAAAACAGCTCTTGGTCACATAGGTGCAAAGGCCCCGTGGGGCTGCCTGGCTGTGCTGGGGAGCTGACCTGCCACCGGCCAGGGACTCTGGAAAGGTGGCTGTTGGGGTGGGGCTAGGATCTCGGTGATGGAGCAGGAGTGGATTATTTTTCCAAGGCTGTCTGTTTGCAGGGGGAGGGCGGGGGCCCTTTCGTGAGCTCTCCGGGCTCCGCTCTGGTGGCCCCGGTGTAAATCTGGTGCTTGATTCTGCTCGAGCTCAGAGCTCTGTGCGTGCGGCACAACCCCCTCGCCAATTCCCGGTGTCGCCAGCCAAATCGCGCTGCTTCTGAATGCAGGAGCTTCCCGCTGCCTCGCCGGCCCTGCCGCTACTCCTCTTTTCGGCTCATTTGCCCCCCCCCCAGTTCAACAGGAGCCTAATGAATATCCCTACCCCCACACAGGCAAAAATAGCATGACATGAAGAGCGGGGCCAGGGGTGGGCATGACTCCAACCCCAGTGCTGACAAGTTAATAAGCCTCGGTTTGCTAAACAGTGCCTTAAAGTGTTGACAAAAGCCTTTTTTTAGTTCCTGGCTGCCTGGAGCACCGGGAGATGTAACCCAGGCAGAGGAAGAACCGAGGAAGTGCTAATTGCCAAGGAAACACTAGGGCTTGTCAGAGGACATCATGTTTGCTACCAGCCTCGGTGCGCCTCCAACCAGCTCTTCCTCCAGCTACTCAGCAGAGGAGACGAGCTCAGCGGGCAGCTGGGTGAAGTTCAGGGGGTGACAAAACGCTTGGGGCTGCGTGCTGGAGCCAGCGGGCCGAGAGGGAGAGGTCCCAGCTCGGTAGGATGGCTCTGCATTAGTGACAGGGCCGTTAGCTGCCCCCGTTGCTTTCATACTAAGCTGGTCCTCGCTCGGTCCAGTTCCTGATAGATGATTTTCCCGCCGCTTGCCCCTGGATGGCAGTCCGAGCAGAGAAGTGAAAGACAGACCAGGCCAGATGCCCGCGAGACCCGAGCCTGGATTGCCTGGTTTCCTCTGCTCTGTGATGCTTTTTGAGAGCCCCGCTCCACAGAAAACAAGAACCCCCCCCACTTGGTCACACCTGCACGTATCCCCATGGGAGCGGAGAGCTTCAAAGCAGATGGCGCGCTCTCCCTCCACCACGCAGGGCTGACGTGGGCCATAAGCAGTGCCAAGGGCGATTTCCCCTTTGTTCGTATGGTGCTGTCCCTTGCTCCTCCCTGCGTGCTCAGTTACTTTCTCTTTTAACGCTGTACCCAAGGGGGGCTCTGTAGGGGACGGGATATGGAGCCCTGCCTCGTCCCTCTTCAGGTGGTCAGGGAGGCACTTTCAGTGGGTACACGGGTGCCAATCTGAGCACTGCAATGCAGAGCTGGTGTCTTCCCTTGTGCCCAGATTTCTGTCCCTGCTGTACAAGACCATCTACACACCAGGGAGGAGGGGGATGCGCATTGGCATCTGGACTTCGCATGACAGTGCCCATCCCCATTTGCCAGCTTGCACTGGGATCTACCCTGATCTGTGACTAGCCATTGCTGGATGTTTGATTTCACACACAGCAAATCTTTGCAGCGGCTTATGTTTGTCCAAACCCTTCAGTTCCATGAGCGAGCCAGGGTCCGGAGGAGTACGCCCTGGTACGGAGCACGGCATCCCACTGCAGTTACAGATGGGCCCCAAGTTCTGGCGCATTCCCAGCTGGGGTTTGGGCTTTGCTCATTCTAGAGAAAGCGCCCAGCACTTATTGCCCATTAGTGTCTGTCTTACTAGCTGTAGCTGCAGGGACAGGGATCAAGCTGCATCCCATCAAAGCCCAGCAGCTCCTCCTCCAAACCAGAGAGCCCACGCTCCTAATCCGATGGCACGCTCACCCCTGACTGTCGCACTGCTGTGTCAGTGGTGGGTGAAATTAAGGCAGGGGAGACATCAAGGTGTTTGAAACTCCCGGACCCAAAAGGTCCCAGTGCAGGTTCCAATTCAGCCATTACAATTCCCCAGCCTCTGTTGGGATGTCATCCTGCCCTGTTAGCCTTCCTTAGCTTGCAGGTGTTCAGGGAGGCTGCATGTCTCCAGCTGCCCTATTGCACCCATGGATCAGTGAGCTGTGAGAACAGAAGATCGGCCAGACTGAGTCAGACCAAAGGTCCATCTAGCCCAGTATCCTGTCTGCCGACAGTGGCCAATGCCAGGTGCTCCAGAGGGAATGAACAGAGCAGGTAATCGTCAAGTGATCCATCCCCATCACCCATTCCCAGTTTCTGGCAAACAGAGGTAGGGACACCATCCCTGCCTATCCTGGCTAATAGCCATTGATGGGCCTATCGTCCAGGAACATATCTAGTTCTTTTTTGAACCCTGTTATAGTCTTGGCCTTCGCAACATCCTCTGGCAAGGAGTTCCACAAGTTGACTGTGCATTGTATGGAAAAATACCTCCTTTTTGTTTTAAACCTGCCTATTAATTTCATGTGGTGACCCCTAGTTTTTGGGTTATGAGAAGGAGTGAATAACACTTCCTTATTTATTTTTTCTCCACACCAGTCATGATTTTATAGACTTCTATCATGTCCCCTGTTAGTCGTCTCTTTTCCAAGCTGAAAAGTCCTAGTCTTAATCTCTCCTCATACGGCAGCCGTTCTATCCCCCTAATAATTTTTGTTGCCCTTTTTCTGAACCTTTTCCAAGTCCAAAATATATTTTCTGAGATGGGGCGACCACATCTGCACGCAGTATTCAAGATGTGGGCGTACCATGGATTTATAGAGAGGCAGTATATTTTCTCTTATCTCTCCCTTTTCTAAGGATTTCTAGCATTCTGTTTGCATTTTTGACTGCCGCTGTACATTGAGTGGATGTTTTCAGAGAACTATCCACAATGACTCCAAGATCTCCTTCTTGAGTGGTAATGGCTAATTTTGACCCCATCATTTTATATGTATAGTGGGGATTGTTTTCCAATGTGCATTACTTTGCATTTATCAACATTGAATCTCATCTGCCATTTTGTTGCCCAGTCACCCAGTTTTGCGAGATTCTTTTGTAGCTCTTCGCAGTCTGCCTGGGACTTAACTATCTTGAGTAATTTTGTATCATCCCCAAATTTTGCCACCGCTTATCCAGGTGCAAAGCTCTCAGGAGGGTCCCCAGATCAATTGCAGTAGCTCCTATGCGGATTGGGCCAGCGACCTGCCCAGGGCGTAGCCCGGAGACAGTAGCAGAGACTGGGAAGGAGATCAAGCCAGCGTGCTCTGTGGTCGCAATACCTGTTGCACAGAGTCAGGCTAACATCTCCGCAGGGTCAGCCCCTCAGCAAGTTCCTCATGCCCCCCTCCATTTCTTTTCTCCTCCCCAGCACTTTAACGTTCCATCCCTGGCCCCCCGTCTCCCCTCGCCCCGGGGGCCCTTGCAGGGCTGGCGGGTCCCTGTCCAACCGCAGAGCCAGGCCGAGCGCTTGGCTGGGAAATGCAGTTGTGGGTCATTGCCCAGAGAAGGCGCTGACCCCTCTCAAATGGCAGAGGAGCGAGCAGCTCCATCTCGGCCGTAATGGATGGGTCGGCTCCGGGGGGGCTTGGCCTGGCTCTTTATCTAAAGAAACGTAAGTGCATTTTGCGCCTTGAGATACAATTTGCTTGGTGAATATTTCAGAGGGTTCCGGAATAGAAAGGGGTGAGCGGCCTGGAGCCGCGTTGCTTTTGTTGGGCTGTTTCTTTTAAAGAAAGGGAAGGGATTTTACTTCAGAGCTGGGGGGGGGAGGGAGCTGCCTACTGTAAGGCCCGCTCCAGCCTGGATAATGGCTGCATCTTGGGATGCTGGGCTAGGTGCAAGCCTCCTGGAGCTGCCTGCTCCTGGTGACGGCAGTGGGGCTTGGGCCAGGTGCAGGACAATGCCACGCTGAGTACCCGTCCGAGGGCCGCCTCACAAACTCACGCTATGGCAGCTGCCACTACTGCAGAGATGTCAGTAGCCAGCCCCCATCACACTAGTGTCTGAGCACCTCACCATGGGAATGGAGGCTAAGTGACTTGCCCAAGGTCACACAGGAAGTGGCGGAGCAAGGAATTGAACCCCTGTCTCCCAAGTCATAAACGGGTGCCCTTCCCTTGGAGCATGTCCTGACCTGCATGGAGCTGGCATACAGAATCCACAGCCTGCACGCACACACCTCCCACACACTTCTGGGCGGCTTATAGCTGTCACCTAACTGTACGCGACAGGCTGAAGATTTACGTGAGTACCTTGTGGGGACAGAGCTGCACCTCCCTGTATGGGTACAAAGCTGCTGCCCTGTTACGTGCTCTGTCCCGGCCTAGACTCAAATTGCTGTGGGAAATACCGAGCATTTCCAAAGCGCCCACGGTGGTTAGTGGGCAGTACAAGGCTGTGCACCAAGTTATTCCACACGGGTATCAGAGCTCCGAAACCAGCGAGGCCCGAGCTCTGTCTGGTCAGCTCCAGGCCCTTCCCTCCAGTCTGTTCTAGGGCTTTGTCCCATGCGGTGACGGAAGGTCCCTGGGATGGCCCCACAGGCCCGGCCGGTTCTCCCCTTTAAGGGCTGTCCCACAAGTCGCCCCAGTGCACTCTGCTTAGCTGCGGCCTGCAGGGGCGTGCAAATTCCACAACGTGAGCGCCCTCGCTACGCCGCTCCCAACCCCCGTGTCGAGGCAGCTGAATGCCTGTCACCGTGGCTACCGTCCTTGGAGAAGTGAAGTTCCTACAGGAAGGGGGACCCCCCCCTTCCATTCCCGTGCTGTAGGAAGCGTCTCTGCTCCAGCACAGCTGTGGCAACGGGGTGCCGAGAGTTTAGATGTGGCCTGAGGGCCCCCATCATGGGATTTCCCTTGACACTGAAGTGTAGGGGAAGAGCCTAGTTTAGTTTAATTAGGGCAGAGGTTCCCAACCCCCCGCCGCAGTCCCTAGTTACAAACTCCCTTGTATGTTGGGGTGCTAGGTGTGTGTATTGCAGTCATGGCTGGAGGCCCCAGCCAGAGAGGCCGCTCCCCCCCCCCCCCCCCCGCAAAGCGGTTACAGTCTAAAGCTGAAGGAAGGATCGTCCCAAGCTCACTGATGGGGAGCTGAGGCCCAGAGCCTCAGGAAATCCGTGGCCAAGCTGGCCCCAGAGCCTAGGTTGGCCTGAGTTCCTTCCAGTGCTTTGATCCCAAGTCCATCTTCTCACCCCCCCCCCACTAGATGTGTGGCCCCTGCAGACAGGAGTGAAGGTGGGTTGGTGCCCCCTGCGAATAGCTGCCCCTCACTGTCCCCGCAAGATGTGCTCAGACTTGGCCAATGGACGCTCTGCTGCAGCGGCCAGTTATTTCCCTTCCCCTCCCGTGGATCCCCCCCACACACTGCACGCTGCTCATCTGGCCTCTGCAGAGCTCTCTGCAAGTGGGGGCGGCTCAGAGCCCCAGACATTTCAGGACCCCCCCCCCCCCCCCCCCAAACGCACAGACTTGCCTCTGGCTTGCGGGAGCGACTGTCTCGCTCTTCCCTCCTGTACAGAGCAGAGCTGGAGCTCTCAGAAGACATGAACCCACCCCCAGCTCCCTTCTCCTGCATTCAAAACTCATCCCCGTTGCATTAAAGTTTCTTTGCCGAAGAGCAATTAGATTAGCATCGAGACTGAAAAAAAGGAGCCAATTTGCAGTCAGGTGGTGCAGCCGCGCTGGCTTTCAGCTCCGTAATGGGGCTGCAATGAATAAGCTGGCACTGAAGGAGAATAATGGGAAAAGCAGGGGGAGAGGATGCTGAGGCCAGAGCTGATGAGAGGGGAAGGCGGGTGGAACAGGGAGACTCAGGAGACAGGATCAAGGAGCTGTGGGGGCGGCTGGAACCGGATCCTCCCCCAGATGTTGGAGGGAGCGGAGGCTCGGCTGGGGGCAGGGTTCCTGGTGATGAGGGGGAGTTTGGGGTCCTGAGTTAGTGAGGGGAAGGGCGCAGGTCATTGATCTCTTGATGACATGGGAGGGGGGGAACAGCCCATTAGAGAACCTGGTCTGTCCCTCCAGGGCGTGACGGGTGGATTCCCAATGGGTCCTGGCTCCTGAGTTCTCCTGGCCTTGGAAGTCTTTGGAGACTCCCATTGGATTTGCGGGATGGGAAATCCCTGAGCTGGGTTGGGGTTTGGCTCTGGGTCCGACTGGAGTTCAGATAAGTCACAGGATCCACATCCATGCGCCATTATCCTTCTGCAGCCCAGGGTAATAACCCGGGAGCCTGCGACTTCCTGCTGGTGGAATGGGCACAGCTCCGCTGACTTCAACAGAGCAGTGCAAAGTGACCCCAGCAGGGAGTCTGGCCCCATCACTGTCTCAGCTGCATTTCAATTAACGCTGGCTGGGGTCTCAGCCCTCTCTGCAGGGCTCCCCTTCACGTCCCAGGCTGGGGCCAAGGGTCCCGGGGCCAAGGCTGTGCAAATGGCAAGGAGACACTGGTTGTTTCTGCCTTGTCACAGGAGCTAAACGCTGCAAATGGTAATTAATCTGAGCAAATTAGTGACATCAGATGCAGTTGCCGTATAATCTGCAGACACATGCAGGAGTACGGTGCCTGGCTTGGCAGCCCCTGGGGTATCTCTAGCTGCTGGCTGGGACACAGGCCGGCGATTCTTTCCTCTCCTCCCAGGGAATCGCAGGTCGTTTGGGGGGCAGCCAATGCCCCCTGCTCTTGGAGACCTGAGACCTGCCCATGGAAATATTCAGCCGTAGGGATCAGAAATTGAGTCGCAAGCGAGGTAAGGAAGAGGGGGCTTTGGAATGGGGCCGTTCCAGACGGCAGGAATTGCAGGGGAGAAGGTGCTCTCGCCACCAGGGGTCAGAGACACGAGCTGGGTCTGTGTGGTTGCCCGGAGCGAGTCCACAGAGGGTTGTTCAAACCATGGAGCATTTTGAAGGGATGTCGCCAGCTGAGACCAAGCCCTCTGTGCCCAGAGTTTGCACTAGCGAGGAGACGCCTGAGGAAAGCAGGCTGTGCCAGCGCTAGCCAGAGGCCTGAAGTCCTTGTGTGTCTGAGCCAGCCTGGCGGGCGCTCGAGGTCTGGGCCCAGTGGCTGCTGCAGAAACAGAACCTCCCACTTGCAGGGTGTTCTTTAATCCTCCGTGGGGCTGGGGATGGAGAAGCCTGATGGCTTGGGGGAGGAGGGAGGACAGAAATGGGCCAGGGGAAGCCAGGCCTTGCCACTGCCTGGCACTAAGGGAGCTCTGCCCCCTCCAATTCTGCCTTGATCCAGGGGCTGGCCGCAGCCTCCCTTCCATGATCTCCAGATGGCTCTGGCATCCTCCCCCCCCCCCCCCATGCTGCCAGCATCCTAGCTGTAGCTGTGGGATTCGCTTCCCCCAGCGTGTTCCTGTGGCTTCATGCTCCACCTGCCGTCGCTGTCCCATCCCAGAGCTGGGGAGAGTGACTGGAGCCCGTGGGGCACTCTGAATGCTCAGGGAGGGGCTGTGGGGATGGAATGAGGAGCAGGCAGGTCTCTGATGCAAGGACATTGTCATCTGGTGAGGACATAGCGCTGCAGGGGGAGTTTTTAGGGGGCTGGGAAACATGGCCTGCCCCTGCCCTCCAGGAGCCTCCCCTCCAGGGTGTGTGAGAACTTCCTGGGCTGTGATAAAGGGAGGGGAGTGAGGTCAAGCGGTCAGAGCAGGGGACTGAGAGTCAGGACTCTGGGGACCTATTCTTTGGGTACTGTAGGACCCATGGTGCAAGCCTCTCACTGTCTGTGCCTCAGTTTCCCCTTTTTGGTGATGGGGATTAGTGCCTCCCTCTCTCACAGCGGGGCAGGGAGGGCTTGTGCTCTCGGTTGGGCACTGAGACCCCGTACGAGAGGCATGCTAGGCTGCAGAGCGTGGCGCGATGCTCCATGTGCAGGGAGGGACGCGGCAGAATTGGGGACTGTGTGCGGCACAGGGAGAGTGTGACAGACACGTGCGTGAGGGCCCCTCCGTCTTCCGCAGGCTCATTACCCTCCTATTACCGCTTCTTCACATACCTCATTGGGCTGGCAGCCTGCCCGCTCCCCGAACACAATTGCTTCGATTGCAAGCTGGCCCAGGGCCCCTGCTCCCCCCCCCCCCCTCACCCTGCTGCCCCTCCCTCCCCTGCTGCTGGTCTGTGTAGCCAGGCTTCCACTCGGAGTGCCTGGGGGGTGGGACTTGTGCGAAGGCCCCTTGAGTTCTCTGGCTGCGGCAGATGCTCATCACAGCCCAACACCTGGCCCTTAGCACAAGCAACTCACATGCAAAGACCCTAAACCACCTGCGGCTCCCAATCCAGTGGGAGTTGGGCGCCTCCCTCCTGGATGCACCTCTGCCAGATCCCAGCCTCTGCCCTCACTTATCCGGGTGTAAACCTGGAGCCCCCTCACCGAAATAATGGGGTAGCTCTGGCTTTACACCCTCAGATCCAGCCCTGGCCTGGTGGGAGAATGATGCCTTCCCCCCCCCCCCGACATGCAGCCACTTCTGGGGTGGAGCTGGGAAGTCAATCCACACCTGCAGCTCCGTGCAGTGCTCTGGGAAGGGGTGGAGGCTGTGGGATGGGGAGGCAGAAGGCAGGGCCAGCTCCAGGCACCAGGTTGACAAGCAGGTGCTTGGGGCGGCCAAGGGAGAGGGGCGGCAATTCAGGGGCGGCAGGTCCCTCACTCCCTCTAGGAGTAAAGGACCTGCCGCTGAACTGCCACCGCCGATCGCAGCTTTTTTTTTTTTTTTTTTTTTGCTTGGGGCAGCAGAAATGCTGGAGCTGCCCCTGGCAGAAGGCAATGACCTGAGCTGGAGTTAGGCCAGGCCACGGGAGCTGTTCCCCGTCTTATGAAAAGGACCCCAGGATCTTTAATGATTGCGCTGAGGCCAGGGCCCCACAGGGTGTTAATTCTCTCCTGCCCAACGGTTCTTTGAAGCAGGGCCCACCCTGGGGGCGAGGAGCAGGGCAGCCCCATGTAGCCTGGTGATGGGGTGTATAACCCACGCTAGCTCCCCAAGGGTTAATGAGCTGCTCTGGGCTTGAGCAGGGGAGTCAGGCCTGGAGGGAAGATGTAAAAGGGAGAGCCCCAGCTCAGTTGGGGGCAGGCCTGGGAGAAAAGCAAACCTCAGTTCTCAACGGCTGAAGGCAGCAGTTGCCTGGGTGATCACTGCCTGCCGAGGCCCCTCTGAGAGAAAGGGGGGCCCAACACCAGACCATTGCTTTGGGGCTACTACCAGAGATGTGCCTGTGGGCACCACGCCGGGCTACAGCCCACCAGTGGCTCTCTGATGGAAGAGAACCCTGCCCCGATCAGTGTTGGTTCTCGGTTTGGTTTTGCTTTTGATGGCTGGTGGCCCCGGAAGGGGTGGATGCGCTGGGGAGGCCCCTATGAATCTTGTGTCTGTGGGGCACAGGGGGAAATGGATCTGCTGGAAGGCAGGGGGTGAGTCTCGAAGGGGATGCCAGCTCCCCCTGCTGGGAGAGGACCCTGGGGGTTCCCGGTGAGCCCGGACAAAGCCCAGGTGGGGGGCTGTATCCAGGGGGGATGGAAAGCCGCCGTACAGGGCAGTGCTTTAAAGCTAAATGTGGGCCCGTCTGTGCAGAGCCAGGACTGGGGACTTGTTTCATTGACACAGGTTGCAAGCAGCACGACCTCGTTGGCGGGGGGGGGGGGGGGTGACGCTTTTTTAATTCCTCAGGGGCCCTGTGTTCCCCTCAGCGTGGCCTCCAGCACCAGTGCGGAGCTGCAACGGCTCCAAGGCGCAGCCCGAAAGTGCTTTTTGGTGGAGCTTCCGGCTGGTGCCAGGACCCCCTGCCCAAGCGTTCTGCTCTCCAGAGGCCTCCCCAAAAGCGGGGGCAGATAAGGCATTCAGCCCAGGCTTGGAAGGACGGTGGGGGGGAGTTTTGGGGGCTTAAAGGGGAGACAGCCTGAAGGACGGATCTGTCAGCCTGGCTCACAGCAGCAATTCCAGTGGTTCAAAGGAATCTGTGCTGGACCCGCGAGGCTCTGCGGGAGGAGGAGAGCACAGCCTGGCCTGGCGCAGGCTGGGGAGCTCTGAAAAGCGAGGCGGTGCTGTTTCACAGGGGCAGGAAAGAGGATGCCACCCGTTCAAAACAGAGCAGGTAGTGCCTGGCTGGGCCTGCAGCTGGTCCCTTAGGGAACCAGTGGGGCAGGCTGGCTCCTTGGGCAGCTCGTGGGGTCAACGTGGAGGCTGCGCTGAAGAATGGGACGTTTTGTGGGTGGAAGGAGATTCCTAGATTCCAAGGCCAGAAGGGACCATTGTGATCATCTCGTCTGAGCTCCTGTATTACAGGCCAGAGAAACCCCTTGCCCCCAAATCCAAATGTACACCTTCTTTCCAGTCTGAATTTGTCTGGCTTCAACATCCAGCCACTAGATCGTGTTAGACCTTTATTGCATATCTGGTCTCCATGTGGCTATTTATAGACTGATCAAATGTCAGCCCTGACGCTTCTCTTTGCTGAGCCAAATATACGGCGACTGGAGGAGCTCCGTCTAAGGCCTATTTTCTAATCGTTCTTGTGGCTCTTCTCTGCCCCCCCTCCAGTGAACCGACGTCCTTGAATCACGGCACCAGGCCTAAACCCAGGATTCCTGCAGCGGTCGCACCCGTGCCAAACGCAGAGGTAAAATAACCTCTCTGCTCCGCCTGGAGATTCCCTGGCTCCGTATCCCTGCATCGCATTAGCTCTTTTGGCCACAGCGTGGCACCGGGAGCGCATGTTCCGCTGATTATCCACCATGGCCCCCAAATCTTTTCCAGCTACAACGCAGCAGCTTTTGGCCAAGTCCAGGCCTGAGCCCGCCCAGTGCCGGGCTGGGACTCCTGGAGGTTGGTGGCTTCCCTCCCTTTGCCTGGCTCAGCGAGGCGCTGAACAAGGACGTCCAGCTGGAAGCAGAATCCTCCTTAATCTTGGCCGCTCGCTGGCAAGCGCTGCCGAGACTGCTGCAAAAGTGGAAGCAGGAAAAGGGGGGGTCCCCGGAGGCTTTTAAAAGCATCCAAAAATAGCCCAAGGGCGAAGCCGGAGTTAACCCTTCCATTGCTGGTACACTCCTCGTCCGCCCCACCCCCCCTTTCCATGCTCCTAGCAAAAATGAATGGGGCAGCACTCTGGGGCCAGAGGGTTATGGCAGGCTGAATTGGCATGGTGGGAGGGGGAGGGTTTAATGAGTCTGCTTGTTAACTCCTTTTTAATTAGTACCTCGGTGGTCCCTAGGGAGCAGGATTGTGGGACAGGAAGGGAGGCCGGGCTGCTGGCTCCGGAGGGGTGACGTGGGCAGTCGGTCTCCTGTCCCCTGTAGTGCCTGGTTAACTTCAGTGTCCGTCTTAGGTCTGCGCTACTTGCTGTGCTGAGCGGAAGGGACAGAGCCTGGACTGGCACCTGGGGGAGGGATCAGATGGTCTGACAGGCCTTGCTTGACTTTCCTCTGAGCCCCAGTGGCTGCTTCTCTCCCCCTGGCTTCACACACACCCATAGGCCCTGACCCAGGGGAGAGGGCACCATCTCTATCCTGTCTGACACCGGCAGGCAGCTGAATCCCCTTGCTGCTTGCATCCCACTTGGAATGCTTTGTTATTAGGTGTATTACGGTAGCAGCTAGGGGACCCAGCTGAGATTATAGCCCCATGGTGCTGGGCACTGCACAGCCAGCTAGTGAGAGCTTATAAGCCCTCCTTCTCCCATCCCCTGCAGCCTTAAAGCAAGCTCCATCTCATGTGCTGGGACTGAGGCTCTCCTTTGTTACCACAGCCAGTTTCCTGGACTCCATCCAGCTCGGCCTTCTACTTTGGGGGGGACCATGCCCATGCCATCAGTGGGGCTGCGGGAGTTGCCATTGCAGATGGCTTCAGCGTGGAAAGGACTAAACAGGTGGCAAGGCCTGGGAATGAGGAGACCTGGGCAAGGCATGTCCCTGCTCTGTGCCTCAGTTTCCCCCCTCAGTCCAGTGGGCATGCTGCGACCGAGTGCCCTCGGTGACGCGCTTTGCTATCTCTGTGTAGAAGAAAGCTCTGTAAATGCTGCTATTACAGTTCCCGGGGTTAATCCTCTGTTTCTCCCTGTGGCTCTTTTTCTTTGTCCCATCTCCCAGCCTGTTCCCTTCTTGGCTCCTCCCTCCCCCTTCAGTGCCAGTCAGCGGAAGTGAAGAGAGTCGCTTCTAAGAAGTGAGGCTTGGAGAAGTGTAATCCCCTCTTCCCCCCCCCCCCCCCCCCCGCTCTTGTCCCCCGTCCTCTCTCGTCCCTCTGGCTCTCACATTGCCAGGTTTTCTCCTGATCCTGAAACAAATTCCCCACTTGGAAGAAGCAATGATCACGCTGACCTCGTTCCGCCATCGCTGTCACCTCTGCGCCATCAGCTGGCATTTCTGGAGCCGTGTGCTGGGGCACAGATGCCACTGTGATGGGTTGGATCACAGAAACGCCCTTGGGGCTGCCAACTGATGTGCCAAGACTACTTCTTCCCCTGCTTTCCCTGTGAATTTGGGACTTCAGCTCCCTTCCTGGTTTGAGCCAGACCCGCTAGCCTGCTGCAAACCCAGACCCGGGTCTGAACCATGTCCCTTAACAGGGGTAGGCTTAATTGAAAGCAGCTTAAGAAGTGGTCCTGTCTTTAACACTCAGATGCCCAATTCCCAATGAGGTCCAAACCCCAAATAAATCCGTTTTACCCTGTAGAAAGCTTATACAGGGTAAACTCCCAAATTGTTCACCTTCTAGAACACTGATAGAGACAGATGCACGGCTGTTTGCCCCCCCCCCCCAGGTATTAATACATAGTTGGGGTTAATTAATAAGTACAAAGTGATTTTATTAAATACAGAAAGTAGGATTTAAGTGGTTCCAAGTAGTAACAAACAGAACAAAGTGAATTACCAAGCAAAATAAAATAAAACATGCAAATCTTAACCTAATACAGTAAGAAAGGGATTACAGATAAAATCTCACCCTCAGAGATGTTTCAATAAGCTTCTATCACAGACTGGACACCTTCCTAGTCTGGGCACAATCCTTTTCCCTGGTACAGCCCTTGTTCCAGCTCAGGTGGTAGCTAGGGGATTTCTCATGACTGCAACCCCCTTTGTTCTGTTCCACCCCCTTTTATAGCTTTGGCACAAGGTGGGAATCTTTTGTCTCTCTGGGTTCCTCCTCCCCTCCTTCTAAATGGAAAAGCACCAGGTTAAAGGTGGATTCCCGTTCAGGTGACATGATCACATGTCACTGTAAGACTTCATTACTCACTTGCTAGCACACACCTATACAGGAAGACTCACAGGTAAAACAGAGCCATCTACAGACAATTGTCCATCAAGATTCCAAACCACCATTAGTGGCCCACACTTTGCATAATTATAATAGGCTCTCAGAGTTATACTTCATATTTCTAGTTTCAGATACAAGAGTGATACATTTATACAAACCGGATGATCACACTCAGTAGATTATAAGCTTTGTAATGATACTTTACAAGAGACCTTTTGCATGAAGCATATTCCAGTTGCATTATATTCACACTCATTAGCATATTTTCATAAAATCATATAGAGCCACCTGCCAGGAGTGCAGTGGATGATGGGTGGCAAGACGGCTACACTTTTCCTTAGAGATTATGGGTGCCTGCATTTTTGGGCACCCAACTGGAGATGCCTTAAAAGCAGCCTGCATCTCAGAGGCTGGGTATGCAGCCATCACCAGTAGCCAGGTCCCTTTAAGGTGTCTTAAATCAGATTCCCACAGTCACAAAGGACTCAAGAGTCCAGCTGGGCAGTTGGCCATCAGAATTCAGGAAGACCTGGCAAGTCTTGGTGGTGGATTTCCTGGGTCAGCGCCACGGAGCAACCTGTCTCTCACCAACGTGTGTTTAGAATTTCCTTGGGCTCTCCCTATGGAAAGAAGAAACTTAGAAAGAAAAGGGAAAAGCAACAATGCTTCTTTTTTCTCTCTGGCCCCTAAACTAGTCAAGGTGCATAAATATGTTTAATAAACAAGCACTTAGAGCTTAATGGAAAATTTCCTTTCTGTTCTGATTAATTCTGGGTCAGTAAAGTACCATTCACAGCTCCCAGGGACTGATTGGTCTTGACATAGTGGGGATTTTTGGGTTGAAGTTTGATTTATAAATAAGACTGGGAGGTAGAGCCCGGGGGATTGGGGAGCAGTTTGTGCGGAGCAGAAGAAGCTATTTACTAATGGAACAGAAAGTTTCCTAGCTCTGAGGGACGGCACGCTGGGGGGCTGTTTGTGATCCCAGGGCCCTGCCGTGTTGGGTTGTGTTAGCAGCACCTCTGCCCTTGCATGGCCCAGCGAGCCAGGACTCTGTTAGGGCTGACCCCAGCCTTCCCCCGAAATTCTGATTGACCCTTTTGAGGTACATGAGTCTGAGTGGACAGCTCGGTGTGTCTAAAGGAAATACCTTTTCTGCACAACGCCGAATGAGCCCGTGGGAATCCGCCTCTGTGGTATATTGTAGCAATCAGAGCTTTGCAGGGTTCCAAAGACGAATAGACATTTCTATGGATAAAAAGAATCTAGACAGTAAATATTGAGGGGGGAAAAATAACCAAGTGTTCGGGAAGAGATCAAAACCCTCCTGCTTCAGGGTTTGAGCCAACTTCCGGCAAATAAGGGGTCAGGAGCAAATGTAGCTCCCAAATGTAGCCAACTGGCTGGAGAATTTTCTGGGATTCTGTTGTTTCCAGACTCTCTGCGGGGGGGAACCGCTGTCGATGGAAATTGAATGGAACTGGGGAAGATGGGGATCTGTGTACTCGGCAGCAGGACTCGGTCCTGCCCTGGGAGAAGCGGCTGTGCTGCAAGGCGTCTCTCCATGAATGAGCCGTGGTGTTCCCGTGTGTCTGGGAGCTCATTTGTGTTGTGCAAATGAGCCCATTACAGGAAAGGAGCGGGTGTGATTTAACGTTGTGGGCCATTTATAACCAGGGAGCCAGGTGGCACACAGCCCCTGTCTTCATTACCCAGGTTTCGATGGGTTGTTTAAATAAATACATGTTAATGAAGACAGATGCCACCTGGGTGCCGACATACTGCAGAACCCTCTCTGCAGTACGTGCGGGGATGGGAGCTGAGCTGAGCCTTTCCAGTCTAAGCCAGGGAAGGGGAGCCCCTCTGCGCTCACCTCTGAAAGGCATCTCTCTCCAAGAGGATGCAGAGCTGTACATGGTTTAATTAATCTGGATGTGCCTGGTTCAGCAGCGGCTGCTATAGTGCGTCTGAGCAGCTCGTTATCTTCATTGTCTGGAAAGGCCTGATCCAGAGCCGGGGCCTTGAACCCCCACGTGGCTGGCTGGCTGCCGAGGCGCTAGCCGAAGGGTGATTCTTTAGCTGGGTTGGAGAGGCTGGGCCATTGCTGCTAGAGAGGAGGGTGCCTCTGAATGGTACATAGGGGTAGCACTGGGGAAATGCACGCACCTTTGAGTCTCTGCGCGGGATGGAAGCTTGCTCGGGAGGGCGGGGCTGGGTGCTTACCCAGGCCTCAGCCTGGGAAGCCGGGATGTACGTCTCTTCAGAAATGGGCTGGCCTGACATTGTCTTGTTCCTGATCCAGCTCAGAGCATCACGAGGACATCCCCGCTTGCGGTACATCCCCACCTGCATTGCCAGGCCTGCTCTGCGCCTTCTGACCAGCGGCCACAGCAGCAAAGATGGGGAAGGGATTTGGGTTGGCGGATTTATCCCTACCCAGCCTGGGCTGGGATGCAGTAATGGCTCTGTGGCATTGGCCATGGGGCTGTGCCCAGGACCCCGGCCAGTCCCTGCTGTCACTGTCCATGGTGCTGAATGCCCTGACATTCCCCAGGGCTAGTTACCCATCTCTGCCTATGGTGCTGAGCCTTTACCTACTAAATATCTCAACATCCGAGCTCTCCCCCAAACACTTGGCATTTGGGGTTAGGTCTCCCTGACCCAGTGCCCTCTGAATAGTGCCATCCTAGCTGAATTCCCTCAGCCAGTCTGCAGGGCTCCCTGGGACCCGGACTCCCTGGGACTCGTTCCTTAAACGTTCCTTGCAGCTCATGGGGCAGCGGCATGCTTGCAACGTGTTGATTAGCAGTACCCTGCTGCTGATGTCAGGATAACCCCCGGCCGCTTGGCTCTATCTGCTCCGTTACTGGATTCCTGCCAAGCAGCACAAAGTTCCCGTTATCCCCTAGCTAAGTCACCACCCGTCCTGGGTGGGAAGTGGCCTGGCCCCTGCCACGGTAATGGATCCAGCGCCTCTGAGGGGACCTGTTACGTACTAAGGAAGAGAGAAGCCCTGGAGAGGGAAAAGCTGCAGCTCCCTGTTAGCTAAGACGGGTTCTACCCCATCAGCTCTTCCCTTCACAACCTCTGGCAGGCAGCCGAAGCTATTCAGAAGGGGCTACCGAGTAACAGCACCCTACCCAGGAAGAGACGTCTCGGCAGGAAATGACTCTCCATCGCCCGCTTGCTCTGAGGCAAGGTGGGGTAGCAGCAAACGCCGAGGCCTGGACATCAGGACGCTCGGGTTCCAAGCCTCTGACCGAGGCTTCCTTTGTGGCTTTGGGCACGTCCAAGCTTTCCAGAAGGGATTTTGGGTGCCCCAGGCCTAAGCAACTTGAAATGGGATTAATGCCCCCAATGTGGGCACTTGGCACTTCCCGAAGATTGGGCTCGTTCACAGCTCAGGAGGGCCCCCTGAAATCGAGGCATCTAACAACACTCGTGACTAGGAACCTTAACCTCTCTGGGCCTTCATTTCCCCTTTTGAAAATGGCCTTGCGGCTGCTCCGCCAGTGTTGGGAGTGAGCTGGTGGGAATGGTGCACCACAGCCGCTGCCTCATCGCAGGGGCCGCACGGGGGGGAGTCCCATTCTCAGAGGACCATGCGGCTCAGCCGTCTACAAGGCGGCACATGAGGCTTTCAGAGGCCGTGGGGGTCAGCCTGGCACTCCTGCCCTGCCTGCCTCAGAGGGCTAGTGAAGTAACAGGCCCAGGCTTCTTCCCTTTCTGCCCAGCGCACACACAACTTGACGCACTATGGCCGGGCCATCCCAATGCAATGCCGGGACATCGCGCCAGTGTTGCCCGCTGGCTTGCCCCCCATCTGTTTGCTGACTGTTGTGCTCCAGCTCACTTTGTGCAAATGGAGGTGTGTACGTGCACACACGGAACTGAAATCTGTGCCCAGCCCGTGGGAGGTTTACGGTAATCTATTTTGCTCCTTGATCCTAGCATCCTTCTGGGGTGGATTGCCAGGTTTCCGCGCACACCGCCGGTAGCCTTCCTTTCCCATGTGGCTTTCTTCTAGTGGAACCCCCTTCTTTAACCTGGATTTGATGGCATAATGTGTTCCCATTGCCTGGCGTTTAACATCGAGATTGCTGCTAGAGGCAAGAAAGATGATGTCTGACAAGGTGCTGTGTGCTTGATAACACTTCCCTAAGGATTCAGGTGCAGTGAATTCAGAGAATTTCATTTCTTCACGGCTGCTGGAATATTACTTACCAAAATAACACTTGTGACACTTTTCTCTGATGGAACCTCCCAAACCCAGGGGAGGAGAGAAATGGAGCAGACTTTCCCCCTCCCCACAGCCATAATATTTTCAGGACTTAAACACCAAGGATTTCACCCCAGGGATGAGATCACACCTGTGCCATAGGGCAGTGCCTCGTGACCTCCACAGCCCCTTCTTCAAGGCCACAAATATTCCTGGCCCCCTTATATTTACTATAGCCGCTAGAGTCAGCAGTGGAGAGACGAGCGCACTGCTAAGTGGCTAGCATGTATTTGCGTGTGAGAGGTTGAAGGGCATTGTTGGAGCCTGCAGTGGAGGGGTGGGTGTGCGGGGAGGCGGGGGACTGAGATTTTCTTTGCTTTAGATTGTAATAACGTTCCCAATGCCTCAGGATCCCCTCACGCACCCAACCCAATCAATTAAGCGACTCTGTCCTAGCGAAAAGTCATGGGCCTGGTCTTAGCATCCGTCCTCGCTCGCGTTTCCCTTATGGGAGCTCAGCAGCCAACCCCGATGGCTCATCTGTGTCAAGCCCAGTCCCTTAACAAAGCGCAGAGAGAAGCCTTAACTTTGCTAGGATTCCTCACGTGCTTAAAGTGAGCTCCGTGCTTAAGTGCCTGGCTGAATGAACGGAGCACAGCGGTGAACCCAAGTGCATCCTTTCCCAGCTCCAGTCCCTTAATGGCTGCTGCGTATCAGCCCACATTAGCTAATTGAATCTATTCCCGCTCGTCCTCACCCTCATGCTGATCTGAGTCCGTCAGCATTTTCAAAAGTACTTCGCTATTCCCTCCCCGCTGTAACCTTTCCTCCGGGCCCTGTCGGAGTTTCCTTGAATGTTCTCAGGCAGGTGGCGAGATGCTCAGCCTTCCCCTCCCAGAACCACAACTCTCTAGAGCGCCTGCTGTTTGGCTCTCCCGAGAGCCTTATTAAATACATATTTAACAGTCAGCAAAACTGCTGCTTTCTTTGGGTATGCCAGGTCAGTTACAGGGTGTTAAATAAACGCTGTCGCTCTGGTATCTTGTGCGGAGGCATTCGGATCCAATCGGTATTAAAGTATGGGACGGCTACAAGCCAGGCCCTGTTCACGTTTTCTTCTCTTGTTCCGTTCTCCTTCCACCCGAGTGGAATATGGCCCCCCACTCCCGTCGCCGCCTCCAGGAAGCAGGGGGCCTCGTGCTTCTGTTTAGCAATTGCGCCTGCAGCATAAATGGATGAACAGTGTGCGTGTGATGTGAGGAGCAGGGGGGTCTCTCTCTAAATAGTGAGCCCTCTAGCGGCACTCCCTGTGCTCTGAGGAGCCATGTCTCTAGCCAGCCCTGGCATCTTTATGCAGAGTTTGGAAAGATGGTCATTTGGGACCTAACTGAGCCTGTGTTGGTTCTGCACAAAAGACGCACACGCAGAATGTGCTGCCGTTTCGTTTGTCTCCGTGTCGCGCTCTCACCTACTGTCACGGAGTATTGGGGGACTCAGGGCCCTGCATCCCCGGCTTCCTGCGATTCACCATGACTCTCAGCCAGCCAGTAAAGCAGAAGGTTTATTTGGATGACAGGAATACAGTCCAAGACAGGTCTTGCAGGCACAGACAGCAGGACCCCCTCAGTTAAGTCCAGCTTGGGGTCCCAGGGCATCCCAGCCCACCCCCCTTTGGGGGGGTCAGAGCCATCTCTGCCTCCCAGCCATCTCTCCAGCTCGCTTCCAGCACTCTGCCTTCAGCGACCCCTCCCACAGCCTTTTTTCAGTTTCCCGGGCTAAGGAGTCACCTGGCCTTCAACCCCTTCCTGGGTTCTCATGTTACACACTGAGGTATGCGCCCTCGGGCAGACTCCCATCCCCCAATGCAGACTATCCCAGCCACACTCCCCTGTCAGCATTCACAGACCACAGTGAGAACAGGCCCAGTTCGTCACATCTCCCCCCTTCGAGACCGAACTGAGCAGGGTCACTTTAGCCAGTGACCCGGGGAAGTTCGAACCTACCCCCGTTCCCATGGATGCCCCCGCATCCCTCCCATTCCTTGGTGAGAATTACACCAGGCCCCTCCAGTTTCACGCCCCCCCTTAGGTTGGGGGTGCTTGATGGCACTCGCAGTTCGCATGTGGGAAGGTTTATGCGGCCTGTGCCCTTTTCCCACCCCCATACCTCTGGGGCTCCAACTGGGCTGTGGTCTTCTCCCAGCGCTCCAGTCTGGAGGTCTGTGCTTTGGGCTCTCTTGGTTTAGAGCCGCCCTTTTAACCTTGGCCACCCTCCGGAAAGGCTCCTCTATGCTGGGCAAGGGTCCTAAAGCTGTTTTCCCCTTGTCCCAGGCCTTCCTCCCCCTCTGACAGGGGTCACAGGATCTGCAGTACTGTCGGACAGTAACAAAGACCCCAGGCCAGTAAAAGCTCCGTAGCAGCCTCTGCTGGGTACGCCAGGTTCCCTGGTGCCCTGCGAGGGGAATGTCATGGGCCCGGCACAGCAGCTGGCGGCGATACTTCTGGGGTACCACCAGCTGCCTCCTGATCCCCCCTGACTCCATTTTCCCTGGGGGAGCCCATTCTCGGTACAGGAACCCCTTCTCCCACAGGAACCTTTTCCGGCCACCTCGTCCCATGGTCTGTACCGCATTGAGGTCGGCCAGGTCCCTTATCTTCCGCAAGGAGGGATCTCTCTGTAACTCGGCCTGGAACTCAGCAGCTGGGACAGGGATGGCCACCTGCTCTTTCTCGCCCGCTGGGTCCGAAGCTGCAGCCTCCCTGAGCCGTGTCCCTGGGCGTTCCCTCCCCACCAGGTTAGGGTCCTGCGCCTCAGGCAAGGCACCCCCCCCAAGGCCAGGGCGCAGTGCCCCTCGCCGGCTCTGACTGCGGGTCACAACTAAGGCGGTCTGGGGGCTGCTTGGCCAGTCCTCTAGGTCCCCCCCCCATCAACACCTCAGTGGGCAAATGGTGGTGCACTCCCACGTCCTTGGGGCCCTCCTTGGCCCCCCATTTCAGGTGTACCCTCGCTACGGGAACCTTGAATGGGGTCCCGCCCACCCCGGTCAGGGTCAGGAAGGTGTTGGGCACCACCCGATCTGGGGCCACCACCTCGGGCCGGGCCAGTGTCACCTCTGCGCCCGTGTCCCAGTATCCATAAACTTTCTTCCCATCCACCTCCAGGGGAACGAGGCACTCGCTCCGCAGGGACAGCCCCGCGCCAACCCTGTAAACGGCGAACTTTGAGTCCGGAGCATCTGGCCCCCCAGAGAAGCTGGCCTGGGGCCCTTCTCTCTCTTGAGCCGTTGATAAGCTGCCAGCCCCTCTTGCGTGAGAAGCCTGCCCCTCGTCCGTCTGGGCCTCTACCAAGTTAACCCGGTGCGGGTTCGGTCTGCTCAGTCTGTCCTTGAGCTTGGGGCACTGGGCCCAAACGTGGCCTCTTCGGCCGCAGTAATAGCAGCTCATGTCCCGTGGGTCCCCTTGAGCCGGTCGGTTGTCCCTGACGCTGGGCATTCCCCGTGGGAGGGGATTCCCCATATTCCCCCTTTGGGAGGTCCCAGGGTGACTCTCTCTCTGCATCGCGGCGGGCCTGTTCCTTTGGGGCTCCTCCCTGCCACCCCCTGACTGGCTCTTTACAAACTCATCAGCCAGCTGCCCTGCGTGTCGCGGGTTCTCTGGCTTTCTGTCCACTAACCACAGCCTCAGGTCGGATGGGCACCGCTCATACAGTTGCTCCAGTACCAGTAGTTTAATCAGGTCCTCCTTCGTCTGGGCCTCACCAGCCCACTTGCTGGCGTATCTTTCCATGCGGACGGCTAGTTGCAGATATGAGATCTCAGGGGTTTTATCTTGACTCCGGAACCTTTCCCGGTACATCTCAGGAGTCAGCCCAAACTCCCGTAGCAGGGCCTTTTTGAATAGTTCGTAGTCCCCTTTCTCTGCCTCTCCCAGTTGGCGGTACAATGCCACGGCTTTGGGGTCCAGTAAGGGGGTAAGGACCCGGAGTCTGTCCGCGAGATCAACCCGGTGCAGCTCGCAGGCCGTCTCAAAGGCCTCCAGGAAGTCATCCATGTCCTCCCCCTCCTTGCGTGGGGCCAGGATGCACTTATCAAAGCTCTGTGCAGTCCTGGGTCCCCCCTCACTCGCCGCAGCCGGGGGTTCGCTGCCCTTCAGTCTCGCCAGTTCCAGTTCATGCTGATGCTGTCTCTCATTCTCCTCCCGTTCATGCTGATGCTGTCTCTCTTTCTCCTCCCGTTCACGCTGATGCTGTCTCTCTTTCTCCTCCCGTTCATGCTGACGCTGTCTCTCTTCATGCTGTCTCTGTCGTTCACGATCCTCCAGCTCTCTCAGTTTTAGCTCTTTCTCCCATTCCAGCCAATTCCGCTCCACGGATGCCGAACGTCGCCGGGAGGATCCTCTGCTGGCCGGCGAGCTTCGCCGGGAGGATCCCTTGCTGGCCGGGGGGGTCACGGCGCCTTCGGTATTTGCTGGGCTCCTCCCCACCCTTCCCCTAGGCATAGGAAGGAGGGGTCTCGGGAAGCCCTCAGCAGCCGGCTGACCACTCCCAGCTGGGACAGACACTGGTGCCTGCGCTGCATTTGCCAGGCTGCTTCCCTGAGACACAGGGATCAGTTCATTCGCGCGATCTTCCGCCTCCAGCCGGGCAATGAGCTGTTCTTTGGTGAGCCTCCCAATGCGCAGCCCCCTCTGCTTGCACAGATCCACCAGGTCGCTCTTAAGCCGCTTGGCATACATCTTCCTGCTGGCCACTCACCGGCCTGTGTGCTCACAGCTCCCCACAGTTCCCAGGGGGACCCCTAGTGTGCCAGCCCTTCTCGAGGTCACTACCTCTCTGCCAGGGTCGAGCTGCAGACTCCTCCGCCCCTGGGACCACTCGCTGCGATCCCCCCGGGGGACCCTGTTACTGCAAAAGTCCTTCTCGCTGGTCACACACTCCCAGGGGTAATAACCGTCTCTCTCTCACTCTTCAGCACGCCTGGTCCCCGTCAATCCCCCTTCGTTTTACTGCTCCCCAGTCACTTACTGCAGGAAGCGCCGTCCACGGGGTGCAGTAGATCCCGCCGCTGCCACCAGTTGTCACGGAGTATTGGGGGACTCAGGGCCCTGCACCCCCGGCTTCCTGCGATTCACCATGACTCTCAGCCAGCCAGTAAAGCAGAAGGTTTATTTGGATGACAGGAATACAGTCCAAGACAGGTCTTGCAGGCACAGACAGCAGGACCCCCTCAGTTAAGTCCAGCTTGGGGTCCCAGGGCATCCCAGCCCACCCCCCTTTGGGGGGGTCAGAGCCATCTCTGCCTCCCAGCCATCTCTCCAGCTCGCTTCCAGCACTCTGCCTTCAGCAACCCCTCCCACAGCCTTTTTTCAGTTTCCCGGGCTAAGGAGTCACCTGGCCTTCAACCCCTTCCTGGGTTCTCATGTTACACACTGAGGTATGCGCCCTCGGGCAGACTCCCATCCCCCAATGCAGACTATCCCAGCCACACTCCCCTGTCAGCATTCACAGACCACAGTGAGAACAGGCCCAGTTCGTCACACCTACGTCCTGAGAGAGACCCGCAGAGTCCACAAGATGGTGCTGTGATTCCTCTCTCCCCCCCCACACCCACCGAATCCAACCCCCTTTGCGCAAAACGAGCCCTAGACCTATGGGGAGCTGAGTCCATGGGCATTGCTGCCCCTTGCCTGCAGCTGCCCCCGGGTTGTGGTGCCTTTTAGTTATCACGGGGAGGCGCCTGTGGTGAGCTGTCTTGTCACCATAGCAACTGCATCCCAGTCCAGCCCGGCCTGGACTTGAGGGTGATGCTACAAACTGTCTGGTTCAGGCACCCCGGCCCTTCGGCCGTGCACGACTCTGCCGCTGGGCCGGCTCTGGGGAGTCTCTGGAACTTTAAATCCTGACTAGAGGATTTGGGGAACTTCTGCCAGCCCCAAAGCTTATCCCCTGGGAAGTAGCTAACAAGGCGCAGGCACAACATGGAGCCCAATGCCCTTGGGCCAGCCCGCCCTGGGACAGATGGCAATCCCCGGAGTGAGGCGGACACAGGGCGCCGTGCTCTTTCTCTCTGTCCTGACCTCACGGTGTGAGCACTAGGCGTGCCGATCAGGGCAGCACCCATGCTGACTCCCCCACCATGGGGTTCATCTTGGCATGCCCCATGCAACGGGAGCTGGTTAATGGTCCTGAAATCCCTGCCTGCAGTGGCGCTAGAGTCAGATACAGCCTGCCAGGGTGACCAAAGTCCTCCATCCATGCCCAGAGAGCTCTGGTCCTGCCAGGGGTGAAGCACCTCGATTTCCTATTGACTGCAGGATCCAGGTGAGAACAGACCCAGCTCTGACAGCAGCAGGGGCAGCTGCCCCGGCCCCCACAGGTGGCTCATCTCTGACCAGCAGGGATGAGTAAGCCTGAGCCCACCGGGCCCTCAGTGCCACTTCATGGATTCTCCTGGGACCCTTGGCTCATTCCTTATAAACCTCACAGCGGCCACTGTCCTGTTGATCCAGGCTAGATTCAAACAGGTGCCCTCCCCGCCAGGAAACTGTCTCCTCTTCCAGCATTGTCCCCTGTTATCCCTGGGGCAATGCCAGGAATTGGAGATTCCCTCCCCCCCCCCCATTCCCTCCCTTCCACCCTAGTGAAAACCTCCTGTCCTGCTTTCCTGGCGTCTTCTGGAGACCATCAATGCTTCTCACACACTGAGGGGGGCAATACCAATGGGGCCAGAGAGATTGCGTGCCCTGCTGCCTTAGCATCTGGGGCCGAAGAGAAGCCCCTGGCTTCCATCAGGAGCTGGGCGCCTGTTGTGAGGGAGAGGCCCTGGCACAAACTTTTCCCGCTTGTGTTAAAAATCTAGCCAAGAACTTAAAATGCTCTCCAGGCTCTGAGCTTCCCCACCGCGCAGGATTCGAACCCTTGAGGTGGTGTGAGCAGCCATGGAACATGGCAGTGTGTCTGAGCTGGTCAATATCCTTCAACATGTGCCTTTCAACACAAGTTTGTATTATTATTATTCATAATCATGTTTATTATGGTGCTGCTCAGGGACCTTCTGAGAACAGGGCCCTGTGGGGCTAGGTGGTGTACAAACCCGGAGTAGTAGATGGTCCCTGCCCTGAGAGTTTACAATCGAAATGCACGGGGAGGGGGAGGGAATATAACACACCCACAGAGTGAACAATGGGATGGTGGCCAATGCCAGTTTCATGGGGGAGGGGATTAGCTAAGTAACTGTGTCGATCAATAGCCTTTAATATGTGCCTCGCCGCATAAGCTTGTTTCTGTGCCAGTCAATATCCTTTAATATATGCCTGGCAGCATAGAGATGTGTCTGGCCACGTGGTCTGCACAGAATTCGACTTCCCTATAATTAACATCAAGAGCAACAACAATAACAGAGTGGCAGATTTAATTGACTCCTGGCAACTCTAAACCAGCAGAACACTAAAAAAAAATTGCAGTCATGATTCATTGGCCCGGCAAGTTGGCTCGATGGCCGCTCTCCGGATCCCTCCAGTAAACTAACCTTCATCTTCCTTCCCCTCCCGTGCGTCTGTGCATCTCTGCCGTTCGGTAGGGCACACGTGGTCCCGGCTCGAGCGCGGTTCCGCTCGAGGCAGTTCAGGTCTAGCCAAGCTGTGCCTGTGTGAACAGACCACCCCCCTTCTTCCTCTGAAAGCAGCGTTCTACTGATGCTACAGGGCTAGGATCTGCTGAATACTTGGAAATAAAACTAGCTCTCTGGAAGTGCCTGGCGGGAATAGTTATTCAGCTGGGAAGCGTGTAAGTGCGTTGTAAATGAAAGTCCAGCCCCGGTGACGTTAGCGGAGTTCAGGATTTCAATTTTCTGAGTGTCTCTTGTACAAATATTGACCAGTGCCTAGAATAATAGCACTGAGACACGCCTGTCAGTCAAACAGCTCCTTCCATTGTTTCATTGACTCCTCCTGGCAATGGTGCACAGCGTCAAACCGTTTTAACCTTCAGGCAATATTTTACTGGTGCTGCTCTCTGACGGTGTGACGTTCTTGACATAAACTGGGACCATATAGATCATTGTTGCAACCAAGGTCCTGTAGTGGCACCCAAATCTTGTATAAAGGGGGTCAAATGGGGTGTCTGTTATGACAAGGTTATGGTTTACTGGTTATGATTATGCTGTCTATATGTGTGTATCAGTTTTGTAGTTGAAGTTATGAAGTTGGCTCTATACTGTCTGTATGGCAAACTTATACTATGCTGCTGGGTTACATCCCAGACAAGCTGGGATTAGCTCTGCCTAGCCTGCTTGATGGCCCATTAAGGACCATCAACTATACAATGGACCCATTGAGAGAAGGCCAATATGCCTTCAGACTCAGCAAAGTATGCAGGAACTGCCCCATGTGACTCCAGGCTCCATTTTGCTGTAATTTTCCACAGTAAGAACAAGGAGGTGTTCTTACACCTGGAAAAGACTATATAAGGCTGATGCCTCATCTCCATTTTGTCTTCAATCCTGCTTCACACCTCTGGAGGAATTTTGCTACAAGCTGAAGCTCTGAACAAAGGACTGAGGACCCATCCCAGCGGGGGATGTACTCCAGAGACTTGATTCGAACCTGCAGTTTATTCCATCGCTGCTGCAAGCCTGAACCAAGAACTTTGCCATTACTGTATGTAATTGATTCCATTTAACCAATTCTAACTCTCATCTCTATCTTTTTCCTTTTATGAATAAACCTTTAGATTTTAGATTCTAAAGGATTGGCAACAGTGTGATTTGTGGGTAAGATCTGATTTGTATATTGACCTGGGTCTGGGGCTTGGTCCTTTGGGATCAGGAGAACCTTTTTCTTTTACTTGGGTATTGGTTTTCATAACCATTTGTCCCCATAACGAGTGGCACTGATGGTGATACTGGGAAACTGGAGTGTCTAGGAGATTGCTTGTGAGACTTGCAGTTAGCCAGTGGGGTGAGACCGAAGTCCTCTTAGTCTGGCTGTTTTGGTTTGCCTTAGAGGTGGAAAAACCCCGGCCTTGGGCTGTAACTGCCCTGTTTGAGCAATTTGTCCTGAGTTGGCACTCTCAGTTGGGTCCCGCCAGAACCGCATTGTCACAGACGGCCCGGGCAAAGTTTGGGTTGAGGATTGTTTGGTTTTCATGGCAGCTGGCTGAGTGCTTGAGAAATGCTGGGGCAGCTGTGGTGAAAGCCGGAGGCCTGAGCGTGGGACGTGGATTCTTTTAATATGAATAATAATGAGAACCGCTTTTAAAGATGGGGCCTGAGTGGGGCCGGATCTAACCTTGGAACTTAGCCTCATACCAACAGCAGAAAACCGTAAACAATCGTCCTTAACATTCAAACAAGTAAAACTAACCAATGGGGCAACAGCTCTCACCGCCTCCACTCCCCCCGCCCCCCAGCTGGATAATCTGTCACTAAACAGTAAACAGAACTGGGACATTACGGTGCTCCTGATTCACCATCTGTAAAATGGGGATAATTATATTGACCTGCCATGGGACAGTGTTTTGTGAGCTATGAACGAAAAGCTCTGAGGGTGAGAGGCATCATGAGAGCCTCAGAAAGAGGCTTACTAGAAGTGCAAAGCATTATTAAAAGCAACATTTAAAATCCACCCTTCTTAAAGCAGTAAAGGCCAGACTTTTAATATCTTTGATTAAAGTCTAGTCTTGTTTCCCACCTCCCACCCCCTCCTTATGTCAGTATAAATATTTATACTGTGTCTCTGTAGAGGAAGAGATCTCAAGATTCCCTGTCTCTGATAACTTTATCTGCAGGAGTCAAGAGTGAAAACGTGCAAAAAACCCCAGTTCTTAGACAGCTGCCCGGTGTCTCCTAGCAGCTGAAGCTAAAAGTCGCATCTCGCCTGGCCAATCAGGGGTTAGGGTCAAGCTCCTTGGCTGTACTTTTTCTTGCACTATTTCCTTTTGACTTTTTTTTTAAATTCACTTAATAGGAAATTAATTTTTTTCTCCTTTATTCTGTGTTACCCTCAGGCTGTTACTTCAGGGCCTGATCCCAAGTGCCCTGAAGCCAATAGACAGAATCCTGCTGACATAGGTGCCAACTTCCTCAGTTCCCGGGGGGGTTCGACCCCCACTCCGCCCCAAGACCCGCCCTCACTCCACCCCTTCCCCCAAGCCGCCCCCCTGTCCCCCGCCCTTCCCTCCAGCACCTCCTGCACATCGTTGAACAGCTGATCATGGTGGCTGGGAGGCGCTGATCGGCGGGGCTGCCGGTGGGTGCTGAGCACCCACTATTTTTTTTCAGTGGGTGCTCCAGCCCCTATGTCCGCTCATGTCAATAGGCAATGGGATTGTCAGAAGCACCTAACACCTATAGATTTCTAGGTTGCTTTCAGTATCCCATGAGGTGCCTATCTGCCTCTTGAGACCCCAAATGTCTTTGAAAACCTGGGTCTTGCTTCTGCCTGTGGGGGGCAGGAGAGTGAAATTGACGAGTCTGATATGCTTCTGCAGTGGAAGGAGTTGTTTCAGTGACCGCTTGATTTGATGGGTGGATTTCAGAAGTGGATGTGGCTTGCATCAATTGCAGGGGGTCCACTGTATAGGGAGCAGATAACCCCCCACACACACATAAGATGAGGGGAGAACCAGGCAGGTGGAAGCTCCCTGTGAATGGGGGGTGGAAGGAAGCAGCCGGCTCCAGGCTAGGAAGGAGGGTCGCAGGAATTCCAGCCTGTTCTCTGGCCCAGGGCCACCACAGCCGCTCCAGCCTTTCTGGCTCCCAACCTTGCCTCGGTTCCACTCCTCCACGAGCAGTGCTGGTGTAGGACACGTACACACAATGACGCTTGTTCATCTCCAAGCTCCACTCCAGTCTACCCGGTCACTGCGTTCACCTCTGAAATGCAGCCACCTCTGTTCAGCGGCACTGAGCAACTCTGCCAAACCCCTTGGGGCAGGGAGTGAGGAACCGTGTAATCCTCTGAGAGGAGAGTCATTTGTATCACTGTGGCACCTAGGACCAGGCCTCCATCGTGCTAGGTGCTGTACAGACACTGAACAAATAAGACTTTGCCGGCTGGTCTGACATGCAGGACGAAGAGGGGACAAATGGGATAAGAGCCCAAAGAACTCCTCTTCCGTGATACCTTCAGTACCGACCCACAAGGAGCATCCCAGCTGGGGGCTGTTTCTGAAAGCAAACGCTCGGTTTGCAGCAGTCGAAAGACCCATGGTGAGAGAAGAAAGGGGTGTGGGGAGAGGGGTAAGGGAAAGTCTTTCCTTTCCTACACTGACCAGCCCCGCTCCCCCTATCACAGAGGTCAGCCTAGCAAGGCTGCAGTGGGTGCTGAATTCTTGGGCTGTCATCCACACTAATCCTCCATTGGTCATAGATCGCTCATCGGACTGGTGCTAGGGCCCCTGGGCTCTAGTCTGGACTCTGGGAAGGAATGTGATCTCGTGGTTAGAGCAAGGTGCTGGGAGTCTGGATTCCTGGGTTCTGTTTCAGGGTCTGCTCAACCACATGTGAGTTATTTACCCTCCGTGAAACCAGCTCAAAGTCTGACAGAAAAGGGGCACCTATGGACCTGTCTAGATCCCACAGGTGTCCCCTGGGGGACAGAGGGTAGATAACTCATTTTAGTTGAACAAATCCTCGAGGAGAACACAGGAGTCAGGACTCCCAGCCCCCTGCTCAAACCAGTGGGCATTACTCTTCTTCTAGAGTCGAGAATAGAACCCAGGTGTCCTGTGTCATGGAGTTTGGGGGAGACAAGGCCCTGCACCCCCGGCTTCCTGCGATTCACCGTGACTCTCAGCCAGCCAGTAAAACAGAAGGTTTATTTAGACAACAGGAACACAGCCCAAGACAGGTCTTGTAGGTACAGACAACAGGACCCCCTCAGTTAGGTCCATCTTGGGGGGGCCCCAGGGAGGCCAGAGCCCTGTCTGGGCTCCCCTCCATTTTCCCAGCCAGCTCCAAACTGAGCCTTTCCAGCCCCTCCTCTCTGGCCTTTGATCTCTTTGTTCTCCAACACCTTCAGTTGGCGTCTTTTCAGGGGAGGGGCCCAGGCCATTAGTTGCCAGGAGACAGAGTGTCGGCCATTCTCTGTGCAGACAGTAACACAGGGGCCTTTTTAGGCTCTGCAACAATCTCACATCCTGATTTCCCTTCACCTAGATACCTAAGAAATGCATAGGGGAAACTGAGGCACCCACACAGTATTCAGAGAAAACATTAAGAACATTCCCACTTCCTCACATCCCGACACCCTATCTCCCTGCTCCAAGAACTGGACAAAACTCCCCTTCCAGAGCTGGGAACAGAACCCAGAGGACCGGATTTGTTCCCTGCCTCTTCCGCTTGACCCCTCTGCTCCTAGCAGTTTTCAGGGCCCGTCCCCACTCCTCCACCTTCCTGCAAAGGGAGGATTTTTCATGCCGGAGGTATAATTCCGCCTCGCCCGCCTTGCTGCTCTGTGACGGTGGGTGTTAAGAATGGCGGGGTCTCTGTGCATTTGCTTGCCTCTCTAATGAGCATGCCAGTAGCCTGCGTGACCCAGCCAGCTGCAACTCCTCCTGCCTTGGCGTTAATTAGTCCTACTCGGTGGGGAGCTGGCGCTGGGCCTGGGGACACGTACAAGGATTACAAGAATAGGCATGGAATGAGAAATGATAACGGAGCATTATTAACTTCCAGCTTCCCTAAGAGGGAGGGAGAGGCAGCCACTAAGGACGTTGGAGAGAAAAGCTCAGTGGGGCGGGGCTGGGGGATGTGCCTGGGGCCGTAGAGACAATGGAGTCGCCGGGATGAATGGGGTCTACCGTCTTTGCTTGGTTCCCGGGACATACTCTCGGGATGGGCTGGGGGTCTCTGACCTGTGGGTGCCCGGGGCGGAGCGGTGCCAGGCGCCCTGCAGGGCTCTGTGAGGGAAGGGGGATTGTAATGCAGAGGACACACATGGAAAAGCCCCTGCTGGGGCTGGTGGTGGGCTTTGAGCGCAGGCCCGTACAGAGCTAAAAGCCGGTGGGACGTGGCGAAGCCCATTAGCTGGCAGCAGTAGTAGACTGTGAATCAGCTCCTAGGAGCAGGGCGAAACCCCCACCCTGCAATACAGAGGGACAACAGGCTGCCTCTCGGGGGCCCTGGGCTGGGCAGAGTCGCCCTTCACAGCCAATGCAGCAGCATCTCAGCATGGCAGGGAACCCCCTTGCCCATCCCTCTGGGGAAGGCTCTGAAGCCGCCTGGTGGCAGGACAGGGCCAAGGCGCCCAGCATCGCAGCCTCCCTCAGGGCGTTGCAATATTCACTGCCATACACATTACAAGTCGTCCTACGCGCCCTCTGCATTGCAATCTCCCTAGGGTGACCAGACAGCAAGTGTGAAAAATCAGGACGGGGGTGGGGGGTAATAGGCGCCTATATAAGAAAAAGACCCAAAAATCAGGACTGTCCCTATAAAATCGGAACATCTGGTCACCCTAAATCTCTCTCCACTGCCAGAGCCTGCGGCTGAAGGCAGGGGGGAGCCACCCAGCCTGGGTCCTTCCTGCACTGCAGGAGCAGAGAAGCCAGGCGCTCTGTGGTCGCTGCAGGCAGGGGGTGGGAGTGGAAGGACGAGACTGGGGGGAGATGACGGAGCCCTAGTTGCTGTCAGTTTCCTTTAGCCCTGTGTGGGTCTTGCTACAGGCTGCAGGGCAGCTGCCCCTAGGCAGAGCTATGGCTGGCTTCATTCCACACCTGCCCCATGGCAGCCCTCTGCCGTATGTCTCTACCGGTGCCTGGCCTGCGGGCTGGTGATCGTTTGTGTCGTGGTCATGCCCAAAGCCCCAGTCAGCCGCCACATGCAGAGGGAGACGTGATCCCGCCCCCCAAGACACTCAGTGACTTGGCCCAGCTCACACAAGGAGGCAGGACTGAGTCTTGACCAGCTCCAGGGCCTGAGCCCAGAGCAGCAGCGCTGCCTGCCAGGGCCTCCGTCTTTCTCTGCTGCCAGTGGGTGGGGATGGGGGAGGCTGGGACTCAGGCCACCGTCTGGATCTCCGCGCCTCTTTTCACGCGCTGCTTTGCTGGCCGGGTGCTCTCGGGCCCTGTGATTCCTTCAAGGGTGCACCCAGCAACCTCCGCCCCTCTCGGCCCCCGCAGGCCTGAGTGGTTGCTATGGGGATCGATCTGCAAACCGTGAAACCCTTCCCCAACTAACCCAGACATGAACATCCCCTGGTAATTAGGGCCAGACTCGTGCCTGGCTAATTGGCGTTTCCTGCCTTAGTTGGAATGGGAACAAGAAATCCCAGTGGGCCACTCGTGCACCAGCCAAGTGGGCTCAGAAGGCGGCAGATTAACTCAGGCGGAGGTCAAGAGCGCTGGGCCGAGGGGTGTGATGATCTCGACAGGGGATGCGGGAGAGCCCTGCCCGCGGGACACAGCGTAGGCGGAGGAGCTAATCGCACATGCGAACGTTGCTCTGTGAAAGGCCACGGGAGATCACAGAGCCGAGCCGCGGCGTCGCACGCAGACCGTGTGGGGCCGAGATCAAGGGGTGACTCAGGCAGGAGGAGACAGCGTCGGCGGCGTCTGTTTGCACGCAGAGCAGCAGCCGCCTCCCTGGCCTGGCGCAGACGGGCCTTTGAAGATGAGACGCGCCCCCCCAGCTGACGTGCCCCCCGTTGCTCGTGTGGTTTTGCAGGGAGAAGCCAGCGGGAGCTGGGATGCCGATCCTGCCCTGTAACCCCCGCTGGGCCTCATTCTGCCAGCACCGTGCGGTTAACGCCCTCTCCTTCCCTCCGCCCCCGGCCCGTGTGGAGCTCGCTCTGGCTGAGAGGGGTGTGGGCCGTTCTCCCAGGCAGGCAGGAATCGCGGCTGGCTTGGTCCGATGAGCCGGGCCATGAGAGTTGTACAGAAAGGCAGGAAAAATTCGGGTGGGCAGGGGTGAAATTGTGCCAGCAGATGGAACATTAAACGCGATTAGATTGTACTGTGCAAAGGTGGAGTGGAGGAAGTGGAGCGTACAGACCTATGAAAGGTCTGCGGGGGCGGGGGAGGCAACTGCCTCCGGTACCCCATAGCAAATTCCCTCCTGTAGAAAGGGGGTAGAATGCAGCACTGGGTCCCCAGTCTTTGGGGTTATAGAGAAGGCCCCCCCCATGCCCATGCACCCCAATAGTCGCTTTCTCCATTGAGATCTGCTGGCCGGTGTGTAATAAACTCATCAGCCTCGTGCCAGTGCAGGCAAGGGGATGGCAGGCCAGGCCCTTAACACTTGTCCTTTCCAACTGGTAACAGCTGCCTTTTAGCAGCCCTGCCACTTCCAATCACGTCAGCGCGCTGCAGCTCCAGCTGCCTGGGTTGGGAGGCGTGGCGGGGCTCCTCGCCCGAGCCCTGCTGACGTTTCCTGCTGACTTGCGACCGGAGGGATGGGTTTGTGGAGGCAGCAAACAGCTCTGCCCTGAACCCCGATGGCTCGGTGTTCGCTCTGCCAACTCCAGAGCTGAGAGCCAGTCCCTTCTCTCTGCTCTGGGATCGTGCTTTCTCCTCCCCCCTGCCTCCACTCTTGTGATATTCGGCCGTTAGTGTAAGTCCCAGCTCCTGGAGTCATGGGATTATGGGAGACTCTCAGATTCCTTTGTTGTTTTTTTTAGGTAAGTTTCTTGATCTCACAGGTGCCGAGACAAGCTGGTAAATGTGACCCAAGATTCCCCCTCCCCATTGGGTCAAAAGCCAGCTGGAAAGAACAAGCCCCAAATCTCACCTTTTTTTTTTTAAAGTGACTCTCCTGATTGCGTGGGCCTGACTCATCCTTTGAAATGCCTGAATGTGGCAATCCTGGAGCAGCGATGGGCCCAGCCCAGGGAAGGGGGATCCAGAGGTCAAGCGCCCCATAGCCCAGCTCCTCGGCGGGCTGGGTTGAGCCTCAGCAATGGGGTCTGAGCCCAAGGAGGGTGTTTGCTCTGCTGACCCCTTGTCAGCTCTTCCAAGCTAAGCAGCCTCAGACCTGTTTGGTACTTTCATGGGAGACCGGTATGGCGCCTACTTGCTGGCGGAAGTGGTCCTGTGATGCAGCTGGTGCCACAAATCAAGGGAGGTGCCCAAAGTCTGGGGCCCTGCTGGTCTGGTCTACATCCTGGGCTCTTGTTGTAAGAGGCAATTGCCCCATTATTCTGGTGCAATCCCCTTTCCTTTCCAGTCTTGTTTGCGGCTGGCGATGGCTGAGGGGCTTGGTAAGGGGGTCGCGGGTCCCTTCAGCGCCAGTTAAAATCCAACTCAAGGTAACTGCAGCTAGAACAAATGGCTACTGGCTGGTCAATGGCCTATGTGAAATGAGCTGCTCCGGCCACTCTCCCACCTGCCATCATGCAGCCCTCGCTGGCTGTCCAGGCGGGCACGTCGGGGCGCTCTGAGCTGCTGGACTCGCCCTCGGTCGAACCAGAGCATGTTGCAGTCGCTGAGACACCCACGGCGCTTTCTGCAAGTCAGGTGTTGGGGGGGGAGGAGGGATGTTGACACATCCTGACCCATCTCCATCTGAGTGGTTACATTCAACCCTCCTAAAGTCCACCGCTTCCACTGGAGGCCCTGATCCTCTGCGGCTGCTGTGTTGCTGCAAGCTGGTAAATGGCTGCCGGGCTCCTCCCCAGAGCCAACCGGGTGAAGAGATCCCCATAGAAACCCAGCAGTTTATGAACAGAGCTGGAGGGCGGGGGGATTTTTTTAGGCTCAATGTTAGGTTGTTTTCTCAGGTGCAGGGTGGAATTTCTGGTCAAAACCAGACAGCGACTCCCCCAAAATAACTAACAGCCCCCTGGTTAGGGACACACCTGGCTGAACAGGTAGAGCAGGGCCTTGCACCTGCGTCTCCCACATCCCAGGTGAATGCCCTAACTCCGACAGGCTATTCTGGGGTGCTCCTCCATCTTCTAGTTTTTCATGAAAAATTCGGACCGGTCTCAGTTTTGTCCCACTGTGGAAAATACCCTGAGAAATGTTTGCAGGATGGGAAAACCATCTCCCCCCTCCAGCTCTCGTGCTGAGTCCGGGTGTCGGCATGCCAGGGGCAACACGCTGGTTCGTGGTCACTCATTATCCTGAGTGTGGGCAAGTCTCAGGGGAATTGTCACTGCCCCTCCTGTGTGCTCAGCACCGTGAGGCTGAGCCGGGAAGGTGGATACTGGGGGCGAGAGGCACGTGGTGTATTGAGACGCTAAGGTGCAGGTCAGCATGTCTGATCGGGGGGGGGGTGCAGTCTGAAGAAAGGGGTGCACCATGCAAATGGCCTGAGACATCTAGGTTTGGAGAGGAGACATGGGCAGGATGGGGAAGCAAGGATGGACCAAGGGCGCATGGGCAGGGATGGGCCAGGGCCTGTCTGCGTTTTCCTTTCCTAGAGGGGGCCCGAGCGGTGCAGCATGTCTTCCCTCCCACCCCAAGTTAGCGTGGGGCTCCTCCGTGGGCAGCCGGTGCTCCGCTCCCTGCAGACGCCGCCGGCGAGGGAAGCAGAGCTCCACGGCAGATCAATGCAAAGTTCAGCCCCAGCCCAACACAAAGCAAGTCAATATTTAATTTCTGCCAGCGCATTAAATAGCATCGATCCTGCCCGGCTCTGGCTGGCGTGTGATCTGACAGCGGGCAGGGACGTGGCGTTTGCTGGTGGAAGGATGGAGGGTGGGGGGCTGCGGGGGGTGGGGGGCGAGCAGAGGACACAGTGGTGGAGTTGTGTGCCCAGTGTGGGGTGGAGGGGGAGTCATCTTTGTGACACTAGGCTGTGCTTGCTAGTTCTCAGCTTGCCCTGCTCCCCTCCTGCCGAGGAAACCTTGAGGCATGAAAGGGTTAACCCGTCCGCACAGCGGGCTGCTAAAAGAAGAGGGGGTTCATGCAGCTAATGAGCTGGAGAGATGTAGCCGGGTCAGTGCAATCCTCAAGCAGCCGCTGTCAGAGCAGGCCACTGATCTCTCTGGAGCGCCTTTGTGCTGCTAATGATGGAGATGTCCTTCTGAAGGCAAGTTGGATTTACAGGCCCTTGCTGTTGGGCACAACCAGACGGGCTGGGGCCTGTCTAAAGAGGAGAGTGTCTGCCCGCCGCAGTGCCGGGGGGGGGCTACCCAGCCCGCCCTGACTGGGATTGGGGAGATGTACAGCTGGGAGATTTCAGTGCCAATCTCCAGATGTCAGGCTTGGGCTGGGGCCTTTCCCCCTTGCAGGATCTCCGAGCCCAGGCTCCAGTCTGAGCCTTTACGCTGCAATGGGAGAGCCCCGTGAGCCGGAGTCAGCTGACCCGAGCCAGCCATGGGTGTCTTACTGCAGTGCTAGACGTCCCCAGAACGTGCCAGACTCTGTCGGCGCTTAACAAGCCTCTGTTCCTGAGAGGGACCCCTGTGCAAAACCACAGCCATCACCATGGGCAACAGCTCCCCTTTTCTGTTCGCAAGCAGCAGTTTGCAGGCACACCAATGGCATGCCACCCGGGAACACGCCGGCCCAGCATCCTGCCTTCCCCGCACCTGCTGAGCGATATTTCCACACCGTTTTCACCCCCTCGGCCTGGGCTTGTTTCTTTTCCCACCTGTGGGGGAAAAAATCCCCTTTTTGTGGAAGGAGCCAAAACACAAGGGGAAACTCTGGGATACGTTCCATTTTTCTTGAAACTGTCAAACTGTGATTTCTTCCTCCGTGCCCTGCCTCCCCCAGCTGGCTTTGCTGGGGACACCAATATTTCACACAGCTCCCAGGAGGTGGCAGAGGAAAGCACAGATTCCTCTGCCGTTCTGGAGTGGGTTTTCTCCAACTAGCCTGGAGGGTGTTCTACAAATACAAATGAATGAAGATTTATTGGGGAGCAAATGGGAATGGACTGCTAAAATTCCCCAGTGGTAGCTGCAGCCGCTTCTCTTCTTAGCAGCCACCCAGGTCGTGCCTCATGCTAATCATGCGCCCGCTAGAGACATCAAGGCATGCTTAGCTGCAAGTCAGGGCTTTCTAGGACTCCCTAGCTGACCTTAGGAACCTTCCATATGCAGCTGCTGGGGGGAAGGTTCCAACCCAGAGACAGGTCCCAGCCCCTTTATGGTTCTGACCTTGACCCAGACACTGCAGGGATGGGAGAATGGCACAAATGTCAATGGCTCCATTGTGGCTCAGGCCTATCTCCAGATCTGCAGACTCTCACGGCCTGATCCCCAGTCCACTCCTGTCAAGGGGAGACTTTCCATTGGCCTCCCCCGGGCTTTGGATTGGAACCTGTGCTCAGAAAAGCGCGGCCGTGGCTGGGATCGGTATGTTCTGAGATGGATATAGACAGTCTCCAATGTCAGAAGAGTGCGCCGGGAGCGAGGAACCCTGCAGAAAGGGCCGAGGTGGCCAAGCTGCAGAGTGCGCAGCGTAGCCTCGCTGAGGATGTTGCCGCGGGAAGCGAGCCCACGTTGGGGCTGGGGGGCTCAAGCCCACCCGACCCCCTAGGCTTGATCACCTGAGCTGCAGTGGCCACGCTGGTTTTGGTGCACTAGGTTGAGCCCTGCTCGAGCGAGTCTGTCTTCACTGGCTGGGAGGCTCAGGCCCAGCTGCCATGCAAACATACCCTTAGGTTGCCCATGTGTCTGCTACCTGCTGTGGTGTTTAACTAGTGTTTGGAGCCAACGCAGAAGGGACCCCCCCCTCCCCGCCGTAAATTCCTGGGTTCTCCTCCGACTGGGCCACTAATACTCTGAGATTAGACAAGTCATTTTCCCCTCTCTGGGCCTCATTTCACAGCTGCTGATGGTTTTATTATTGCTCCATTTTAATGCTTAAAGTTTCCTGGCTTAAAGCTTCCTTGCCTTGTGGACCCCCTGCCTCCCCAGAATCCTGCCTCACCAGCCAAATAAACGAGCGCTCTGTGGCCACGAGAAACTGCCTCTCCCTTTGTTGTGCTGATTGGAGCTGGGCAAACAGAACCCAACTGGGGTTGTTTCCATCCTAGCTTTCTCAGCTGTCAGCCGTTCCTCTCATTAATTAGGCTCCTGTCAGCTTTAGTGAGAGGCTGTTGTGTTCTCCCATCCCAGTTTGATGTGCTTAAGAAAGGTGATGTGTCAAATCCGATCAATCCTCCTTTGGCCGCCGACAGCTCTTCCCTGGCGTGGTTGTCGGAGTGGAAAGGATGACTCCATCATGCTGCCGCCATGTTGGCACCCCAGGGCTCTGGAGGTGCCTGTTTTACCAGCAGCATCCTGTGGAGACCATAGAATCCGGTCTTCAACCCCCCATTGGGGCTGGTAGTTTGCAAACACCTGGAGCTCAGGAAAGTCCGGCTGATGAAGTTCTGGAAGATGCTGCACTTTGGGACATCGACACAACATGTTGCTCCACTCTGACCCTTCCAGTTGGGTGTCAGTAGGATCTGCCACGGGGACTAGATCATTGTGCCGGTGGCACTTCAAGCAGCTCTTGGGCAGGTCAGACCAAGATGTGTTCGTTAGTGCACCAGGCAGTCCCCCCGTTTGAATGAATCCCTTTGGACTCTCCCTTCTTCTAGGCAATTTCCCCCCTCCTGAGTAGGGTAAGGAGCTTGTCTTATGCTGCTCTGATGCCCCACAAGATGCCATGTTTTCATAAGTCTCTCCCAACAAAAGCAGCTCCCCGGAGAACTGCGAAATGCATGCTGGATTGTGACACCATGGCTCCAGGCATGGGCAGCAGGTGAACCCCCCATTCAGGGAGGCTAGCCCCACCCCTTCTGCCTGAAGCCCCACCTCTGACAGGTGGGGCTTCGGGATGGAGTGTGGGTGGGGCCACACCTGGCTTAACCTCCCCTTGCCTTCGCTACCTGCCGCCCATGGCTCCAGGTCAAGGTGCGAGGGCCTGAGATCTCGGCCCTTAAAATTCCAGCTCGGCAAAGTTCATTGAATCATGTGGAGATTTGAATGGGCCAGCGCGACTTTCCCCTATGGCTCAGCATTTAAACCAATCCCCTTTGGGATTATCGGGGAGCCGGAGGGAGGGTTGTGCCGTTCTCGGCTTCATCAAGGGCTTGACAAATGATGGAAGTGAATTAAAGCTACTAATGCTCGGGGACGTGTGTCCCTGGAGGTGACATGCTCGCTGGCTCTTTGCTCATTAGCTGCGCAGGCTCTGGTGCAAACATCCCTCGTCTCATCTCCTCCGCTCACCGACGAGCGCGGGGGAATCTTGAATGCCAACAAGTGGCATTTGCACTTGCCGCTCTCCGGCCCCTCCTTTTGCATTTGGCTGCAATTAGTGCAGCGTTCGCAGGCGCGCTGCCTTTCGCGTGACAGCTGGACCTTTCCTTCGGTGGTTTTTTTTTTTTTTTTTAATTACTTCTTGCCCCTTGGTGGGTGGCAGGAGTGGGCCTTGTCTCCCCCCCGCCGAACGGCTCCGAGCCAGGCGTGTCTTTGGTTAATGGTGGAAGCTCCCGGTTCTCCTTGCGCAGTAGGAGATGAAGGACGTTTTGCTGATAGATGTTGCTTTGGCCCATTTCTCTCCAGCCATGCAGGCCAGTAGCTGCTTTCTGCAGCAGGTGCATGGGGGTGAATTTGGTGGCTCGCGTTTCCCAGCGGAGAGAGCTGCCCATACCGTGGGCAAGTCCTGCAGAGATTTTTTTGTGTGCCCAGCTCGGCCGATGCACCTCAGTTCCAGCCTGCAGCCCCTCTGCTATCCCTGTCCTAGCCTGACGCGTGCACAGCTCTGAGGAGACCACTCAGTCCTCCCCCACAGCCCATCTGGGCTCCCTTCTCTGTATGCCTCTGGCCTCATCTGCAGCACCCTCTGCGACTCCAATGCACCACATCCAAACCAGCAGCTCCGGCTATACCAGCCCTGCCTTCCCATTCAGCTCCGGATCTGACTCCTTCCCCGTGGGCTCTCAGCCAGCACTGGAGCCCAGTGAGAAACGCCAGCGCCCTTGGCCTTAAACCTCTCCCGAGCTCCGCTTTCGCCCTCGGGCCTCTCTTGCGGGGCCAGGGGAGCGCGTGTGGGTGTGGGGGGGAGTCGATGGGATGCCTTTCAGCCTCCCCAGCTCCTTGCGTCTCATCCCCCGTTCTTCTTGTGCATGAGCTGCAGCCTGGAGGTGGCTGGTCTGACAGACCTGCACAGACCTGCACAGCCAGGAAGAGACTGCGCTGCCCTTGGGGCCTTAGCCTCCCGAGCCCAGTGCTTCCAGCAGGGGAATTACTCCCCACATCCTAGCTGGCATAAACTCTTTCCCGCTAGAGAGCAACAGACTGACACAGAGCAGCAAGGGGAGGGAGGGGTGGCGTCTGGGATCCAGCCGGGAGACCCGGAGGCCCTTCGGGGTTTGGCCCAGCCCAGGGTCAGCAGCAGGGTCACCTGGGGCCCAGCCCTTCACAGGATCAGGCCCTTGCAGTGAAAACGTGCCCGCTCCTCCATCCCTGCTCTCACGAGAGAGAGTCGCGTTGGGGTCCAGGGGCCAGATCCCCAGCTGCTCAAAACGGGGGTGGTTCTGTTCATGTCCCTGGAGCTGTATGGGTTTATGCCAGCTGGGATCTGTGCCGCTGGCTCCAATGAGCTACCCCAATTTACACCTGCTATGGCTCTGTCTCCCAGGGCTCTGGTGGAGCGACGCTGCGGGACACCAGCTGGGGATCTGGTCCAGCGGTCTTGGGCTGCTGCAGGGCTCCCGGTGGCCAGCCTGGATCTTTGTGGGGATCCCAAGCTCCCAAGGGGGGGAAGGACATTGGGGGTGATTTGCCTTTTCTCACAACTCCTGTCCTGGTGAGAGAAATCGAGCATTGCTGGCCTGGTAGGAGACGTGGGGCTCCCAAAAGAGCATGGCCTGGAGTAGCAGGGGGCGGGGGCAGTTAGGAGCAAGGGGCATCAGAAGGGATGTGAGTGAGGCCAGGACCTGGAATAAGTTTGGGGATAGGGAGGGAGGACTGCAGGTCAGGAGTAAGGGGCACCAGCAGAGCTGTGCGTGGAGAGTCTGTGCTGGAACTGGAGGGGGGCTGTGGGGCAGGAGCGAGGTGAGCTGGCAGAGCTGTGTGTGGAGAGTCTAGGGCGGGAACCGGAGGGCAGCTGTGGGGCAGGAGCGAGGTGAGCTGGCAGAGCTGTGTGCAGGGAAAGACGCCCAGCACTTGTCTGCGTTGCTCTTGGCTCTGGACCAGTGTAATTAGTCCATTACTTTCATGAACACTCAATCCATGAACAAACTGCATTAATAAACCAAGAATCAAACTAAAAGCCAGGATCCAGGTATGGGACGTAAAGGGCAACCGGGCAAAGGCAAGACATCGCCCATGGGGGCACCTGTCTCACTGATCACCTGAATGCCCAGTACTAGTTGCAGTCCAGGAGGTACTAAGCAGAAATCTCCAGTCATGCCCCTTCTCTTTTATACGGGGGTGTGGCGAGTGCAGACTACCTGCCTCCTCCCAGCATGCATTGTGGCAGTACCTCCAGCGTGCATTCTGGGAAACGCAGTCTCCACTGGCCGTGCTCTTGAGTTGAAGATGAGCGGAGCCAAAACTAGTTGGCTGCAATTAGGACAAAGGCTGGACACTGCTTCTGAGGTCTGATATTTAGGGACCCGCCCTTGTAGCCCGGCCTGGGCCCCTTTGAGATCAGTCCTTGTGGGGCAGAGGAGAGAGAGAGGGCATGGATTTGGTGGCGACGCTAGACATGGCAGCTCCACTGACGAATGCTTTATTAATATTTAAGGAATGATTATGAAATGCAGCCACTTTCTCTAATAACTTATTATAGTGCATCTTATAAAATGCATTGGCTGTAAATTATTCCCTGATGAGGCCTTGGCAGGCTGTTACAAAGCATATAATCAGATATTGACACTGTTTTAATAATTTATGGGGCGCGTGTGCTTAATAAGGGACGGCACATTCTTACGAGCAATGGCAGCCGACCTTCCCCCTCACCAGCACAGGGAGATGGAGAATCCAGCGGCTGGGTCAGTGAGTTATTGCCTCTGGGGATCTGGTTATTACAAAGCCCTCTCAGGTCAGACGAGCAATAGAGACTTGGTGGCCTTACTTTGAACCCTTCATTTGTGCGCAGTTTGGAGCTACGGCACGTGGCTGAGGGTGGCTGCTCGTGCTTAAGAGAGGATCAGGCTGGAAATGACGAATGGGTGTTGGAGGAGGAGTGGGTGGAGGTGCATTGGTAGAGTGGTAGGGGGAGCGCCGGCCTGGAGTAATGGAGGGCTGTGGGTCAGGCCTGAGGTGCATGGGCAGAGCCGTGGGCCCAGGGCTGTTGGCAGAGTGGAGGTTAGCTGGGAAGCGAGCTGCCTCCCCATGCTGCGACTCTCCCCAGCGCCAGTTGCTGCCTGAGCATGAAATTCGCTTACCCATGTAATGAGATGAGAGCCAAGCGTAGCACTTGCCATGTGCAAAGCCCTGCGCGGACACTGACGAGAGCTCAAGGAGGCTTATCCCAGCTTCCGGGGGAGCGGGGAGTCCTGTGCTTGGGGACGGCCCTGGCTGCGGGCAGCATGAATCCAGAGCTCTGGGGCAAACCCAGGCAGCACCTGCCTGATGCTGTTTAAAGGCTGGAGGTCCAGGGTCCCTCCGCGCCAGCCATCTCCTCTGCCAGGCAGAAGCCAGGGCATAACAGACCGTGCCCATTTCTGTTAACACTGTGCACCTGTAGCACTTTCCATCGGAGACTCTCGAGGGACTTTATAAACCAAGGATAAGGCTTGTTCTCTCCGTTTTATGGGGGAAACTGAGGCACACTGCAGGATCCTGTGTAGTCTCTCCCTTCCCTGCTCCCCGCAGCGTGTAACACTGGCCTCGTCCCGGTGCCTTCGCACCAGCTCGCTGCTTCACCACAGCTGTTTGAAGCCACCCTACACGGCTGCCCAGCTCCATTAAAACCTCCCCTGAAGGCCTCTTCTCTCGCTTGGCTCCACCGCCTTGTCCCTCTCCCCCTCGGCTCCTAGCCAGTCGCCGGCTCGCTGGACTTGCCCCCCAGGGCCTTTCGCTGGCCAGTCTGGCAGAGACACTGGGGGCCTGATGTGCATTCGGGCACCAACAGACGTGGCCCCAGTTTCAAAAGAGGCTCAGGCCCAGATACACAAAGGAATGTAGGTGTCTCAACCCCTGAGTTTGGTGCCTCTGTCCCCGACTTAGGCACAAGTGTGATCCACAAAACACTCGGCTGGTGCCGAACTCAGGTGTTCAGTTTGCACGTTGGGGTCTGAGCCCTTGGTTACCCTGCCCCAAGACCTACTAAAAATCTGGCCCCACACCAACCACTTGCATTACCATGTGTGCGCGTGTCTCTCTCTCTCGCATGCACCCCGTCAAACTGTTTTCCCTTGTCAAAAATATTTTTGCTTTGAGCTCTGAAAATACTTTTTGGGGTGACAATTTCTGCAGTTCCTGGTGCTGGAGAGGTGGGGACCCTCACGGAGCATCATCAACGCACCCCACAGGACCTGTTTTAGCTCATCCGTTTGACGGGCTTCTCCCGGCCCCCTCCCAACTAATTGTCGGTGGTTTACCTCTGCAGTAGTGGAGCATGCAACCCAGCGAACGGGGCTAGAACTAGTTCTGCTCCTGCCCAGACAGCAGGCTGAAACCGAATCAGTGCTTTCTGCTCTTTCAAATTTCCTCCTGTTTGCTTTGTTCCCTCGCTGCGCCATGTTGATGGGCTTTGGAGTGAATTTGCAGTCGGTCCCTCTGGGTCACACTCAGCAGCCCAGAAACAGCATCGTAGGGATTCGAGTTGGTGGGTGGATGCAGGACATGAGATGAACGGAAAACCTAGGTGACTGCAGCTTTGAATGAGGAGGACGTCTTAGTCTAACCCACTGCTCTGTGCTCCCTAGGGGATGGGAGCCCGTGACAGCCCCCGCTGCAGCGTCTACCGCTTGACCTGCAGACCCAGCTCGGTCCCGGGGGTTGGGGAAGAGGCCACGTCAGCAGGGTAAGATACAGTCTGGGAGATTTGGTGATGTGTCCTTCATGTAAGCTTCACTCCTTGCTCAGGTAAGAACCTTCTCATGAGGGGTCCCAGGGTGGCCCCCACCATCTAAATCTAGCTAGCTGGCCTGCCACGCCCATCCTGTTCACTCAGTGGGCATCACTCAGAGCTCGCCTTTAAAGCCTGCCCATCCAGTCTGGGGGGGTTAGTAGCCCCCCATTGTGCTGGGTGTTGTGAGATGGGCCCTGCGCCCAGGGGCTTACAATGGAAACGGGCGAGGCAGATGCAGGAAGGGGGGTCACTACGCTCCCCATTGCGCACGTGGGAACCGAGGCACAGAGGGACATGACCAGGGATGTGTGGGGCATCTGTGGCAGAACTGGGACGTGAGTCTGCTGAGGCCCAGCCCAGCCCTGTAACTGCTGGGCCACCCTTCCTCTCCGAAGGGAGGAGCCAGGGGCAGCGTCTCAGGTGCCTCCTCCCCATAATGAGAGCAGCCGTGCTGTCTCCATCCCTCAGCCCGGTGTGGTGCTCCTGCAAATAGGGTGGGGCTTGCTGGTGCCCTGAGGCCAGTTCTCTCCCCCATCCCTGCATGTGCCATCCTGCCTCTCCTCAAACCTGCTGCTCCTGGGAACGGGACACTGTGTGTGTGTGTGGGGGTGACGGACATCTCTTAACTCCCGTACTGTCTTCCTCTTGGTCTCTCTCCCACCGCCACTCTCCAGCAGTGGGTCCTGGCTTGTCAGTGCCCCCCCGCCCCATCCCATCCCTTCCCCCTCTTCTCCCCCCCCACCAGGATAGCAACAGCAAGCAACTAGGGCCCCCTAGTGGCTAATCGGGTGGGACGAGTCAGAACATCACAACCCCCCCCAGCCGTGTTTCCAAGGGAGGGTGATTTTTTTTCACGGGGTTCACGCGCATGGGGGCAGTGAGCGAAGGCCAGGCTCGGAGCTGGCGTCGGGGTGTTCTCTGTTTGGGCAGAGGCCTATCGTCAAGGCCATCGGTCACCCAAGCAGGGAGGACGCAGCCCCAGGAGACGGGGCCTGGCTGTGATGAACGTACAGGGGGTTCTCTGGGGAGGCTGCTGGACACACCCACCCGCCCTGGAGTTCTCCCTGGGCTCTAGGCCCCAGACTGACTGGCTCAGCCTGTGCTGCCTTGTGCATCCTCCCGGCTCACACCCTGATGGACGGGCTCGGCGCAGCTGGTGCGCTAATCCCTGGCTAATGGGGGTTTGCAGCAGCTCCGCGCCGAGTGCTTACGTGGGTGAAAATCCCCATCTGTTCGAGGGTGGGGTCACTAAAGAACGAGGGCTACATCTGCCCAGCAGACGCACAGCCCCCTGCCTGGCCCCAGGTGTAGGGGGCGGGGCACAGCTGCAGCCTGGCACGGTGGGCACTAGCCCTCCCTGGTGCCAACACAGGGATACTCATGCAATGGCTCAGTGAAGATCCTAGCTCAGATTTTGGGTGAACGTGCTGTGATGGGCAGGTCCCGGCTGGGGGCACGGGCTCCATCCAACCCCGCCGGACAGCAGGTGCAGCCTGCAGAGTGACAGTCACAACATGGGGCCTGTGTTAGACGTGAGCTAGGACAGGATGCCCGGGAACAGCAAGGAGGAGAGGGAGGCTGACTGGCTGAAGCAGCGGGGGCAGGTTTGGGGGCATCTGTCTCTGTCCCACTGGCTGGCAGGGGCTGTAGGGATCCCAGCCTGGTCCTGCATTTTACCCTTCAGCGCTTCCCCTTCTGGTGCAGCGACCGCCAACCCGAAGACAAGAGCCAAGGCTGTGGCGCTGCATGGTATACGTGGGCGTCGCTCCATTGAGCTGACACTGAAGCAAATGGAGCTGCCCCCGTTTACATCCGGAGGGGAACTGCCCCTTTTGGCCGTGGTGCCCCCCGGAAGATGAGAAGGGACAGCCGGGCCTTTCCTCCGAACCCGTGGTCACTGCCTCTCCGCCATGCTCTGTGGGCGCCGGAGAGGCAGGGTCTCCGCAGCCTGTGCCCAGGTGGCTCGGGGATATACACAGCCCCTTTGCATCTGATTTGTGGCTTGGAAGCAGGTTTGCACAGCCTGGCTTTGCTTCGTCCTTCTGCTGCGCGTGGGGTTTTTCCTGCAGCTTCCCCGCCCTGCAAGCAAGGAAGGGAGCGAAAGGGGCTGGATTTGGGCAGGGGCAGCTCCCAGGATGTTCCCCGTCATCCAGGCCCCAGCTGCGATGGGGTGCATGCAGCTTATGCGATGGAGGATTGGGGGGGGACAGAAACCCGTGCATTCCACCTGCAACCCAGGCAGCTACTTGGCCCCTTCTTGATGCACAGGAGACCCCTGTATTTGCCCAGGCGGGCACAGCCTGTCCTCTGGCTGAACTCACTGGGGTTACTGGGTAGGGAGGCGCAGGCCAGACTCAGCCCTGGGGCAAACAGCTGTCACCCCCCTGACATCAACGGAGCTGCACCCGCTGGCAGCCAGGGCTGTGCTTGGACCCCGCTCTGTCCTGCCTTCTGCCCGTGGGGCCTGTGACGTGGGTTGCAGATCTCCACTAGATGGTGCCACAAGAACTGGCTGCGTTAGATGAGCTCCAAAGCTCGCTGGCGGGTCTGTCCCGTGCCTTCTGGATAGCAAGGCGGGCGGCTCAGGCTAACAGCCCAGGCAGGCTGATGCGAGGACTGGAGGAATCAGCCCTTCGCGGAGGTTGAATTTACTCCCCCTTTGCCGGTGCTTGTGGCTTCCTGTCTGTGTTAGCAGCCCGGTAACATGTACCAGCAACGCACACAGGTGCAAACACGCCTGCCAGCCTCTGGCCGGTGCTGTCTCTCTCGCTGGGGAAGAGACCTGGCTTCCTGGCCATCTCCTGTTCCCACTTCCGCCATGAGGTGTTGGCAAGATGTGTCCTCCGAATGGCCCTCTCCCTGGGGGACACACTGTCCCGGACCAGCAGCTGTGTTACCCTCGCTGGAGCTCTGTTTGCGTCCGCCCTCCACGGGAGAGAACAGGGGACAAAGACTGCGCTGTCCTTGGAGGATCTCCGGAGTTCAGACCCTAATGAATTAAGTGCCCTCCTGCCTGAGGCCAGCAAGGATTTACTGTCACAGCTGGGGAAACTGAGGCACGCGGCAGTTGCCTAGTGAGCCAGTGGCAGAGCCAGGAGTGGAACCCAGGAGTCCTGACTCTGTTGTTTCTCTGCTTCTCTCCCGGCAGGCAGCTCTTGTGTGCGCAAGGTGGGCTATTTGGGGTGATATGGGAGGACACACTATTGGTGTGACGGGCCCGGGGGTCGGCCTGGGCTGGCTTTGATTTAAGACGGTCTCATTCGTGAGGTATTTGGCCTCACCGCTGGCGGCGCTGCTCCGTCCCTGCCCCCAGTTCTTCATGTTCCATGTTGTCACTTGCTTCACTTGTCTGCAGCTCATGCAGGGCTGGCGCCTTGTTCTCTCCTCTCGGAAGGCCCCACTCTTTGGGAGAGAGCGGTGACCCCCGTTGTCCCCCGTGCTGGGTTTCCCTAGTCAATCCTAGAGCTGGGAGGAGGTTGCTGCCTGCAGGGGGCGTTCTGGGGCGGGGGCAGCCCCACAAGCCAGCCAGGTGTGATTAGTTGGTTTCGTGCATAAGATTTTGTCTCCCTCTAGTGGCCAGTCCTGGTGACGATAACAACCTGCTACTCAGTCAAAGGGAGTCGCTCCCCAGCTTCAGACTGTGATGTCTGTGGGTGTATGAGCTGCTGTGGGGACCCTGGGTGTACGGGCGGCTGTGGCCTGCTGTGCGGGCGGGACACAGTGCACGACAGTTACCAGAGCGACTGGAAATTGCTCTCCTCCCACATCCCAGCCCCCAGGAGTGCTCGGTTGAGAACATGCCCCCATCACAACAGACAGTCCCGGCCGGTGTCCCAGAGTCCAGGGGTGACTGGCAGAGAATCCAGTTCTGCTGCTGCAGCCCCCAAAGCCTGTCATGCTAAGGAGGAGGCGGGGAGCTACTCCTAGGTACCGGGTGGCTAGGTGAAGCCAGGATGTCTGGCTACCGAGTCCCCCTCCTTCCTGTCCCTAGGCAGCTTTCTCCCCCTCCTCCACCGCCGTAGGGCTAGCAGCACTAGGCCGTCTCCATTTCCTTTCTCCCAGACAGGGTCCCCCACTGTACCCAGCAGCAGCGAACGGAGGCTGCCGGGATCAGCAGGGCTGCAAATAAGTTCTGGTGTGTGTTGCTTTTTTGGCCTCATTTTGTGGGCAACTCGGCCCTGTCCGTCAAGCTCTGGGGAAGGCAATGGGCGAGTCAGGGCAGCGCTGCCGGCCGGGGCACCAGAAAGCGGGAGAAGGGAAGTTTGCTTTAGCAGCCCGTGATTCGCCTTCTGGTCCAGGCGTGGGGCTGGGATGCAGGAGGCCAGGGTTCAAACCCCTACTCTGCCTAACCCTAACCCTAAGCCTGGGCCAATCACGTGCTCTCTCTCAGCCTCCTTTCTCCATTGCCTAATTGGCCATTGAAAGTCCTTGTTTTCCCCCTGTGACCGAGCAGGGGAGTTACATTGGGGAGGGGGGACTGCCCTTGCAGGAAGATACCTGAGCCAGGAGGGGGGTTGGGAGAAGTGACACTTTCTGGCCAGAGACTGGACAAAGGAGGGGAGGAGCTGGGGGGAGGGGAGAGAGCAGCTGGAGGAGGTTTTTAGTTTTAGTTTGGTGCTGGGTGGTGGAACGCAGGGAACCCCAAGTCTCTGGGGTCTAAGCTCCCTGCCCCACCCCACCCCCGCCCCGAAGGACTTGACTGAGGGGTCCTGGTTGTACCTACAAGCTCTGCTGTAGACTGCGTTCCTATTGTCCAATAAACCTTCCGTTTTACTGGCTAGCTGAGAGTCACGGTGAATCCCAGGAAGAGGGGTGCAGGGCCCTGACTCCCCCACACTCTGTGACCCACCCCACACACACACCTTGAACAGGGAGCAGCATTACGTTGATGAGCTGCCTGTGAGTTGATCAGCTGGGTGCTAATTTCTGCAGTGGGTCCTTGTTGTTTTCTGCCCCTCTCAGGCTGGGCTGGTTTTGGTCCCAGAAAGACGCTGCCACGGTGAGTGGAACGGGGCGTTTTGTGCATGAGAGAGAACGAGCCACGCGGTGTGGAGACGCTGCCTTGGAGAGCCGGCGGGATCTCAGCAGGGTGACCCAGCCGGGTGACGGGGAGCTGGGAACAAGGTGAACTGCACCTGGTGCTGATGTCAGCCGTCTTGTTGGGAGACTGGCTGGTTTGGCTTTTGTTTCTAGAAGTTGCCCCCATGCTCCTTGGCTGGTTGGGTTCATGGCTGGCTGGCCCCCTCCTGAAACCCCTGAGGGCTTTGGGACCCGGAGAGCCCCCGTGTTCGCCACAAAGCAGCATGACGCTGGAGCTTGGCACGGCTAAGGCTGGCCAGAGGATGCTTCAACTCCCAAAGAAGGGTGAGCGCTGCGGCAGCACCAGCCCATGCAGCTCCCCTGGAGGTTTGGGGTGCTCCTCAGGTGGGGAGACAAAATGGGTCTCTGGCCTCTCTCCCTAGATCACTGGTGAGGCGGGATGCAGCCTGAGGCCTGGCTGTCCCATCTCCCTTTGACCTGCATCTCTCTCGTGTGCCCCTAGCTGACGCTGCCTCCTCTGTGACCCCCCAGCAATTGGGGTTTGAGCACCCACTCTCGGCTCAGCCCCGGGCCCTTCTTGCTGCTTTGCTGCAATCAGTTGGGCTGTTTAGAGCCAGGGCTTTGGATGCTTGCGCCCCCTCCTCGGCGTCGATTTCCCTGGCTCCCCAGATCTGCTGTCCGGGGGCCGAGTGCCTGCACCCGCGTTGCATCCTGGCGTAGCCAGAGTGAGAGACAGACAGGGGGCAGATGCTGGGGATTCTCCCCTCTGCTCCCACAGGCTCAAGCCTTTCCAGGCAAAGCGAGCAGAGTGGTTTTCTCCGATTCCTTCCTGCTCATGTCTCTAGCGCCAAACCACCCGGCCACCGCTGGCACCGCCGACCACGGCTGACTGAGGAGCTGAATGATTCATGGAGGATTCAGCTCCCCCATCTCCTGATGGAAAGGACGCCTGGCAGAGTGGCTAGCGTGCCCTGTCCATGCAGTCCCGGTCTTGTGGGACTGGGCATATCTGAGCCGGGGGGCAGGGCCGGATTAGCAGATGTGCTCGCCCTGCAGTGAGGATAGGAGCAGGATTAAGGGGGCCTGATCTTGCAGTCCAGCCGATCCCCACCCATGGAGATGGGCAGGGTCAGTACGGAGGAGGAGGATGGGGCCTCACGGCTGGCAATGCATCCAGGCTGAAGTTACTCCTGAGTCGTCTCTTGCCCCTCTACGCTGCCCCTTTAAGACCCAAGTGCTAATTACATAATCCAACCGTTCCCAGCATCATCTGGTTTGGGTTTAGAGCAACTCCTGCAGCCGCTTGGCGAAGATAAATGGCTGGAACGGAGGCTTCAGTCCTCATAGTGGGATCATCCTGTGAGGAGGGTGGCTGGGTTGGACAAGGCCCTACGGAGCTGGTGGTGGGGAGGGACACTTACTCCTCTTCTTCAGCCAAAAGGAGGTTGGAGTTCAGTCCCTCTGCCCTCGACGCCAGCTCCAAGTGAAACCTGCTCGCCCGCGTGGGCTCCCCTGATCCCCGCACAAGGAGAGGAAAGGGGGAAGCCCCTGCCAGGAGAAGAACCCCATCCACGGAGCGGCTCCTCAGACAGCGCAGCTCTGGTGCCTTCCAGGCTGGGCTGAGCAGGGTCAGGAGTGGGCCTTGTCTCCACTCCAGCCAGCACGCGGGCAGCAGGACTATCGCTGGCCTCTTTGTCCCAGTCCCTGCCCCAGAATGGACCAGCATCTCACTGCCCCTTTTCCTGCGCTCCCCCTAGTGGCCTCAAGGGCATGGCACCTGCACCGTCCCCGGTGCCCTGTTCCACCACCTTCAGACACGTGCTCTGCCTGGCGCAGTCCCATCCTCTGCTGCTGGCCGGGGCCAGTACCCACCCAGCGCCGGCTCGGTTTGCGAGGAATCCCGCCAGCCCAGCGGGAAAGGAAAAGACAAGGGGAGAGAGGAAGCCAAGAACCGGGGCGGGGGGAGTCCTGGGAGCAGCCGTGCGTCAGTTCCCCTCGCCGCTGCTCGGTGGGGCTGGATGGGCTTTGCAGACCTGTCGCCTCCTCCCCCATCCCCGCCCACGCAGCCCGCGTCCTTCCCTCCCAGCCGACCGCGGCGTGGAGCCCTCCCGGCAGGCGGCTCGGCGGTTGGGGCCGCTGACAGCGCCCCACTGAAGCCTTGGCCACCCCCTTCTCTCTCTTCCCCCGCTAGCCGGGGCACCAGCGCAGGGAGTCCCCCTGCCCCCTGGCTCCGGCCGCGCCGCAAGTTTTTTGTTTTGCTTGGGGCGGCAAAAAAGCCAGAGCCGGCCCTGCCTATAACTTCCCACAGGGAGAGCGCCCCCTGCTGGTGGGTGCAACGCGGGGACCTTGCCGAGGGTCCTGCTGTCTGCTCCACATTCTCCTCTCCTCCTCCCCGGCTCGGGGCTATGGTTGCCACGTTTAGCTGCTTGCTGGGCAGGACAGACGTGTCAGAGCACCAGGGCAGTGAGGGCAGCGACCAGAAGCTGGAGGGGGCAGGGGAGCGAGGTGGAGCCTGCCCCTTTGGCTCAGCGCTGGGCCCAGACTGCAGGAAAGGGCAGACACCGCCGGGGGAAAAGGACGGTTCTCACAGTTGCGGGGGAGGCTTGACAGCGGTAGGGACCAGCTCAGTGCCAGCGGCTGAGTTAGGGCCTGCCGCAAATCAAGGCGAGTGTAAATAACCGGCTTGTTAAATGTCAAGCCTCGGAGCAGCGGGAGAATCGACTCATTCCTGACGCGAGTCTCCGGGGGCCTGCGGGGAGCCCAGACCCCCTCTGGGTTGGGATCTCGGCGCTGCCGGGGGCTGCAGCCAGAGCCGTTGGAGCGGTGCCGGTTTGGGCCAGCGGAGCGTCCGGCGCTGGCTCAGCAGTTGATACCTGCCGGCCTGGGGCCCCGGGTCCTGCTCACACGCTCAGGGTCAAAGTGACGGCCAGATTTGGGGCTTGTACCCCCTTCCTCTGCAGCATGGGGCAGGGATCGCCTGCTGGGACCCCCTGGGCGTGTTGCCCCCAGTCAGGTCCCTGCCATTGCAGGAAGCTCGGGCACTGGGGGCCCGTCAGCCCTGGGGCCCACAACAGGTTAGGCTCCTGAGGGCTGAAACACGCTGGTCTAACCCCACTCTTTGGGCTCAGTAGAGGGGTAACGGGGTGACCCTGTGACATGAACTCTGTGGGGAGCAGCACGCTGGGGATACAAACGCTGGGGCCCGAGCGCCGTCCCTAAGGGACCGAACCCGCTGGCGTACGTGGCATGGGCGGGGGAAAACCAGGCAGCAGCCATTAAAAGAATCTCACCCCCCGGCGCGTTCGTGGGTGAAGGGAGCACTGGGACATTGCGGGGTCTGGGCTGGGGGTGCCGAGAGCCCAGTTGGGGATCCCACATTCTGACAGAAGCAGGCACAGAGGTGGCTTTGGGGGGGGTGGGGGAAGGTGTCTGAGATGGGAGGGAGGCGGCTGAGAGGCGTCAGTGCAGGTGGGTGGGTGGCAGGGATGGTGGTATATATTCAGGGGGGTCTGGCAGGAGGCTTAGTGGGGACTGTGTGCATGTGGGTCCAGAGGGAGGCGGCAAAGCACTGTGGGGGCCAGAGGGACATGTGGGTGTTGAGGGTGGGGGGAAGCACTGTGGGGGCCAGAGGGAGGTGTGGGGCTCTCTGGGGGTGTTGGAGGTAGGGTGGTGCATGCTGGTTTCTGTATTGCAAAGTGAGGTGCGTGCAATGCTTAATTTGGGCCACCCCTGGGCCTGGCCGTTCAGGGCCCCAGCGCCCCTGGGTTTGCCATGTCAGTTGTGCTTGAGCCCGGCACCTCTTTCACTACAGAAATGAAGCCCTGGATGCGTGGGGCAGTCGCAGCAGCGCCCCATCCCAGTGCCGCGGCAAGCGGAGGCCGTCCGTGTCCCTGGCCAAGTGCTGCCTGTCTCGGGGAGCCCGCTGGAGCCCGGCTGCCGACGAGAGCGGCACTTGTCTGACAGGTCAGACCCCGGCCCAGCGTGGAGCCGGTCTTTCCCCAGCCCAAAAAGAAGCAGCCTTGGCCGGACCTGGCTATTCTGGGCCTGTTGCTGATTTTTCTAAGAACAGTCACTGCATTGTCTCGCTCCAGTTCGCGTCTCCTCTCTTTGATGTCCTGCGCGGGGGGCCGTGGCTTTGCCTTTCTGTCTGTCTGGCTGGCCTCTCTTGGCCCAGCCCGCGTTCCAGGGCTGCAGCCCCATTAGGATGGCCCCGTTTGGTTGGATGCATTCCTGGAGGTTTCACCACCTGACGTCATCTTTAATTGAAGATGGATTTTTAATTCCTGGAGACTCCAGTACGATCCTGGAGAGTTGGCAACCCTCACCCAGTACTGCCGGCAACACAGGGTGCTGGGGGGGGGAGTTCCCCGTCGTCTGGCCAGTGCCCTTCCCCTGCTCACACAGGCAGGTGGATCCTGTCGAGGTTAGTGGAGAGCAGTGGGGCCACTGGCTACTTACACCCCCTGAGGCCACCCCTTAATCGTGCTGCGTTTGGGGCCGGGGGCTTCCAGCTGTAGCTGAGAACAGGGAAGCCCCTTGCTGCCCTTCCCTGCCAGGCAGTCCTTGGCCATCATGTGTCCCCCCCCAGTCACCACCCCCAAGGCAGTGCCCCTGAACTTCCAGCCATTGAGCGCTGGGGGTCCCCTGGGACTCTGTGTCCCGGGGTGGCCATCGGCAGGCTGGGGTTCGCTGTCCCTGGGCCTCCACGCACACCCGGTCCCCTCGCTGCAGGCTCAGTGGAAAAGGAAGCCGCGGCTCGGAGATTTCCCAGGGCATCTGTTGGTAATTAACAGCCTTTATTCCCTCCCAGTGACTCCATATGTGGCGAGGCCGTGGCGCCCGCGGGGAGGAGGGATCCGGGGATTGATAGCGATTTCCCCAGGGCCGGAGAGGGGATGGAAACGCGGCGGGCGGTTTGGTGAGCCGCAGCGGGCCGGCGCCTGGCTGGGGGCTTGGGCTCGGTGGCTCCTAGCCTGGTTAGGGAAGAGAGATGGAGGCTGTTCTTGGACCGGGTGATAGGAGTGTGTGTGGGCGGGGGAGGACAATAACAGTGCCCCCGGGGGGTGAACAGAAGAGCTTTGTCCATCTACACAGGTTCTTCTACAGGCCCCTCCAGGCCCCAGCTACTCTGTGTTGCTTGGAACACCTTGGCCCATACAGCACCCCGTGTCCATCCCCCGCAGTCAGGCCAGGCGTCTGAGCAGCACTGGGGCTGGTGGTTGGTTGTGACGCCTGGGACAGGGCCTTTAGACCAGGCCTAGCTGAAATGGAGTAACCCAGGAGAGTTCTCCCCAGCAGGGATGTGAAGCAACCAGCTCCGCTGAGCTCTTCCATGTCCCACAGCGCAGTGGGGCAAGGATCCCAAATCCCTCGCTGCTGCCAGGAGGACCCGGCGGGCCAGCTGCACCGGTGCTGGGGAGGTGCGAGCCGTGTGCCTGGCACAAAGCGTTGTCATGCGGGCCCAGGGGGCTCTCCAGGACAGCCAGGCACCTGCCCGTGTCCTGCTGCTCCGGAGTCCTGTAGTGCTCCTCCCCAGTGCTACAGCAAAGGTTGGAGCAAACCCCGTATCAGATGGGACCTGGTGGCCGGCCAGTCAGCGCAAGATGCCTCTGCTCTGGGGCCCGACAGAAAGAAAGGCGGCTTGGCCAGGAGCTGAGCTCCACAGGCAGCCGGCAGAGCGAGCCTGGGCGTGAGCGGGTCTCTGGCACTGCGGTGGCACCATGTCCTGGAGGATCCCGAAGTACTTCGCGTGGGTGGGTGAATTCGTGAGCATAGGACAGGCCGTGGCTTCCTACATGGAGGGGATCAGTGAGCTGCGTGTGGATGGGGCTGTTTGCTGATGAGAAGGGGGGCGGGGTCTTGGTGTTTTAGCACACACGTGTGTCAGCGTTGGTGTGTGAGGGGCATGGGTGTGTGAGGGATCGTAGAGGGTGTGGCAGGGTGGCTGCTGACTGAGCGCCCCCTGGTGGCCAGAGGTTACTTTGGTGCCCCGCTACCAATTTCTCACCTCTTCTGGGCCCTTCGTAACTCACGCTCCCAGGTAATTAAAACATTCCCCGGCTGGGGTCCCACTTACTGAGGCCTCCCCTGCTGGCCCTCCACACCCCAGCCCCTCATTCACTCGCTACCTTTAGGGAGGGAGCCCACAACTGAGTCCCCATTCAAAGTCTCAGAGGGCTTGTCTACACTTAAAACGATCGCTCGTGCGGGTCAGTGTGGACGCTGTACGCCCGCGGGAGGGATGCGCCTCGCGGCGTAGGTAAGCTAGTTCCCGCAGAGGGGGTAGCTAGGTCAATGGAAGAATTCTGCCGCTGACCTCGCGCTGTCTACATGGGGACTTAAGTTGGCTTCACTGTGCCGCTCGGGAGTGGATGTTTCACCCCCGTGAGTGACGCCTCGGCCTGGACCTGCCTGGAGCTCAGCTCTCTGGCTTCCAGGCCCCCAAGCCCTTCTCCAAGTCGGGGTCTCTAGCAGGAGACTCCTCCTCTCTGTCATGCCTCCCTGGGGCTCGGGGGGTCCCTGCAGCCTGTCCCGCTCTCTGCAGTGTCCCCCCTTCATCGCAGCCTCCTGGTGCTCTTTCTAGGGCAGTCACCCTGATCTCGCCCAGGTGTGGCTCATCCTGTCACCCCAGTCCTCCGACCCCTAAGGGACAAGCAGCCGCTGGGTTAGAGTGTGTGAGAGCAAGTCAGGAAAGCTTTGATGGGCCCATTTTCCATGGGAAAATGCGGGTCTGTCAAAGCCTAAATGCTTCAGGAAACCACATTGCTTTTGCTGAAATTTTGTTTGGGAGAAGAAATGGGAAGGGGGAGGATGGGTTCTGGCAACGTTGAAGTGTGAACGTTTCGATTTTGAAAGGACTTTTCGTTTTTAAATTTGCGATTGTGTCGTATCATCCTAGATTTCTGAAAGGTGAAACTGACGGTTCAGTTTTGTCAAAACCATGCGTTGTGATGGGCCCCAAACGAGTGTCTTTTTCTGGAATTGTCTTACGCAGAGAACTTTGAAAAGCTTCGGTCTTGTTCCAAATTGGAACGAAGACCAACATCAAAATCTCAAAATCCTTCAGGAGATGGAATTTCTGTCCTCCCCACAGCTGCAGTATGTGGGCCTCAATTCATTTGAGGGTGTGTGCCAGTGGGGAGGGGTGTGTGTGTGTGTGTGTGTGTGTGTGTGTGTGTAGGCGTGTGCATGCAGGGGACAGTGATCATGGCATGTGTGTGTATGCATAAGTGTTTGTGTGCCTGTGAGGGATCTGTGTATGTGTGTGTGTGTGTGTGTGTAGGCAAGAGTGTGGGGGAGGGGAGTAAGGGTGTGTGTGTGTAGGCAAGGGGCTCTGTGTGTGTGTGGGTGGGTAAGGGGATCTGTCTGTGAGTATGTGGGGGAGTGTAAGGGTGTGTGTGTGTGTGTAGGCAAGAGTGTGGGGGAGGGGAGTAAGGGTGTGTGTGTGTGTGTGTAGGCAAGGGGCTCGGTGGGTGGGTGGGTAAGGGGATCTGTGTGTGAGTATGTGGGGGAGTGTAAGAGTGTGTGTGTAGGCAAGGGGCTCTGTGTGGGTGGGTGGGTGGGTAAGGGGATCTGTGTGTGAGTATGTTTGGGGGGTAAGGGTGTGTGTGTGTGGAGGGGTAAGTGTGTGTGTAGGCAAGGGGCTCTGTGTGTGTGTGTGGGTGGGTGGGTAAGGGGATCTGTGTGTGAGTATGTTTGGGGGGTAAGGGTGTGTGTGTGTGTGTGTGTGGAGGGGTAAGTGTGTGTGTGGGTAAGGGGATCTGTGTGTGAGTATGTGGGGGAATGTAAGGGGGTGTGTGTGTAGGCAGGGGGCTGTGTGTGTGTGGAGGGGTAAGTGTGTGTGTGTAAAAGCAGCTGGATGGAAGCAACAGGGTGCTCTCAGCCTCTAACCTGGGTTGTGCTTGTCTTTCTGGGCCTTGCTTTTGCTGCTCTCCATGACACCCTAGTTCTCTAACTCTCCTTGTGTCTTCTCTCCATCAGCATCTAATTATGTGTAAGCAAACGCAGTCTATTGGGAGCCCTTCCAGCAGGCACCAGATGGAACATTAACCCCCAAACCAGGCCTCTGCCTCTGTTCCAGTGAAATGAATTTAATTCTCTGCACAGAGCTTTTTGCGGGGGAAGCCGGGAGATAAATATCCCACCGCAAACTGCCTTTCAACGACATTTTGTCTCAGAACCTGAACGTCACAAGCCCAGCAATTGAAAGGCTCGGTTTTGATTTGTGGTTCTTGGCTGCTGGAGCTTCGGTTTCTTGGAAGATGAGCTTGCCTCTTAATTTCCATGTTAAATTGTTAGGTGCGGGGCAGGAGGGGTCATTTTCCTGTCCTTTTAATGTTCTGTTCTTTATTATTTGTATCACAGTTGTGCCTAGGCTTTTGTGAGGCGCTGTACAGCACAAAGTTGAAAGCCGTTCCTCCCCCAGAGAGCTTACACACTCAACAAGACAGGCAATGAGTGGGAGAAATCACCTAGAATTCCCATTTTACAGCTGGGGGGACTGAGGCCCAAAGAAATGAAGTAATTTGCCCAAGGTCACACAGGAAGCCTGTGCCAGAGCTGGGAATACAACTCCAGTCACCGGGGTCCCAATCCAGCACCCCAGTGGGATTAGAGGCTATCTCTGGCTCTCTGAGCCCAGGGGTTCCTGTTCCACGGTGCGTTTTGAGGGACCCGCGTCTCTTACCCACTCCCCCTGCTCCTGTCCCCACTCCACTCCCTCACATGCCAATGTTCATTCACACGCACTAATCCTGTGCATTTGAGCATCTCCCAGAGACTCACCACCCCTCCCTTGCCAGGGAAGCCGCTGCTGTTGTGCTCAGGCATGGAGGGAGGATGTGACTTCCCCGAGGGGTCCTAGCAAGCATTAGAACCCAGCTCTCCTGGCTGCTCGTCTTGTGCTTTAACCACAAGGCTGGTCTTGCCCATAGAACCCAACGTCCCAAAAGTTGGGGGGCCCCTCAGTGGCGTGGATGTGGGCTACCTTGTTTGGGCCGCAACCTCCAGGTTTCCATGAGTTTGGGAAAGCCCCAACGCTCGGCAGAAGCACCTTATCAAATCTTAGCTTCACATGGCCTGACGTAAGGGAAAACCAGCCACCACTACAACCAACCCAAACATACCTATGAGGAGCCGTCACTTTTCTGTGGGTCAGGGATGGTCTCTTTGTTCTGGACAGCACCTGGTCCATGACGGGGGGGCTCCTAGGTACTAGCACAATACAAATGATAGTAAATAAGAACCCATCTGTCAGCCCATGTTCACCTGAAACAAACCAGGCCCAAACCAGAACAGCCCAGCTCCCCTCTGATGTTCGGACAACCCCAATCCTGCATTTAACCTATCCCTGGTTTGGGGATTTGCACAGCTCCGCAATGTTCCAAGCCACTTCCATTTGAATCTGTCTTTACCCCCTGCGGGGTCCTCCCCGAAGTCTGCTTCGTGAGGCGTTTGTGGCAGTCCCGCATTGTGTCAATGGGAAAAACTTCATGCCTGTGTGCCCCTTCTCTGGCACGGAGAGAGGAGCATGTTGGAGCTTTCTGAACGCTTACCAATAATAATCCACCATCTCCCCAGCTTCGCTGCTCTAGCCCTGTGTTCAGTGGGTCCTGCTGGAATTAGCATGTGTAGAACACTGCGGGTGAGATCCTGGCCCCACTGAAAGGGTAAAATTTCCCCAGGGCCAGGATTTTTACCCCGGTGAGATGACAAGTGCTATCATTCAAATCTCGACATTAACCATTTCCTGCCATTGAAGCGACTCCGATCTGGCGTTCGCGTTGTCCCCCACGCTAGGTGTCGATGCAGCCCCCGGGATAAAGGGAAATGCCACAGGACAGCGAGAGTTTTACTGGCTCCCACTGTCCCTGCACGTTATTGGCACGTAGCACGTGTATATGCTTTGCTGCTGCGTCTGGTGGTATTTGCCCACTAGGACGTGGCCGTTCACCAGACAGCTGGAGACCCTCCAAAGCCACTGCATTGGAGCGTGTGACATCCACAACGAGAGGTGTGTTCGAAGCTGGGCGTCTCTCCCGGCTGGATCCCCCCACGGGTGCTTTCTTCCCCATCTGTAGGCTTTGAACTAACCCCGCTCGAAACATGTCTCTTACCGTGCGTGCAGCAGAACCCAGTGGTGCTGTTGGCTCCATGATTTGGCTGGGCTTCGTCCCGCCTCTCAAAGGAATAAAGGCTCTGGGGTTGTCGGAGCAAGGAATCGCTCGCCAGATCGTGGGTTGTTTCATTCAGAGCCTTTTGGGGTGGGTTACAGAGGTACCCAAAGAGCATCTTGGTCCGGCGGAGGGCCATGTACACGAAATCAGAGGGTTTTTTCTGTCTCTGATAATACAGGATTCTTTCCAGGGTGACAGCTGGGCTGTTCTACGTTTCCTCCTGAGAAATGTGAAGCTGATTATGGGCCTGCCACAAAGGGAGATTTATAATGGAAACGATTGCCAGCCCAGAGCCAGCGCGCTGTGAAGGTGCCCCTGGCAGGGAAGATAGAAGGGTTTTGTGCCCAGAACTGGCAGTGCCTGAACGTACATGTGAGGGCGCAGGAGGGCTCTGGGGGTGTTTGTGAGCAGGGCACTATAGTGAGCAGTATGGCCTATCGGCGAGAGCAACAGACTGGGACTCTGGAGGCCTGGGTTCTGTTTCTGCTACTGGGTTACCGTGGGCAAGTCACTGGCGCTCTGTGCCTCAGTTTCCCCATCTGCGAAAGGGGGAGAATGCTATTGACCCTCGTTTGTAAAGCGCTTTGAGCTCTATGGATGAAACGTGCTAGATATGAGCGAGGTAGTGTGGTCTAGTGAGTTGATGCTGCAGTGGTGGGCGGGTGCTTTGGGCTGGGAGTCATGAGACCTGGCTTCTCGTCCTGGCTTGGCCAATGCCCTGCTGTGTGCCTTGGTCATGTCCCTGCCCCACTCTGGGCCTGATTCCCCTACCAACATTGGTCTATATAGATTGTAAGTGGGCAGGGGGGAGGGGCGGACTGTCTCTCACGCTCTGGCACTGATCTCAGCTGGGCACTACTGTAGTACAAATAACCGTGCACTTGGGTGCAGCTGTCTGTGTGTGCTGGTGGCTGGAAGGAGCGTGCGTGGTGCCAGTGCCAAGCGTGTTGGTACGTGTGTCGGTGAGCCAGCGTGTGTGGAAAATTAGAAAGGGTGCTAAGCATCTCCCTACCCTGCCTCCGGGTGTTCAATGAAGCAGTGGAGCTGGATGAAGATCACCCTCTACTAGCCTTGCCCAAGGAAATGCTCCAGGATTCTTCACCAGCAGCCCCGTGCACGGCACTGCTAGCGTGTCAGGCCAGCGCTGTAGAATCCTGCGGTTCTATTTGCATTTTAACAAAGTCTTATGAACTCCTCCCGCTGCTGTGACACTCTCCGTAACCACGCCCTGCTTTGCCCCTGTGACAATGCGGTTCTGGCGGAACCCAACTGAGAGTGCCAACTCAGGACAAATTGCTCAAATAGGGCCGTTACAGCCCAAGGCTGGGGGTTTTTCCACCTCTAAGGCAAACCAAACCAGCCAGACTAAGAGGACTTCAGTCTCACCCCACTGGCTAACCGCAAGTCTCACAAGCAATCTCCTTAGACACTCCAGTTTCCCAGTATTACCACCAGTACCACTCGTTATGGGGACAAATGGTTATGAAAACCAATCCCCAGTAAAAGAAAAAGGTTCTCCTGATCCCAAAGGACCAAGCCCCAGACCCAGGTCAATATACAAATCAGATCTTACCCACAAATCACGCTGTTGCCAATCCTTTAGAATCTAAAATCTAAAGGTTTATTCATAAAAGGAAAAAGATAGAGATGAGAGTTAGAATTGGTTAAATGGAATCAATTACATACAGTAATGGCAAAGTTCTTGGTTCAGGCTTGCAGCAGCGATGGAATAAACTGCAGGTTCAAATCAAGTCTCTGGAATACATCCCCCGCTGGGATGGGTCCTCAGTCCTTTGTTCAAAGCTTCAGCTTGTAGCAAAGTTCCTCCAGAGGTAAGAAGCAGGATTGAAGACAAGATGGAGATGAGGCATCAGCCTTATATATCTTTTCCAGGTGTAAGAACACCTCTTTGTTCTTACCGTGGAAAATTACAGCAAAATGGAGTCTGGAGTCACATGGGCCAGTCCCTGCATACTTTGCTCAGTTACAAGGCGTATCTGCCTTCTCTCAATGGGTCCATTGTATAGCTGATGGTCCTTAATGGGCCATCAAGCAGGCTAGGCAGAGCTAACACCAGTTTGTCTGGGATGTCACCCAGCAGCATAGCATAAGTTTGAAATACAGACAGTATAGAGCCAATATTCATAACTTCAACTACAAAAGTGATACACACATATAGACAGCATAATCATAACCAGTAAACCATAACCTTGTCTTAGACACCCCATTTGACCCCCTTTATACAAGATTTGCGTGCCACTACAGGACCTTGGTTGCAACAATGATCTATATGGTCCCAGATTATATCAATAACGTCACAGCCCCGCCAAGCGCCAGGGATGGATGTTTGGGGCCTGATCTCCCTGCACCTCTGGGCAGTGGGTGTTGAACCGGCGTGCTGGAGCCAGGATTCTCCATTGCCTGGTGTATGCGACGGCCCAAGGAGCGAGACAGGAGAGAATCAATGTCTGAGTGACGGGTTTCCAGGGACCCTTTTTATCGGCGCTGGGGATTTGCGCTGATGTCATCCCTTGGTGGCCAGGCCCTTGGGTAACTGCAGGGGCGTAAACGGCCTAGGAAAGGTGTCCTAGTGGGTAGGGTGGTGCTAAGCAGGTTCAAACACTTGCTCTGCCACAGACTCTCTGTGTGACCTTGAGGAAGATACTCTCTGTGCCTCAGTTCCCCACCTGTACAAGAGGTGAATGCCTCACCGGGGTGTTCTAAGGCTGAATTTACAGAGGGTGAGTGCTGAGATTGATACAGAACGTGTCTCAGTCTAGAGAGGCTCGACGGGCACAGCTGCGATAAGTCACAGTTTGTCCTGGGGATATCCTGCCCGTCCACAGCGGGGGTGTGACGAAGTGGGACTGTTCTTAATGTTTCCTCTGAATACTGTGTGTGTGCCTCAGTTTCCCCTATGCATTTCTTAAGTCTCCAGTGTGCATAAATGGCCGACACTTTGTATCCTGGCAACAAATGGCCAGGGCCCTTCCCCCCTGCCAGGGAATAGCTAAAAGTGAACAAAGAGATCAGGTGACCTCCTGGCCCGGGAACGATACAAAGCCCAGAGAGGAGAGGCTGGAGGGGGTTTCAGTTTGGAGCTGGCTGGGGACGAGTAGTGAGTGCAGACGGGGTTGTCTGCCTCGCTGGGCCCCAGAATGGACCTGGCTGAGGGGTCCGGTTCTCTGTACCTACAAGCTCTGTTTTGGATCGTGTTCTTGTCATCTAATAAACCTGTTTCATTGGCTGGCTAAGAGTCACGGCGGACTGCGAAGCGAAGTGGGGGTGCGTGCAGGACCCTCTGGCTTCCCCAGGACCCCGCCTGGGCGGACTCGCTGTGGGAAGCGCACGGAGGGGCAGATGCTGAATGCTCCAAGGTCAGACCCAGGAAGGTGAAGCCGTGTGAGCTTCTTGTCCTGAAGACAGTCTGCTCCAAGGGAGAGGAGGCTCCCCAAAGTCCAGGCTTTGTGGGGAGCAGTTCCAAAGCATCGCCCGGGGACTCTGTGACAGGGGGCGACATCGGTGCAGCCCTACTGATGGCCGAGCCAGGGGCAAGTCCTCAGCACCAACAAGGCCTGAATTTCCACGTGCAGATGCTGAGCTTGTGGTTCTCCTAAATGCCAATAGCTGCACCTGGACAGACCATGTATCATTAGTTGCCCTTGCAGAAACGGCGCATTATCGGCCTTGTCCATTTGCTTTTCCTGAGGAGACGCCTCGAGCAAGCTCTCCCGGAAGTCATGTTGAATGGCCGATCAGTCGTCTTTCGGGCCCGGAGCGGCGACTGACAACGCTGCTCACGTGTGCCGGGGCCTTGTCACTTGCGTGCGGTGCTTTCTGTTTAATAATTCTGTGCAGGCGCGGACCAGCGGCCTTCTGGGAACTGCAAAGTGCTCTACGAACCCTGGGGGTTTATATATCTAGTATTCGTGTGTGGGCAAGACAAGCAAGAGTTCAGAAAGCAAACCCAAACTCAGCTAACTGGGCCGGAGCCAGCCAATGGCCTTGGAGCTAGCAGTGTACAGACCTCTGCGGAGCCCAATACTTCAGCAGCAACCATCCAGCATGTGGGCAGCATTGTGCACCGCACTGCAGATGCGTCGTGGGCTGTCCTGGATACCCCAGGCCTGGTGGATCGGGGGGCAGCAAACCACACCACACCTGAACCAGTCCAGCTGGCGCCAGAGATGGCGTGTGAGCCCACAATACGCATCAGGGAGGATGATGGAAGGGGAGCTCCTAGTTGTGGCCGAATCTCTCCCCCAGGGGGTGATGTTGTCAGCTGGATGGAGAGCGTGCGGTGCTGTCCAGACAGGATTTCTGCTGTGCAGTCAGTGGCCGGGTGCATCCCCAAATCTCTGAACAGGGGCACGTGTGGCATTTGCTGTACCTTGGTGACCCGTTTGTTAGCTGCTTGCTGACACCGGCTGTTAGGTGAAGGCGTATCGGCTTGGACTAGTAACCCTACACGTTTTGCTGGCTTTAATGTGCCTGTGATCATTCCCCTGGTAGGATTAAGCTGTGTGGTCACTCGTCTAGCGTGGACAGAGTTTAACCAAACTGGGGCACCGTATTTGCAAAGTGAGTAGCAGCGAGCGAGCCCTGAATGACGGAGTATTTGCACATTGGCTTGCCACGTGGATCCTGCCCAGTTTGTTCACGAGACAGTTTCTGCTCTTGATCTTTTGAGCTGCTTTACTGAGATGGTATTTGTACGGGAATGCGACCGTAGATACGCTGGCTTTGGCTTGCGTGCCAGCTGCTGACCGTTCAAAGTGATGTGACGCTCAGGCTGGGGAGCGGAGCACGGTGTCAGTGGAAGTACGTTGACTCGGCTTTTGATACGTTTGGTTTCAGGCTCCAGTTCTTGCAATAGTCACTTTTGGCAGCTGTGTCTGCAGGTTCTTTTCAGTCTTTCGGAAGTGCCAGTCCCTTTAGGCCAAGCAGACGTCGCTGGTGTACGTGAGCTGCCTGGCGATGGTGTTTGGCAGGTCATTGGTGAATACATTAAATAAAGTGGGTGCCAGGCTAATTAATTACCTTTGGCAAACCCAGTGATGGAAATACGTGGTGTTCCTGTTTTCTTGGTGGGGAAGTCAAGGCGGCCAGAGGCACAAGTGATCTGCCCCATTCCTCACAGCAAGTAGTGGCAGAGCTGGGTGATGAAAATGTTGAATTCATTAAGATGGACTATATGGGCCCAAAGAGTTAAAGATGTTTCCATCACTCCATCACCGTCCAACATTAAACCAGGCTCGGGGGTTGGTATACAGACCTCTGCCTGCTTAGTAAACACCCCATACAATTCCTGCCAAAGGGTAGAAACGTATTGAGTGACACACACAAAAGGAGAAGCATCCAAACAATATAAGCAGCACTGAAATGGAAATTGACGGGTTGTGCAAGACCAACTTAACCAAAAATCTATCAAAGTCCCTTTTTTTGGAGACAGTGAATATTGTTAAAGTCTCTTATTCAGTCAAACAGTCCTCTTGGCCGGCGCGGGGGGAGAAAGGGATTAGTTCTGTTCAATTCTGAGTTGGGAATGACTGTCATGTGCCTGCGTTAGCCCAACAGTCAGATGCGGGAGGGAGAGAAGAGATGTGGCAGGGAAGAAGGAGAAAATACGGCTCTTGGTGGTGGTCTCAGGATACAGGGTGGCTGGTCAGTCATGGACAGGTTCTTTGGGTTGACAGGTCATCCGCAACAGCTGTTGTTCTAGCCCCAGCTCATCTCCTTAGCCAGGGATATCAGGTCCCTCCCTACTGGCCCTTCTCAAGCCGGGCAGAGCTGGATGGGCCACCTCATCTCACTGTGCTTGTGCTCTGCAGTGCAGCGGATTTCCGGATCAGGTGAAAAGCCACGAGAGAGGGGAGAGGAGGAAGATGGGTGGGAGAAGGGCTGAATGGAGCACATGAGCGGGGAAGACAGAGCAGGATCTCACATGTATCGGGTTGGGATCCTCGCCAGTGCAGCAGTGACGGTCAGGTGTCCCCACCCAGGGCCGGCGCAACCCATTAGGCGACCTAGGCGGTCACCTAGGGTGCTAACATTTGGGGGCTGGCGACCGCGGCGGCTGGATCTTCGGCTGCCCCAGTCGTCGTCGGTATTTTGGGGGTGGGACCTTCCGCCGCCTCTGTCGGGGGCGGCATTTCGGGGGCGGGACCTTCTGCCGACTAGGGCGGCAAAAAAGCTGGCGGCGCTCCTGTCCCCACCAGAGCATCAAGGTCTGGGGTCACGGCAACCAATCCTCCTCTGCGGTTGTTTTCTTCCCCCCCCCTCCCCTAAAGTCTTTTTTAAGAGCCCCAAAACGGAGCTGGGTGGAACCATCCATCCACATAGTTCTGCCCACCAGTTAGGCCTAATTTCTGACACACCAATTTTCGTTCATTGATGTCCAGTCCTCTGCTCCTCTTGTTTACCAGTCGTCCTCTTAACTCAGCCTTTGAGTGGTACCAGTGGACCCTGTCTGTCTAAATTACATCAGCCTTTGTCTCCTCTCATCTTTCCTTAAACAGTTTTATATAACTGATCACGTGTAACAATTCATGAACTTTACCAGTGAGGCTAACCAGACCTGCTAGGGCTCAAATAACACCACAGAACCCAGGAGTCCTGGCTCCCAATTCCCACCTCTGCCCTGCGTTAACCACCGGATCCTAGTACAAGACAGCAAAATATACCTAAGTGGTTGGTGCGATGGCTTTCTATTTCCCTGGGTGTTGGTTACCTCTGTAACAAACCAGTTCAGCGGAGATCAGTACGCTAGCTGGGACCATCTCCCTCCTGCGCGTTTTTTACGTGGTAGACATTTGTGACGTTATCGTTCAGGCTCTTTAAAAAAAAACTCCTCAGCTCACGTAAACCTGTCTCCCCTCTGGTGACTTCAGCTCAGGAACTGGCTCTTAAACCCATCTAAGCAGAAAGTCCTCCACCTCTGCTTCAGCGTTACGTTGCTTTGTGCCTTGAATTAGGGCTGGCCATGCCAGTCCACCAGAGGGAGGGAGTGGCAGGGCTCCCACGCTTAGTGGTCCACACACCTGATGGTTGTCCAGATGGGATATTCTGTGACTAGAGCTCCAGGTGGCGTTTCCCTCTATGGTTCGACGTCCACCTCAGATGCTCCCTATTGGTGACCAGTGGGGGTTTAGGGAGGACCCCACAGGTCTTCTGGGTGCAGAGGCTGCATCCTGCCAGTTTGGCCCATCTCCACTGGGACGTGGGCAGGGCTACTGCATGTTTCCCCTGTGAGAAGGATGTTTGTGTGGTTCACAGCGGGGACTTTGCTGATGGTTGTTAGAGCAGGGAACTGGGAATCAGGACTCCTGGGTTCTATTCCTGATGGTGTCTGGGCCTTGCAGCTCCACGTGGAGGGAAAATCAGTGAGATCTGGGTACTTTCTTAGCGTAGCTTGTTTATTCTCCCTCAGGGCACCAGCCCAGGGACAGAGGTGGTCTCCAAGCAAACTCCACTTTCAGGAATCTCAGCCCAAGGCCGAGCCCTAGTTTTCAAGGAGCAACTCCGCTCCTCCCCAAGAATTGACCCCCCCTTAGCCAGATGGGCGCAGAGTCTTGCTGCTTGCAACAGCTCCCCCAGCAAGACACGGCCGCGTCAAACGAACAACAACACGGCAAGTCTTCAAAGACCGAACAGCGCTCACCCGCTCAGAAAAAGAACTTGTAAGACTAAGTGTAACAGCGCCCCCTGTTTGCACCTGCCATAACTGTATCTCCCACTGCACACAGGTGCCGTGGGGCTCAATTAATGCAAGTCAGAGGGAGCAGTGGGGCTAGCTAATAAGCACAGTTTATTATCTAATCCGTTCGTGCCTTATGTCTCACTTTGATGCGATACCAGATCAGTCTCTGCTGCTGCTGTTTCCCCGCTGCTGCGATAGAAGCCATTATGTTAGATGCACAAATCACCGTCATTTTTACACATTTATTCCTAAACTCAGTTATTTAATAGCCTTTGCTTGGTTTAAACAAAGAGCAGCTTTGGGAAAATAATTGTCCAATAAAAAGGAATGATAGAAGTTTGGTTATGTTTCATACCCAGTTGCTTTAATTACCCCTTAATTATCCCTGTGTGTAACTAGCTAAGGAATAAATACCCTGTCTTGGGGACTGTCGCCAGAATAAATGGGGAGGATTTGAACCGAGCGCTGATTGCACCGTTTGGTTCACTCATGACGGCTTATTTACTGTGGGCTGAATAAATACCAGTTGTTAACGAGGAGCATGTTTATTGAGATGCTTGCATCTCTAATGCTCATTTGTAAAGCCTCGGTGTAAATAGATTTGTCATCGTTAGGGAAGAAACCAGTTGAATGCAGTCAGTCCTCGCTATCCTCTCCTAGGGGAGGGGAGAGCCAGGTGGGGGGAAAGATGGAAAAGCGAGGGATGGGCTCAGCTAGGAGCTGAATTTCTCAGTCCCCAAAGTTTGTGGGCATCAGAGACCGGCACATCCGTACTTATTGGGTAGAATAAATACAAGGAAATTATTATTTGTATTTTGGTCGTGCTTGGAGATCCCAGCTGAGAGCAGGGCCCCACTGCGCCAAGCACTGTACGGACACAATGAGAGACAGCGCCTGCCCCCCAAAAGCCCGTGATCTAATAGATGAGAGGTGGAAGAAAAGGAAGAATTATTACTCCCATTTTACTGACGGGATAACTGAGGCACGGATTTTTTCGTATTGTAATAAACCCAAGGTCACACAGAGAATTGAATACAGATCTCCAGAATCCCATGTCAGTTCCCTAGCCACAAGACTATCCTTCCTTATAGACCAAGCTTTGCCTGGTGGAGGTCATTGCCACAGGAGATCAAAGAGTTAAGTACCATGGTGGGATTTTAAGAGGTTTGAACAAGTGTAGGACTGCTTATCGTTGCAGAGGTCATGAAACATCATTTTTTTTTCTTTTTATTAATGGAGATATCCCATCTCCTAGAACTGGAAGGGACCTTGAAAGGTCATCAAGTCCAGCCCCCTGCCTTCACTAGGCAGGACCAAGTACTGATTTTGCCCCAGATCCCCAAGTGGCCCCCTCAAGGATTGAACTCACAACCCTAGGTTTAGCAGGCCAATGCTCAAACCACTGAGCTATCCCTCATGCTTCAGAGCTGATCGCTGCAGGGGTCAGGAAGGGTTATTCCCACCTCCCCTGCAGCCTTGCACAGTTGGCAATGATAGAGTTTTCTGTCACCTTCTGAAGGTTCAGCTACCGGCTGTAGCAGGAGGCAGGACCGGCTCAGGCAATGGTCTGATCTGATGTGGCCCCTGTGGGCTGGATTCCCAATGACACTGGCTGAGGTTGAAAAGTGCTGCAGGCGAACAGACGCAGGGGACGCAAGCAGCTTTGTGGACTCCCCAGCCCCACATCTCAAAGGAGCAGCCTGATGTATCTGTCCGGTCAGTTTCCCATCTTGGGAAATTCCCTTTTAAGTGTTAATCCTCAATCAGGTATTTCTAGCAACCGTTTTCCACTGCCCAGGTGCGATGGCTGGGTACCCTCCTGCGGATGCCGCGTGCAGCTCCCCTCTCCGTAGCAGCTCCAAGCACCAATGGGGCGACCTGGGAGCGGAATCCTGCCGTCGCTGGTTCGGCGCGTGGAAAAGGTAGCGGGTGTGAACACGCGCCTGTGTGACACAACTGCCTCTACTACGCTGACGGCTCCCTTCCCTGTCTTGGCTCAGTGATTTCCCGTTCAGCCCAGCCAGGCATAATAGCGGCTGCTGGTGGAAAATCAATTCCTGCAAGTTCTAAGTGGCGGCCTTTGTTTCAAACGGGAATCCTTGTGGTTGGACGGAGGCTGCGATTTTTGCCTGACTCAGCGGGTCTTGCAGAACGTGGCGGGGGCTTGCTAAGCGCTTGCTGTCTGTGGTTTTGTCATTACCGTGGGGCTGGAGGCCTCTCTCTGCGCCTCGCACTTCTTTTCCATCCTTGGCGGGAAGCCCTGGGGGAGGCAGAGGGGGCGAGTGGCGGAGAGAGCTGGCTCTATCAGCGATGGGCGCTCAGTGTGGGGGAGGCAGCCCGTGGCAATGGGCAGCGAGAGGCGATCCAGAGGAGGATCTAGCGCCCGGGTCAGTGGTTGGGGAAGAACAGATGGAGGCTGAACTCTGCTGACCTCCGTGCCAGCCCCCTGCAGTGTGTGAGCTGTTTGCATTTCGCCATATTTACCCCCATCCCCCCACAACTGTTTTCTGCTTGTCGGCAGCTTCTTGTGTCCTTCAGGGGCCCGACGCTGGCCCGGATCCTGCAGGGGAGGGCTGGCTCATTCCATGTTCCTATTGCAGGGCTCTGCAGGGGCCTGCTTGGAACGTGGTGTCAGATAGAGCGGCCACAAGGCTGTTGTAACTCACACACTCACCTCCATGGACCCGTCTGGGCCAAGGGGGGCAGAGAATAGCTGTAATCCAGGGTGCTCCAGCCAAACCCCCAATCCACCCTCTGCACCGGGGACTGGGCGCAAGCATATACCTGAGCTGAGGGTCTGTTTCCTGCAGGGGACGTAATGTAACTCAGAATCAGGCCCCATGGATGCAGCTGTCCTGATTAGAACTACATTGCCAAGCGTCGTTTTACTCTGGCAATTGGAGCGTGAGGTTCTGTGTTTGTTCCCTTCCCAGCGCAGATGTCGGAGCTGCGCAATCCTGTTGGTGCCGGCACCGCAAAGCCCACCTGGGCCCTGGGAACCGAGCCGTGATCTTCCTGGCTGATGCATCCCGCCCCCTCGGAGTAGCGGCTGCATCTGGAAGCCATGCTGCTGATGTGTGAACCAGAATCAAACCAGGCTCCCTCTCCGGAGCCGTGTTGGCTCGGCGGGGCTGGCCGCACCAAGGAGTTTTAGAAAAGCTATTTTAGTCCTATTTTAGCAGCTCGGCCTCGCGGCACATGGAGAAGCGAATGCCAGGCTTGGACACAATTGCTCCGATGGGAGAAAAACTTCCAGCCATATAAACCCACAATGCTCTGCTCCGAGGGTCGACACGGTGCTGTGAACTCTGGCCCCGTGCACAGGCCCCATCCCCCCGCAGCCAAGCAAGGTGCCCCCCTCCGCCTCCACGTGGGCTGTCTAGAGAGGAGCAAAGGTAGCATTATGGTGCTGAAAGGAAGGCAGCCGTGTTCTGAATGTCACACCCCACACTGCAGCCGTCATGGCAGGCCGGTCACTGTGCCGGGGGAAATAGCCCAAGGAAACATCCCCTCTGGCCATTGTAGAAGAGACAGCGTGGTTCTGTGACTAAAGTCTGGGTGGCTAGTACTTATCTGCCCCCCCCTTTAGTGTAATATCTGAGGGGACCTCACAGTCTGTAATGTATCTGTCCTCACCATGCCTCTGGGAGGCAGGGCAGAGCCCTTATCCCCATTGTACAGATGGGAAAGTGAGGCACAGCGGGGCTAAGTGACTTGCCCAAGTCACAGCGAGTTTGTGGCAGAGCAGGGACTTCACTAGCCTGGGACTCAGACCTGAGTTCCCTGCCCGTTGGGCCATCCTTCCTCTGAGCTGTGGCCCTGACTCTGCCTCAGTTTCCCCTCTCTGTAAAACGGGGAGTCACACGTGTAAAGCACTGTGAGATGTGCCAGGTATTATTACAGTGCCCAGCATTTCAGATGCCCTGGGCTGGCTCCTGTGTCCAAGTGGGGGGGAACAGGGTGGAGCAAGGGGGCTAGGTGGGGAGAAGGCTAGAGCATATCTGTCCCACCCACGACTCTTAAAAGGGCCTGGCGATTTGTCCCCACCCATCAGCAAGGAGCCTCCAGGTGTCCCATTAAGCACACCAGGGCAGGATTGTTCTGATCCTCAGTCGCCGGGAGGTGGGGGTGTTGTTCTAGGGGATAACGGGAACGAGTAGCGTGTTCGAGTCCCGCCTCGGGGCAATGTGTCAGACGCTAGCTCCCGTGCGCTGCGAGAGGCTTTCCCTGCCTTGCGGCGCCGTGCCTGTCCCAGCTGGGCTTGATTAAGCTGCTCCAGCATTCCAACACGTTGAATGGCTTGTCGTTTCCAGCTCGGGGGCCTGGCAGAGCAGCAAGTTCTCTGCGCACAGTCAGCGCTCGCTCTCGGGAGGGAAAGGCAGAGCAGGAGAGAGGGCTGAGAGGAGGCCAGGGCCAGAAGATGTCAGTGGTGCTCTGAGGAGATCTGCTTCGTTCCCTCCGCCGCAAGGATTCGAAAGCTCCCCCCCCTCCGGAATAAATCTTCCCCGACCATCGAGAAGTTGGAGCGACCGACTGCCAGGAACAGCTCTGTGGGACCGCCGGCGTGTCCTGCTGACGCGTGCATCCTCTCGCTGCCTTTCCCGCCCGGGACCTCCCGCTCCCCGAATTGCAGACATGGTCTCAAAGCCGGCTCCCCGTCTGAACTGCATCTAACCCCACAAGCGCCTCGGTTCTTTGGCAGGTAAGTGGCTACTAACCTCTCGCTCAGGCTGGGGCCTGACTTAACAGCTGCTTGGAACCCCCAGGACTTTTTAACCCGCGTGAGTCCTTCTCCGGCAGGGAGGTTTGCTTGGGGGACAGGGACGGGGACGTATCTCCGTTCCCGACAGGCAGAGGCAGCGAGTCACCACGGCCAGAGGGCAGTGTGTAGCCGGGGCATGCTGCACAACACGGGTTGTGTTTCCCCTTTGTGGAGGCTGCTGTTTTCTTGATTACCTACTCCAGCATCCAGCAGTGCTTGTGATTCCCAGCCTGCACAGGGGGGCCTGGAAGCTGATCAGTCCAAGCCCTTGGCTTGCGTCGACCCAGCGCTCCGGAGTGGAAACTATCGGGAGATGGGAAACATTCACGGGAACAAAGATCTCGCTGTTTGGCGAGCAGCGACTCTCAATTCCCAACATGCACCTACATGTTTTATACACGGTGAATCCTGGCTCAGGGGCTACCAAAGGGACCATGAAGAATCAGCTGCTTCGTAGATGTTAGTTTTTACCGAAGGGTCAAACAAAATTGCTCTGGAACCGGGGAGATCTTTTAAAGTTCCTTGCGGGTGCTGGCTGGGGGTTGGTGGCTGTCCTGCACAGGAGGTCAGTTTGATGATTTGGGGCTTCCCCTGTCCCTGCCCCCCACCCCACCCCTGCATGGGGTGAGTAAAGGATGTTATGACATGTGGTTTATGGAGCAAGCTCTGATTTATTCCGGGTTTGCAGGCTGGTGAAGACTTCTTTACCGGCCCCTTTACCTTCCGCGTCAATCACGGGTTAATGCCACTATGTTAACACATCGCCTGGCTTAGGGTTAATGGCTGGTCTTCTTTTTATCAGTGCTCTGCCCCCTGGTGGGACCCTCTGGATGTGCGTGGGGTTCAAAGCCGGCCTTGGGGCAGTAAGACAGGCGGTTTTCACACCATGAAAGTCAAAGGGGATTCCATCCGGGATGAAGTTTAAAGCATAGGCTGCCAGATTTTAATCTTTGAAACGCGGCAGCAATAGGTGCTCTTGCATGACTTCAGAGGCAAGAGTCAGGCATGAGGTGCCTGGGAGAAAACTAGGAGACTAACACAAAACTTGGCAGTAACGTTTCTCCCCCCTCCTTCCCCTCCTGTTTTCATTTTGCAAATTGTTGGTAAGTTTCCACCGCGCTCTTTTACAGCATTTACTGCAGGAAAATTGTCATCGCGACAGCATTTCCCTTTCTTCTTGGAGAGGTTGAGCAACAAAAAAATCCTTTCCCACCCATCGGTTTCTTATTAGGGGCAAGATTTTTCTCCTTGCTAGGGCTTCGTGGCCAAAGCAAGCGATAGAGTACATTCAATGCAACTGTTCGAGGAGTTAAAAACAGCCCCAGAAAACCCCAGCAAAAAGCCACCCAGATGGTCGGTCTTTTCAGATGACGGTTTTAGTGCCATGATTGATCAGTTTCACTGGGGGAACGTAAAAAAAGTCTCGATGGGGTTATTTAGTGCATGTTAAAAACATTAGCCTACAAAATGTCCTGTTGGGATCAGCTGGTCAAAATCTGTTCCTGGTGGATTTAGCGACGTCTGATGAGGTTTCCAGAGAGAGAGGCTTAGAGGAACATCTCTCCGAAGCCTTGCATGATGACAGGTTTCAGTGGTAGCCGGGTTAGTCTGTCTCAGCAAAAAAACCCAAGGCGTCCTTGTGGCACCTTAGAGACTAACTGATTTATTTGGGCATAAGCTTTCGTGGGCTAGAACCCACTTCATCCGATGCATGGAGTGGAAAATACAGGAGCAGGTATAAATACATGAAAGGATGGGGGTTGCTTTACCAAGTGTGAGGTCAGTCTAACGAGGCTTCTCTCTTACCACTTGAAAAGTTATTTTTCCTCCCTTGATAGCCGGCTGTCAATTGAATTGTCTCGTTAGACTGACCTCCCACTTGGTAAGTCAACTCACATCCGATCTGATGAAGTGGGTTCTAGCCCACGCAAGCTTATGCCCCAATAAATTTGTTAGTCTCTAAGGTGCCACAAGGACTCCTCGGTTTTTTTTCTCTCTCCAAACGTTTCTCCAGGCTCGGGACCTTTGAGTTTTCTCCATCCCGTATCGTGCTCCTGGAGTGGTTTTGTGGGTGGCGGGACAGCTGTGGTTGCTTTGAGAGCACGCATGGACTAGTAAGGCTGCGTCAGGGTTGCGTTGGTGCAGTAGCTGCAGCAGAAGGCGACTGAATTCTCCTCTCCTGTGCGTTAGCTTTTCCCCGTGGTACTGTGATGTTTGCTGCCATCACATTGATCGCTCTGCGGGTGTGCCCTACCCCTTCCCCCACGCGGTGTCTGTCTCATCTCAGTGTTTCCTTGTAGCCCTGGCTGACTCCCCAGTCTCTCCCTAGCCGGCGCTTGTCTCTTGGCTTGCTCTTTGGGGCAGCCATCCGTAGACCCAAGTGCGAACGGCGACAGGCATGCTTGATCCCCCGGGTATGATACACACCCAGGTGTTTACAGCAGGGGTGGGTGAAAGAGCAGGTTCTGATGCTGAGCTTGGGCACAGACATCTCTGCCATTCCCTTCACTACGGGGCTGGCCGGGTCAGAGCAGCGAATCCTGGAGCTGGACGTCCCAGAGATCTGGGGTTTGGTTTGGGCCCATCCCTACTGAGCCGGGGCTTTGTGAATGGGCCTGTTAGCAAGTGACTGTTCCTGTGTGTTGTGCCTTGGGCCTGAACTTCCCATAGCACCAGCTCTGCAGACCATGCATGTGCCACGTACTGTGCCCTTTAAGTCCCCTGACGCCCCTGCCCACTGACCTGAATGGATCCTAGCGGGGACAGCAGGGCCAGGCTCACGGGCGCTAAGGAGAGGATTGTGCCCATCTGCACTGGGCATATTACTTATGACTGGTTTCTTCCACTTCTAGAGGCAGCAGCGTTGGCCCCTGACCCACCTGAGGGCACCATGTTGGGAGCCTGGGTCTCTGCTCTCTGCCTAGCTGGCCTCCTTGGCACCTGTACAGGAGGGAAGCTCCTTGCATCCAAAGCAGGTAAGAGTGGCACTCAGAATGGAATAGCTGGGTGCTACGTCTGCAGGGCACTGGCCCAGCTGTGTCTGGGGGACCTACGACTGGGATGGAGGGGGATTTAGGGGATTGGCAGGGAGTCTAGGGCGGGACTAGCAATGGGGGCTGGGATTGAGGGGCACCAGCTGAGCTGTGTTTGGGGATCCCAGGGCTGGGATAACATGGGGGGGTGTGGGTCAGGATTTAGGGGCATTGGCTGAGCTGTGTTTGGGGAGCCCAGGGCTGGACTAGCAGGGGGGCTGCAGGGCAGGAATGAGATGCACTGGCAGAGCCATGGGTAGGAAGGGAGGGGTCAGGTCTCTGTCTGTATGTGCCAGGGGGTGGTGGGTTCAAATCCCAGTGCCAGCGTGTTGCAGTGGGCAGCGCTGCGTGCGGGTGTGGGGAGGGGTCTGCTTTTCCCAGGCAGCTGCTCAGGTGGCTGTCAGAGACGCGGGGCGTTTCGTACTCGGAGCCGGTATCCCAGTCTGCAGAGCGCGGTAGCCGAGCACAGCCTGACGACTCGTTCCTGCAAGGGGTGCTGTCCTTGGCACATCAGCGCTGTTCCTGGGTATCAAATGCACACGTGCTGCACCTCCCAGCTGAGGCTCTCCGAGCTCTTCTCGCAGAGTAGGGAGCCAGTCCCCACCACCCCCATTCACACAGGGAGGGGCAGCCAGGGATGGAACCCAGGTGTCCTGGCTCCCAGCCCTGTGCATTAACCACTAGATTGTCCTCTTTCTCTAACATCCCCAGCCAGTGGGGAGTGGCTCTGGGAGCCCGAATAACCTCTGTTGTGGAGCTGCTGGGGTGCGCTGCCCTTTAACTAAGCCCCCCCTCCCCCCCCTCCGCAGGCCAGGGTCTCCCACCAGTGCCTGGCTCGCTTGTGCTCAGAGAAGGACAATGCTCCATCCCCAGCGTGCGTTGTTCACGCTTTCTGCGCAGCTATCACTGAGTCAGCGCCTGCTGCTCACGAGTGATCCCGGTGCGGGGCGGGCAAACCGGTCGCTGGCAGCAGGTGGCCCCCTGGAGCAGGGGTGGTGCCCGCGTTGAGCCAGCTGGAATGATGTTGTCTATAGTCAGGGGATGGTGCCCAGGGCTCTGGGGAGGTCAGTATGACTGGCATCTTCCCCCCGCGTCCCTCCCAAGCTCGAATGCTGCTCTGAGCTGAACCCCTGATGGGCAGCTCTCCAGGCGCCCGCTGCTCATGGCAGGTGAGCGCAGGTGCAGGGGTCCTGCTTTTCCCCATCTCCATGGGGCCGTCCGACAGCCGTCAGCCCATCCGAGTGCCCTGAGATGCCTTTGAGGGCGAGGCAGCGTGCTGATGGCACGGCGGTATGCACAGGCTGCCCTGCGGGATGGGTCTGCGATGTGACTGTCGTGGGGTTTGCCGCCCCTTTGTGGCGGGCGGCACAGGGAGGAAAGGTGGCCGAGCGGGCAAGGCACCGGGCTGGGAGCCAGGGGACGCGGGGTCAGTTCCCAGCTCTGTAGACCGAGGCTGGTGATCTCACTATTGAAGGTATTTTCCTGGTTCCCACCGGCAGAGTATCCGAGTGCCTCCTGGTGCTGCCCACATTTCCCCTTGCAATGCCCCGAAAGCCAGGGCAGGGCTATATCCCCATTGCACCAATGGGGAACTGGGGCCCAGAGAGACTCAAACTGATCTCAATGGGCGGTCGGTGCCGTCATGCCCTCTCTAGGCCTGACTCTCCCTGGCCTGCCCCAGCGCGCAGAGTGAGTGCAGAGCTGGAAGGGTGGGGGAGGGAGGCCAGGCGATGGAGATTCAGGCCCTCGGTCTCTACAAGGCAGATGCCAGGCAGGAGAGGTGGCAAGGTTCCTGCCTGCGAATCAGCAGAGCCAGGAGATTCGCATTCAGGATATAGGGGAGGGGGTCAAGCCGGGCTATATGGGAACCTTGGAATCAGTCATTTGGAGAGAGACGTGGGGGTTCTAGGGACTGGGATGAGCCGTGGAGGCCTGCAGGTTAAAGTGCTGTAGCCACCCTGCGTGGATTCCCTTCTCCTCTGGCCCCTAAGGGTCGGGGCGGCTCAGTCGAGCAGCCCATAAACTGCTGACCTGGCCCCAAGTCCTTGCTAGCATGGCCAGGCCGAGGATGCAGCCCCCCACCCCAGTAGGGCTCCCAACACTCCTCCCTGCTCCTTCCCCTTTCCCGGCCCGGAGCCCTGCTTGCTTCGGCGCTGGCTCTGCTGACGGATGCCATGAGACGTCGGAGCCGGGCAGGCAGCCGAGCGCCGGAGCATGCGCCCTCCGCAATCTTGCAGCCAGCGATGATCAGGAGCCTCGCTTGGCAGCCGGGGCCCTGCTTTCCCGTGGGGTGGGGACTCCTTGAATCATCCCAGGCAGAGAGGGCCGGGGAGTTTGCTGCCCCGCTGGGCGGGGCCGCAGCCTGCACTGAGGTCAGTAACAGGGCCTCCTGCTTGGCACAGACCCCTCTTGCTATTAGCGGGACTCTTGCTGCCAGCTGGACACCAGCAGGCTCCTTCGCCCGTGAGCACGTGCCGGAGCTCGGCTCTTAGGCTCATTAGATCATCGTGCGCCTGCCCCTGGCCAAGTCAGGCTGCTCCCCGCGGTGGGTGTGAGGACTTGGCGCCGGCTGGGTTCAGTTGTGTTCTCTGTTACTACAGGTCTCGGGCCTGGGATCAAAGGGAGACACGGGGAACTACAGTGGGGAGACCCCAGGGAAGAGCCCAGCATTTATCGCCGGCTAAGCACTCGGAGGATATCAGCTGATTCGGCCTTGGCACGCACCTGGGGGCCGGAGGAATCCATGCCCGCCTCTTGCAGATGGGGAGGCTAATGTGGAGAGGTGACTCCGCCCAGGCCATGGAGAGAGCTGCTGTCCCACTGGGGATCTGACCCCTGGACTTGCTGGGCTCCTTCGGCCGGGTCACACCTCTCCATCCGCCCCCGGCTTGCAGCGTGCATGTGCCGAGCTGGGCATGTGCACAAGCAAGCAACTCCATGCACGCAGAAGCAACCGAAACGCTTGCAGCAGCAGTGGGCTCTGCGCCTGGCCAGCCAAACGGGGCTTGCAGGAGTAAACTCGGACACTAGCTGGGAAGGCCAAGTGGCGTAACTTGGTCGGCGAGATGGGATCCGGGAGCTGCTCAGGGGGCTGGGATCTGAATACAGGAGCCCTGGTGCTCTGACCAGGCAGGCTCGCGTGCGATTAAACTGGCCGCTTTGTAGACGAGCTGGCTGGGAGGAGGCTTGTGCGGTGGCAAGTCACTTAGAATATACCCCGACTCCACGTCTCCTCCCCGGGGAAGCCAACCGGCAGGGCCCTGCCACCTGCTGCTGCTCATAGAGGGGCTCCATGAATAATAATACACCTGCGACCCCAGAGCAAAGAGAACTCACTCTGAAATCAAAGGAACGGGGAAAGCATTCCCCATGGGAACCTGCTGCTCACTGTCACAACGATCACGAGACTCCTTTCGGTTTACAGCCTGTCTTGTGTGCCCCTTTTCCCGCCCCGGGTTCTCCCCTTTTCTCCTCCCGTCGGTACCAGCACCCCACGGGAATGTGGGAACCCGAGATCGTCCCATTCGAAGCTTTTGTTCTATCCGTTGTTAGTGCGCAATCTGCAGCGTCCTTGGGAGGGGAATGGCATTTAGCAGATCAAAGGGTTTCACCCATGAATTTTCCCGTCCTCTCTTTGCCAACTGCCTGTGAGCTGGTGTGATTGTTGCTAGTTCGGTTGTAGAACAGCTTTTGCAACTAACTCCCGCGGGTGAGACTTCGTTCCCTGAAATCGGAGCTGCGTTGCTTGGACCCGTGTAGCCAGATTTGCAGAACCGCTCAGAGGCATCAAAGGGGCCCAGATTGGTACAGTGCCCTTCTGAGAATCCAGCCCAAGGGCCACGTGTTACTCACTGGATAATTATTTGCACTATGGTAGCAACTTGAGGTGCCCCGCCAACAAGCCCCCATCACACCACGGGGTGAGAGACAGGCCCTGCCTCAAAGAGCTCATGCTCTACACAGGATGGGCGAGGAAACCGAGGCACGGAGAGAGGCCCCCAGTTGCTTAGTGTCCGAGCTGGAATAGAACCCAGGTGTTCTGGGCACCACGTAAGTGGCCTAGCCCCTGGGCCATCCTGCCTCAAGTGCGCCTGTGGATACAAATTCCCAATCAGCCTCTGGGGAACACTCCCTGTTACCACAACCAATCCTGCCAAGTCAACGTGCTGGAGCCCCGAAGAGAGACAGACATGGGCAAAGCGGACTGAACTTTTCCAGGTTGTTTTCCATGGCTCTGCCTGCTCGTATAAAGGAGGATTCTTCTTTGGACAGACTCTCCATTCTGGACTAAGACAGGCCTGGCATATCCTCTCCCCCCACGCACACTTTTTCCTGGCTTAGGCTGATTCCACTGGAAGGATATTTTGGGATTCAACTCTGCTCTGGCATCTGAGAGCAGGCAAAGGAAAGCTGCCAGGAGGACGGCACCATTGCAGAAACTTCTCCTTCAACTTGCACAAGCAATTCCTCTGCAGCCTTCGCTCATGTGCAGCTACCCCCGGAAATCCCGGAAACAGACCCTGACAATGCCTGCCTCAGTTCCTTGCCCAAATCTGTGTTTTGTGATACCCTTCCCCCCCCCACACACACACACAGCCGATTCAGTTGGATGCAGTATTCTCCTTTTCCTCTCCTCAGCTGATGGCTGGTGTTGCTGTGAGCTGTTAAACAGCTGCCACCCCAGAAGAAGCTGCATTTCAGTGAGAGCGAAATTATCCCCTGTATGCATAGCTCTTCTTCACGCTACGGCCGCTCCACCCTGCTCTGGCACGGGGCCTTACAGGGACTGCAAACAGCAGCATGAGATGAGAATCAGGCTCCTGCACACCTTACCCAGGACTGCCCAGGAGTCCGTGACAGAATCCAGGAGCCCTGTGCTGTCACGCGCCCTCCACGGGGGAGTCTGGAGCTACCCGTTACCCCTCTGTCCTGGCCAGAGGGGGCACCGTGCCACCCCAGCCTTGGGGACAGACCCGTTCGCTCACAGCCAGCGCTCCTGTTACTTCTGCTTTTTTCTCTGGGGTTTGTGTGAATTTCTTCCCGCTGTGCTGGGGGATGTGCAGGAGGCAGCGGAGAAGCCAATGTTCTAGGTTGTGGCTTCGGGCAAAGCGCCGTTTGGCTCCAGCTAGTGCTGAGTCTTTCCTCCCGGCCAGCAGTTTTCCTCTTTTCTTCTGCCCCTCCTGGCTTCTGCTCAGTGCCTCTGCTGCCTTCTCCGTGCATCCCTGTCCTGGGGGCGCCGGCAGTGAGCTCTGTGCGGGGGCGTTCAGATGGGGGCTGCAGCATGGTATCCCCCGGGTGCACCTGGGTGCAGCCAGAGCTTCGGGAAACGTTTCCAGCAGAACCAGGCATTGGAAAGCAACAGAGCCTCACAGTGTCTGGGCTGGCTGGAGAGAGGAGTGGAGATGCTTGTCCCATCCCCCTTCGGGGGCCCTGCTACACCCCGGAGCTCTGAGTCTTCACAGGCCTGTCTGTGGTCTCCCTGCTGCAGGCGTCTCTTCCCCTCGGACTCCTCTTCCATAGAATCATAGAACCGGAGGGCTAGAAGGGTCGGGTCATCCAGTCTAACCCCTGCCAAGATGCAGGATTTGTTGTGTCTAAACCCTCCAAGACAGATGGCTCCAGCCCCCTTTGGAAAATCTCCAGTGAAGGAGCTTCCACCACCTCCCACTGTCCTATTGTTCTTACTGGGAGGAAGTTTTCCTGAGTTTTAATCTAAATCTGCTATGCTGTAGTTTGAACCCGTTGCCTCTTGTCCTGCCCTCTGTGGCAAGAGAGGACAACTTTTCTCCGTCTTTTTGACAGTGGCCTTTCGAGTATTTGAAGACTGCTGTCATCTCCCCCATTAATCTCCTCTTTTCCAGACGAAACATACCCAGTTCCTTCAGCCTTTGCTCGTATGGCTTGTGTTCCATCCCTCTGATCATCTTTGTCGCTCGCCTCTGGATCTTTTCTATACATTGGTGACCAAAGCGGGGCACAGTCCTCCAGCTGAGGCCCGACTGGTGCCGAGTAGCACCTGTGACTTTCCTGCCGTGCCTCCGTTAATGCAACCGAAAATTGCATTTGCTTCTTTTTGCCACAGCAGACTCATGTGGCGCTTGGCTCCAGCACAGTGCCCACCTGCTGCCAAGCCGCTTACCCCCCACGCTGGATTGGTGCATTTGGTTTTCCTTCCCTACGTGGAGCGCCTCGCATTTGTCGTCGCTGGATTTCATTTGGTCTCATGCTCTCCAATGGCCTTTCTCTGTCTCTCTCTGGCCCCGTTTGGCAGTGACTCTGTCCCTGCACTCAACTCGGGAACGGAGCAGGGCAGAAAGGTGCCTCTGAGCTGCCTTGCTGCCCCCGGTACTCCCTGGGTCTGCCTGGCCCCCAGTGAGCATTAGAACAGCCCGTGGGTGACTCTGATGTACACTCTGCTTCCCCCGGGTCCCCTATGGGCCCTGGGAAGCAAAGAATCCTAATGCCCAGCTGGTAGCACATGCGCCCGGCTGCCAACACTGACTGCAGGGGTAGAGCTCTGGTGCCAGCTCTGCCCATCCAGGGAGGCCCCTTGCCCAGCGGATTTTCAGGGGGCTGTTCCTCCCCCCACCCCACCCCCCGTTAAGGTCAGAGCAGCACCGAGGGGCCGTAGTGTAACTGAGACTCGGGCCATCTGGCTCTATCTCTCCCCCAGTCTGCTAGTTTGTAGCACTGTGACTCCGCCCACCTCTCATGGTGCCTGCCATGCTGCCCAGTTTGTGCCCTGGGCAGTAGGCTGGTATCTTCCCCCTTTCGCTGGGAGAGCTCCTGGGAGGCCCTCCCCTGCTCTGCCCCAGGAACTCTCCCTGGGGTTATGGTGCCGGTGGAGCCACTGGGATGGGGAGCAGTTCCGAACCCGCGAAGGAAGACGGTCCCCCATCAGAGCGGATCCCCCCGGAGCCCCAGGCACCGTGCTGCCCTGTCTCTGGCTATCTGTGCTCCTGCCTGCCGCCAATCAAGGGTCACATTCCATCGCCCTGACTAGGAGTTTGTTTTTCCCAGGAGTTGGCCCAGGCTGCCGTAAACAGCGGGCGACTCGCATTTCCCAGCTGCCTTGCTCCCCGTCCTCCCACTCGCCTCTCAGCTTCCTGGCAGCCGCCGTGGCCAGGTAGCAGAAAAGGGGGCGGGCGTTTGGGGGCAGACGCATGCTAGGACGTGACCTCGGGGACCAGGGGGAGGTGGGTTGGGGGGTGAGGGGTGTAATTAACCCAGGAGCCGTAAAGGAATGGGACTTTTGGGGGGTGTTTGAAATCCAGTATTGCAGCTCAGACCCATCTCTGGGTTCCTGCCGTCAAGTGGCTTAAAGGGGCAGAAGGGGTGTGTGAGAGAGAGATTTAGCCTCCCCAGGGCGTGATTTCCAGGAGCAGGGAAAACCTCTTTGCAAAGGCTTGCGACTGTGGCTGCCCTTAGCCAGCGGTTCGGTGGTTCTCCAGGCTGGGCAGCGGCTGTCCCCACGCGAGCGACCGGCGGCACCCGAGGGATGCGTTCTGCCCCTTGCAGCCCCACTGCTCGTGGCTTTCTTCAGCCACCCGAGTGGGTGTGGTCCATGTGCCGTGGGGCGGGATAGAGCATCGACTCCGAGAGCAGGAACGGGGCCGGGGAGACCCTGGGACAAAGGGATTTCCAGGGGAGCCGGGATCTGCCCTTCGCTGGATGGCCTGGCAGGCTGAGCATGTGAAAGTGAACGAGGCCCTTTGGCGTGGGATCGTTCCCATAGTGGGAAGGGGGAAATGATCTCAGCCCTGTCAGCCACCAGCGTGATTGATGGGGGGGATACGATCAGTCCCCAGACGCCAGTGGCCCTGCTGGACCCGAAGCAGAGAGGCTGAGGGAAGATGTGGTGGGGGCCTGCAATGCTATGGCATGATTCGGGGAGGGGGAGATCTCCCCCTACTCGGCGGAGGCTGGCGCAAATTAATCACTTGCCCAGCACGGCAGAGTAAGGGGAAAATATGAGTCAATAAATGGGTGCAAAGAGCCTGTCCAAAACATGCCAGCAAAAAGTGCCAGCTGAGGGGCCCTGGAGATTTGAGGTTCCTGGGTATCACCAGAACAGAGTCAGCACAGACAGTGCCCCCCCCCACTGCCCTGCCAATACACCTCCCCCCCGAGCAGAAGGGGCCCCTGCTAGGACAGGGGCTGCATCAGTGGCCCGTGGGTTGCTCGACCCTTAATGTCTCCGCTGGGATTGAAAACACAGCAACCAGCTAGGCTGCGGGAGCCTCTCCGCTCTGCCCTGCGCGGGGACCCTCCAGACTGGTTTTATCCAGGCTGCCCGGCAGCTGCCAGGCGGGGACAATATCGGGTCCCTTGGTACAAATCTGATCTGACACCCTAGCAGCGGATGGGGCTTCAGAGCCTGTCGCCCAGACCAAGCCACCTTCACGCGGCTCAGCCGGGGGTTGTTTTTATTAGTCATTCCTGGGACCCACACCTTGGGGGCGCTAGCACTCAGGTGCCTGCAGACTGGGGTCCGTGTGAGAGCACGCTGCCGGTGTGGGGGAAGCCCCGTGGCCACGCCCGACCCCTGGGTTCCCACTCGCCCTCTTGCGGCTCGCTGGCAGGCTGAGCGCTGCGTGCCTGTTGTCGCTGACGGCGGTTTCTCTTCCAGGCGAGCGATGTCCACGTTTGCAACAGGAGGGGCTGAAGCTAGACCAGGCCAGTGACAAGCATGTAAATATAACGGGTGAGTGTGCGCGCCAAAAGGCCCGGATGGGTTGGCCGCTCTCCTGGCTCGGCAGGGCCATCCATCCTGCAGCAAGCCGGGAGCTTTGCGGCCTGGGTCTCATCTGTGATTCTCCCCCCCGGCCCTTGCAGGTTTTAATCTTATTAAGCGGTTTGCTCTTCTGAAGACCTCGTCTGTAAAGAAAATCCGCAATCCCAAAGGGCCCCTGATCCTCCGGCTGGGCAGCACGCCCCTGGTCCAACCCACGCAGTAAGTACCCAGCTGGTCTGCCTGTCACAGTTGGGTGGTGAAGGGTTAACTGAGAGGCACAGGGGGCTGCTCTTGGCTGCCAGCCCCCCAGATTTGAAGCCACTGATTGCAGGAAGTGGCTGGACCCCCCAACTGAGAAAGTGGGCTCTTGGTGCTAGGCGCTGTACAGACACACAGTGCAAAACAGCCTGCCCTGAAGAGACCAGGCAGAACCTCCCACCCTGTGCTTCTGAGCCTGTTCCCGGGCTGCGCAGTGCGGACTAAGGGAGGGCTTCTATGGGCCATGTGCTGTCACCGCGGGCTAGGTGAGCCGTCCCGTTTGGACTGGAGCTGCTGGGGCCGCACTGTGGATTCTCCGGCCCGGTGCCCTCCTGCGTGCTGGTGTGTTGTGACTTGCCTCCTCTCACAACCAAGCTCTTTTTTTTTTTTCCATTTTATCCAAAATGTATTGACAGTCAGATGGGTGAGGCTACAGGGACAGTATGAAAGTCACATTCTCCCCTCACATTCTAGAGACGTGTCGGAACCCTTCTGTTCACCTCTTGCCCCTTAATGTTGCTGTGGCTGAATCCCTTGCTCTCGAACCGTCCGTGTTTGTCTGTGCAGCCAACTGCGCAGGTAGTCCCACCCATCTCAGACACACTTTCGTTTAGTGCTGCTTTCGTCTGAAGGCGCATCCTTCTGTACGCCTTGCCCTGCCTTGCCTCCAGTCAGCTGGCACAGCGCAATGGAGCAGCCAACACACAGAACTAGTCTGAGCACGGCTGAATACAGGTGTGATTTTGTAGCAACCTGGACACTTCACATCCATGAAATAGGAGTTCGGACTCTGGGCCAGATGCTGCTGCTTCTGTTTCCGCTTCTCTTCGGGGGAGGGATGCAGCAGGTCCTTCGCCAGAGGCAATTGATCTGTCCTGGAAATCCCAGGGCTGCCGCTGCTGACTGTCCCTCTCGGGAGCTGAAAGGCACTCTGCGCCTCTCCGGGATAGCTGGGCCGCACCCTCCTCTGCAGGGAGAGAAGCACTGATTCAACGGGGCGTGGTGCTCGAGGTCCCTGCGGGATGGATTGACCAGGGGCAGGGGCAGCAGCTGGGGAAGTCACCTGACTTCACTCCTCTCTCCCCGGTTGCTGAGGTGGGTAGAAAGAACAGGAGTACTTGTGGCACCTTAGAGACTAACAAATTTATTAGAGCATAAGCTTTCGTGGACTACAGCCACGAAAGCTTATGCTCTAATAAATTTGTTAGTCTCTAAGGTGCCACAAGTACTCCTGTTCTTTTTGCGGATACAGACTAACACGGCTTCTACTCTGAAACCTGAGGTGGGTAGCTTTCCCTGGAGGTGGATTTGGTGGTGCAGCTGCCAGCTGTCTGTGTTTCTGGTCACCTTTGCCTGGAAAAACAACTCTGGCAGGCCAGCACCCTAGCACCTGCTACAGCTCTCTCCTGCCGTCGTGGTCCAGACCATGGGCAGTCGCCCGGCTGCCGCTGTGGTATTTGAGAGCATGACTATACCGTGCTGTCTATTGGTAAGAGATGCGTTCCTCTGCTGTCTTGAATCCTTACTCTGGAATGCTGCGGTGTGTGTTTTGGGGTTACCAGGTGTCACTCCATTGTAGTGGGACCATTAATGCAGAGCCCTGCAGTATTATTGTGGGCCCAGAGCGTTATCCAGTGTGATGGCTCCATTACTGGAGAATACGGTCGCTTTGTGAAAACTCGGATGCAGCCTTCGCTGTGGCCTCCCGACCCGCTCCCCCAGCGTTGTTCTTTGCGTAGGGTGTTGCTCCGATGAGGGTGAGGGGCTGTGGCTCTAGAATACGGCTGTCGTTTTTTAGCCAGGGTTTCCCAGCTCACTGCCCCTCTTGCTCTAAGCCCCAAGCATTAGAGAGGAGAAAGCAACGTCTGGGTCTCTGAGGCCAGTAAGATGCAGCAGTTGGACTTGCTTCTCCACTCGCTTTGTTTAAAGGGGCAAGGTCAGACTCATTAGACCCCACAAATCACTTCTCTCAGCAGCAGCTCCTCCGTGCAGGTACGAAGGGTCACGCTCCTTGCTGCGCTCTGCTTTCAGCAACTGCTTGGCAAATGACGCTGGGCCGGGACCTTTGCTGGCCCCCCTCACAAATCAGCCACCCCCGTGTGGAGCAGGGAGCTGCTTATTCGGCCATAATCACAACTCCCATGCCCGGAGCCATGCATCTTCTGCCCAGAGCATCGCCTGGCACCTCGCAGATTACAGATCTCGCAGCTGCCTCTGGGGTGGAGGGTAGCAGCTGGCGGGTCCATAGCACAGGTGGTGAGGGGAAATTCTCGCCAGTAGCCCCAGGGCAAACGCCTGCCCTTATGAAAAGCGGCCTGGGGTCTTTTAGGTCATACAGGGCAGGGAAGGGACCTTACCCAGCGTTGAGCCTCTGTGTCTGTGGTGATTTCAGACCTGAATCATGTGGCTGCTGCAGCGCCGAAGGGCGTGTTTGAGAGGGGAGGGGAAATCTCGTCCTTGGGGCCTCCAGCTGCTGCATGGGGGGCCCTGCAGAGCCAGTGAGGAGACCCTCCTACCCCAGCACCTCGGGCGGCTGGTGCTCCGCTTCCAGCTTGTGCCTTGGCCGTGTGTCCTGTTACAGAGCTTGGGCTGCAGTCAGTCCAGCACTCAAATCGACTCCCCGCTTCCCTCCCCGTCTAATGGGCTTTTCACCATCTCCGGCTGCCCTCCCCGATGGTCAGACACGGAGCCCGCCTGCACCATGGCTCCCGTAGCTCCTTCTCCTGCCTGCCGCCCGCAGCCCCGGGGCAGGAGCCCTGATCCGAACCCAGAGAGGGGAAACTGTCACCTCTCCACCAGGATCCTGCCTTTGATCTCCCCCAGACCCCTCCTGGCAGCAGGTGCCCTCCTGCGGCTCTGTGCTGTGGAAAGCAGTGTCGGCAGAGAGCCGGGGCGAGGTTATGATCTCAGAGCCAGGCCCGGCACCCTCCAGGGGCTGGGTGGGATGTTTAGGATCGGGCTGGAGGGCCCCTCTCCAGTGTGGGAGCTGGGAGCTGCAGATCAGCTGGCAGCTGCACCCGTTGTGCGCACCGTGCTGGGGTGGCAGAGCAGGTCTGGCTGCTCACCCGGCACCGGTAGCTGGGTTGGAGGCTCCCCGGGCAGGGGGTGCGCGGGTGTCCCAGGTGCAGGCTGAGTGCGGCGAGGACCGTCTTAATCCTCGAAAGTAAATCATGTGGTGAAGCAATTCAGCCGGGACGCTGGCCAGGGCCTTATGCAATAGCCGCTCTGTGCGTGTGTTTTCTATCCCCATCTTGGCAAGCAGCGGGATGGGTCTAGACTGGCGGATTGAAATGCTTAGCTGTGACTAGCCACGCCGTTCCTTTCAGCAGGGGCTGGCCGCTTGGAGACTGCCCCGCTGGGCCCTCTCCCGTCATCCTGTGTAACCCGGGCTTCTTTCCCAGGCACTCTCCGCTCCCCCACGGCCCGTGTAAACGTGCACGGCGCCGGGGAAGGCCCGAGGGTGAGCGTAAGGATCGGGGCTGCAGCATCAGTTGCCCAGTGGGGAGCTCTGGATGGGACGGGCAAAGCTCTTTTCTCAGTGACTGGAAGCTGCCCCCGGCTGGACTAGTCCAGGTGCAGGTGTGCGTGGCGGGAGTCAGGAGCGAGTCCGTCTCCTTCCAGCTGCCCGTCGCCTTAGGAGCAGCGTGGGAAGTGGGTGCTAGGCCCTGTGCCCCAAAGGGCATGTGGTATAAGCAGCTCCCACCTCCAGCTGACTCACCCTGTCCCTGACCCAGCTCTAGCAAACTCCAGCTCCCAGTGCAGGGCAGCCCCAGGTTAGAGGGTACCTGGCCCGGTCCTTAGTGCCTCTGCTGGGGACTCGGGAGACCTGGGCTGAATTCCTGGCTTTGCCACTGACTCCCTGTGTGACCTTGGATGAGTTACTTAGTCACTTCCAGTTTCTCTCGCACCTCTCCATCCTGGCTCTATAAAGAACCCCACAAGAAAAACCAGTGGGGAAGAGCGGAGGGTCCTGGAGAGACACCAGTAACCACCTGCTCCTGCCCAGGGGAGAGCTTTGGGGTCCTGTCTGCACCCAGCAGGGCTTCCTCACAGCCTCAGCCCTGGCGGAGATCTGCCTGTCCACAGCGCTAATCCCACTCCCAAGCAGAAGCTGAGGAAAGCGTTGGCACAGCGGAGAGGCAGCCAAGAGCTGCCTGGATCCTGTTGGCGAGGTCGGCATCGCTCACTCTCGAGTGCGCTGGAGCTCAGCGTTCGGGAGGGGACGAGCAAACTGGGGGAGGTAAAATAGCAGTTTCCTGCCCTTGAACGTTTCCACCCTTCGCCCCGTTCAGGTGCTGGAACATCAGGACTGTTGTGTTGTCCATGGCTTGTGTTTGCCTGGCTTCCAGCCAGAAGTGGAGGTGCTGGGATGAGAGAGAAGCTAGCTTGTGGAAATGTCTCCGAGTGGGAAGTTCTGCTCCCAGGAGGTCCCAACCTGGACTCAGATTCAGAGAGCAGCAGCGGCCAGACCTGCTTCTCCAAGCTGAGCCCGGAACCCCTGGGCTTGTCCCCCATCACCTTGCTTGGTTGAAGCACTGGACTGGGGCTCAGGAGACCGGGGTTCTAGTCTGCCTGTATGACCCTGGGCCGGTCACTTAACCTCTCTGTGCCGCCATTCCGTAAAGTGAGGTCACACGTCTGCCTTGTCTGTCTTGTGAGCTCTTCAGAGCCGGGACCGTCTCTTACCGTGCGTATGAGCAGCGCCTAGCACTGCTACTGTCATACAAACCACACGGATCCCTGCCCCCCTCAGTCACAACACACGGGATGGCTCCCACGAAATCCTGGGCTCCTCGGGCCGCGGCCGAGCAGAGAAGCAATGCTCTGTCACGCAAGGAGGGATTGGATTCTGCCAGGCTGCGGCGGGTCAGTCCAGTTGTAATCGCTTTTAACTGGCCCTCGGGCAAACTGCTCGGGTCTCCTGCTGCAGCTGAGTTTCCTCCTGCCTTGTGCCTTCCCCAGGGCCGTGGAATGGGCCCCAGCACGGAGAGTGGCTGTGTACAATGGGATCCACATGGCGGTGAGCAAAACCCGCCTTCTCGGGGTAGACTCAGGGAACTCTGTCTATTTCGCTTCACAAAGGCGAGGTTCAGGGGTGACCAGGTTCCAGTCCAGTTGACATGGGGCACAAATATTTGCTGATATGCTCTAGCTAATAATCGAACATGATCTCATGGCCGGAAGCTGAAGCTAGACAAATTCAGACTGGCAGTACAGTGAGAGTACGGAACCGTTGGAACAGCTAACCAAGGCTCGTGGTGGAGTCTGTCACGGGCGATGTTTGTCTCAGGATTGGGTGATCTGAAAGCTCTGCTCTAGGGATTTTGGGGGGGATGTTCTCTGGCCTGGGCTGTACAGGAGGTCTGACTGGAAGATCACAATGGTCCCTTGGAATTTATGAATCTAAAATCAGATCCCCTGTCTGTTTCATCACGTCCTCTTCTCCTGGGTCTACCTGGGCTCCACCATGGTCCCCATCGCCGTCAGATCCAGGATTGCTGGTCAGGGATATCTGACCGTCTTTTTTTCATTGGAAAATGCCGATTTGTTGCGTCCGAAACAGCTAGCAGGAAAGAGGTGGTTTGGATGAACTTTCCCTTTTGAAAAAAAATGTGACCTCTCCCACCCCCCACCCAAGTTCTGAAATTGTCAAAACGTCCTAGCTGCCTGGTCTCTCTCCAGAGCCATGTGGGGCTGGATGGGACCTTGACTAAGTCACTCTTTAGGCTGGTGGAGTTTGCCTGGAACTCTCCAGCCTGTTAATAGGTGTCAGTCCTGCTGCGAAAGGGTTACGTAGGTTGGATGTAATGGATGTGGGAGAGGTTTTCTGGAGAGAAAGGACCTAGGGGATGGGCTGAGCTGTCCTGAGGGAGGAGCACTAGAGGCAGCCCAGCCTGGGGAGAAGGCTGGAGTGGATGTTTCTCTCTGTTAATGAAGCTGAGCCCTTGGAAGGGGGGTAGGTGACTTTCCTGTTTTGGCTGTGGGTTCCTACCAGCGGATCAGTGGTGCTACATGCTAGGCAGCCATGGCCCAGAGGCCTGTGTTGTGTGGAAGGCAGAGGTGTTGAGCCCACGCCCTCTGCCTGAGCTGCTGGAGGGTGATTGGCTCACAAAGCACTATTGCCATTTCCTCTTTCAGTGGCTGCTTTCAGTCCCCTTGGTTTCCCCTCCTCTCTCTTTTTCCATTCACGCCTTTAGCTGGCTGCTAAAGTGATCGCAGCTGGGGGGTGGGCCAGGGCCCGCAGTGGCTGTTTGGGGTGGGGGGCGTTGGGTTCGTCTGTATCTCGGGGTGCATGCACCATTGCCAGCCCCTCCTGTAGGTGCTCGCTTTCAGGGCTGAGTCATGCAGCAGGTATGCAGTGGGGAAGCAAATGAGGAGCCAGCCAGGACAGGCAAGTAACCTGGAGCTTGTCTCTGTGGCGAGGAAGGGAGCAGGCCAGTTAGTGGATGCCTAAGGAGCGATTGCACCATGCCAGAACTGTTAGCATGTCTCACTCCTAGGGTGGGAAACATCTCCCTTCACCTCAGGCTTTTGTACCCAGCTGAACAGGGATAGGCAAGGGAACCATCTGAACAGGGTTAGCACCTGCCCGGGCTCCTCTCCACAACCCCTTGCGTATCTGCTGCACCCTCTGTAATATGCAGATAGAAATCGTGTCACCCACCGTCAAAATGCAGTCCCCTCTGGGGTGGAACGTGGCAGCAGCTTAGGACAGCCAGTGAAGAATTCTGTGATCTAAAGTGAAACTGCAGGGGAACTTCAGAAGGCAGAAGGGACTGGCCAGGACTCTGGGGCTAACACCCTCCGGCCCCTTGCCAGGTGCTGTGCGTCGTGCCCTCTGTTCTCAGCAAGCTGGTTTCACTCACCGGCCCCAGTAACAGCAGCTGGCGCCCGCTGCTTTCTCCCCTCCCAGAGGAGCAGGGCAGGGATCCGTGGTTCGTCTTGCTGCCCTTCACCCAGCTCCTGCAGCGGACTGGATGGCGGAAGGGGGGTTATTCTCATCAGGCAGCATTTGAGGAGGGCAGCTGGGCCTTGTACCTTTCACTAACATGCCTCCCTAGGCGGGCTGAATGGGGCTTGGCTGCATTCAAGGTGCTGTTTCTCACTCCTCTGGCCTCCCCAGTGCCCACCCCAAACTGGCACTACCAGGGAGTGCTTTCTGGGCTCTGGGGGGCTCACTCTGCTCTGGATGATGTTCTCCTGATTGAAGTGACACAAAGAGAGACCAGAGGCAATGGCGGTGGGCGCTTTTATAAACGTGGGTGACAACCATCTGCCTTTCCCAGCTGCCCAGCGGAGGTGGCTGCATCTTTGTGGTTGGTAACGGGGAGGAGTAAAGGGGAAAATGTTGGGCTGAGGTCAGGCGCCAGTTGCAGAAAGAGGGGTCGTAGGGAGCTCTGAGAGAGGACACTGTGGGGAAGGTGCTGGACTGGGATTCGGGAGATCTGGGGTCAAGTCTCAGCACTGCCACTGACTCCCTCTGTGACCCTGGGCAAGTCCCTCCATCTTTCCGTGGCTCAGCTCCCGATCTGTCAAGTGGGGTTGAGAATCCATCCTTTGTCGGCCTTGCCTATTGAGGCGGGGACGGTATGTGCAGTGCCCAGTACGATGGGACCTTCCCCTAGGCCTTCTCCCCTGGATAGATGACAGGGACCATCCCATCCACACCTCTGAGAGAGCTACTGGCAGGATCCGCGCAGCATGGAACCAGAATAACCTAGGCGAGATCCTTTGTAAATACGTGACTCACTGCCGGGCAATGTTGTTGCGACAGTGGGAACAATTCGGCAGCTGGAACTGACCAGCGCTGGAGTTAATCCGTCCGGTGGAACCTCCACACATACGCACGCTGGCCGCTCTGACTCTGACAGATGTTGGCAGCTGCTGCAGTGAAAGAGGACGAGGTTTCGGATTTTGAACCTCTGCGCTCTCCGCTTTAGTTTTTGTTTGCTTAGGAAAAAGAGGGAACTTCTGGGCCATTTTTCTGTTGTTTTGGTTGGAGTTGGGACAAGGGGAGCGGAAAATGGGAAGTGCCTGGCCTTTTAGCCAGGGAAGGAATCCATGGGAAGGAGTGTGAATTCATTTATCATCCACCCTGGGTCAGGGCTGGCCTGGGTACGATGGGCTTCATCAGCTTTGGGCATTGCTTTAGAATTCGGCTTGAGGCCCTGAGGGTGTGTGTGTGTGTGTGTGTTGCGGGGGGGAGGGGGGGGAGGGTTGTGCTACTGGGTTGGGGGGTTGGTGGTGATGTGGATGTTTCCGTGTCTAGGAGTGTGTGTGTTGGGAGATGTTTGGGGGGGGGGGGGGTTGGATGCATGTGTTGGGGGTGTTTGTGCATCTGTTTGGGTGTGTGGGTGGGGGGTGAGTGTGGGGGTGTCTGGGGGGGGTGTCGGGGTATTTGGCTGCCTGTCTGGGAGGAGTGTGTGTGTGTGTGTGTGTGTGTGTGTTAGGAGATGTTTGGGGATGAGTGTGGGATGTATGTGTTGGGGGTATTTGTGCATCTGTTTGGGAGTGTGTGTGGGGATGAGTGTTGGGGTGTCTGGGGGATGTCAGGGTATTTGGCTGCCTGTCTGGGAGGAGTGTGTGTTGGGAGATGTTTGGGGATGAGTGTGGGATGCATGTGTTGGGGGTGTTTGTGCATCTGGTGGTGTGTGTGTCAGGGTGTCTGGGAGGAGGGGTGTTCTGGTGCACTGGGAATTGTTGTGTGGTTTTGGCTTGCATTAGCCAATACTGGCCCAAGCTTTGAGGACAGACAGATCCTTCCACACGATGTGAGGCTGGCTGGCAGGCCGGCTGCCTCTCATTGATCTCCTGTTTCATAAGCGCTGGCACCTCCAGTGCAGCCCAGAGCCCTGACATTTCCCTGCTGGAGACGCAAACAGCTCCCGCTCCCCCAGCACGCGGGCGCTTCCTGTTTTGATCTGAACTCTTCTGTTTGCGCTTCGTCCGGCTCTGCAGCCCCCGCCGCAGACGTAAACAGCAGCCACCAGGCTGCCTTCTCAAGGAGAGATCAGGTTCCCCCTCCTCCGCGCACACCCCGCTGCCCTGCAGAGGCTGTGTGCACCGCGTGGAGCTGGGTTCGGGAGGGATAGGGTTGGGCATTGCTTCCCTGGCCCCAGGAGTGCAGGGAGCTGCCATGGGATGGAGGAGGCACAGGGGCCTTTATCCCAAGTCTTGGACCCGCTTGACTTGGCTGTGACTTGACAAGGAGAGATGGGGACAGAGCTGGCACTGCCACCTGCCCTGCCTCTGTTTAAGTCTGCTCCCTTCATGGGAGGCACGCGCCAAGGACCTCTCTGCCCACTGGCAGAGGGCGCAGGGGGGAAAGAGGGTTGCAGGGATCCGTTCGCCATGTGAGGTCTGTGCTGAAAGCCTGCGTCGCACGGGCCAGGGTCCCCAGTGCGAGATGTGCCCAGAGTTGTGTATAACAGTTATTGTCACGGAGTGTGGGGGGACACAAGGCCCTGCACCCCCGGCTTCCTGCGATTCACCATGACTCTCAGCCAGCCAGTAAAGCAGAAGGTTTATTTAGACGACAGGAACACAGTCCAAGACAGGTCTTGCAGGCACAGACAACAGGATCCCCCGCAGTTAGGTCCATCTTGGGGTCCCAGGGCACCACAGCCCCATTGGGAGGTCAGAGGCCTGTCTGCCTCCCAGCCATTCCACCAGCCAGCTCCTGAAACTCTCCCTTCAGCGACCCCTCCCACAGCCTTTGTTCAGTTTCCCGGGCAAAGGTGTCACCTGGCCTCTAACCCCTTCCTGGGTTCTCACGTTACATGCTCAGGTATCTTCCCTCAAGGCCAGTCTCCCATCCCGCAATGCAGACCGTCCTAGCCAACCTCCCCTGCCTTCCCAGCCAACACTCCCCCCTCAGCATTCAAAGACCACATTAAGAACAGTCACAGTGATGTTCTCGAGGTCTGGGAATTAAGGCAGGTCACTGGAAGGGGATGGACACAACCAGTCAGCTGGGGTGCACTGTTCCTTTGGGAGTGTCCAATGGATCTGGGACTGGGCGTCCCGGAGGGCTCGAGGGTGTCTGTGAGTCTGTCCGTTGCTGCCGAGGAACAGCAGTGCCCGCGGGGGCTGGGAGGGGAGTACCTGTGGCCAGGCGTATCAGGGAGCTGCCCCTGGCAGGTACCAACAGGGGGTGCTCATGCCAAGAGCAGGGGCTAGCGAGATACCCCACAACCCTGGGCACCCCCGGGGAGCATCATAGGGGGAAACAACATGTCTGTGTCTGTCTGTCTCATTTGCACAGAGCCACGTGCATTCACACACACACGGATACCTGTGCGGGGCCTCACACTCAGACCTGTGCAATCTGTGTCAGTCTCTCTCTCTCACACACACACACACATCCCTGTATTGGGGCCTCGCACTCAGACCCGCTCCCCAGCGATTCCCTGGGGCCCCCAGGGCTGCATCTCTACCTCCTCTGATGTCACTTTCCCTCCCCCGCCCCCCAGACAGGTGTTCCCCCACGGCTTGCCTGATGAGTTCACCCTGGTGTTCACTTTGCTCCTGAAGAAACAGAGCAGCAAGGAGAACTGGTACCTTTTCCAGGTCACCGACCGTCTGGGCTACCCCCAGGTACCTCTGCCTCCCCTGCTTCCCTTCTCTCCTTTCTCCCTCCTGCTGCCTTGGTTTTCCCCACCACGGTTGCTACGCCCCAGGAACAAGAGACCCCTGGAGCAGCCCGACACACAGGGTAGTAAAGCGCCGTGTGGTCCAGGGCCTACACCAGCCAGGGTGTCCCCTAGGAGCTGCTAACACGTGTTGCTGGAAGTCATTGCTGGCTCATAGAGCGCCGGGGTCCCACCAGGCCACTTTAGTCCTGGAGGCTACAGATGAAAGAGGCTTGGGTCACCCCATCCACCCTGCTGCCTCTGGGGCTTCGCCGCTGGCAGATGAAGCCAATTGCCCATGCTCTAGCATTGCTGGGGGTGGGGCGCACGCCCCCTCTCCCACCCGCGGCAGCCTCCTGCTGCTGCTGTCGGCCTCCGCGGCATCCTTGGAGGCTTCCGCCACACTGATAGTGCCAGAAGACGTGTCCCCAAGGAGGAGGTATGGCCCTGCCCCCATTGCCCCAGGCGAGGGTGGGGTTAGCGGAGCTGATAGCAATGGGGGTGTGAGGGCTGCCCAGACCCCTCATTGGCAGGACAGGTCTCTCCAAACCCAACGGGCAAGGAGCCCCCCTCTGCCTGGAGGCCACAGCGGCTGGCGTTAGCTCGGCCCAGTCCCCGCGCCCGCCGGTGCGTCTGTCTGTCTCCTCCTTCACTCGCCGCTGAAAGCGTCCTAAGTCAGAGCGTCTCCTTTGTGCCTAGCTCTCGCTGGGGGTCAACGGCCAAGAGCGGAGCCTGGAGTTCCAGGCCCGGGCCCAGGAGAAGGAGTTTGTGAGCAGCGTCTTCACCGGGAAGGGGGTTTCCTCCCTCTTTGACCAGAAGTGGCACAAGGTGGCCCTGAGCATCCAGCGCCGGCTGGTGTCCGTCCATGTGGACTGCAGCTACATCTCCTCCAAGCCCCTGGAGCCCCGGCGGGGCGTGGCGAGCGAGGGCAACACCTTCATCGGCCTGGATGCCGTGCGCGGCGCGCCTGTCCCGGTGAGCCGCCCCGGGCCTCTCTGTGCACACATCCCCCATGTGGCGCTCGCAGACCCGGGCCTGTTCGCAGCGGGGGCGCCGTTTGCCTCCTTCAGCACGGGGAGGGAGGGAGGTGCTGAGAGCTGGCCCAGCGGCTGAAGGGCCCGGGGAGGAATTCTGGGTCACGGGCGCCTGGCAGGTGGGTGGAGCTGCCACCTGGCATTGCTCAGCAGCGACCTCTCCTGGTCAGTTGAGGAGTAGCATCGAGGACTGAATGGGATTGGTTGCCCAGGTGTGTGTGTGTGTTATAAATGCTCCCACCTTGAGGGGCTCTTGGGACAAGTGCGGCTCTAGGAGGGGGCTGGACGAGGAGAGGGCAGGTGGGATCTCTGGGAACTGGCTCAGGGAGGACAGTATTAAGGTGGGTCAGCATGGCAAGGGAAGGGCGGAGTGGCAGAGGGAGAGGGAAAGCCTCTGTGTGAGTGTGTGTCTGTGTGCACATGCGTGTGTGCGCACGGGCAGGTGAGGCCACCTCTGCCCCTTCGTTGCTCCTCCCTGAGCCAGTGCTCAGGGAAAACTCAGACTCCTCCCTCGCTGGTGGCAGGAGCCCCTGGGGGCTGGGCCGTCCTGGCCGAGAAGAGGGACTCCACAGCCTGTCCTACCCCCACTGTCTGTATAGGCCCGGGGGCTAGGTTCGCTGCACCTTCAAGGTGATTGTTTCCCAAGGCCCTGGGGGCCTGGTGCTGTGCTAGCAGGCTGCCCCCCGCTAGCAGGGTCAGGGTGCCCCTTTGTGTTCTGACTGTGTCTGCCTGTCTGCCTCCCCCCGCTGCAGTTTGACATCCAGCAGGCCCACATCTACTGCGACCCGGAGATGGTGATGCAGGAAGGCTGCTGCGAGATCTCGGCCGGCGGGGTGAGTTATGCATGTGCTCTCCGCAGTGGTGTGGGGGGGTTAACGCCCCTCCCGTCCAGCAGCTCCTGGAGCCGGCAGGTCTCTGTTCATGCCTTTGGGGCTCGCGGAGCTCACGTGCTGTCCATCCGGGTACGTCGCCGGCCCCCGTCGCCGTGTGTCTGGATTCCATCCTCGCATCACCCTGTGGGATTCTGCCCATTGTACAGGTGGGAACAGAGGCACAGAGAAACTCCGTGACTTGCCCGGGGTCCCGAGCCCGTCCTTCTACCCTAGAAATGCTGAAGCTGCTCAGGGAGGCCGGCTCCTCGAGTGCCCACCAGCCAGCTCTACCCAGCTGATCCATGGAGCAGGGACAGGGCCACCTCGCTCGCCTTCTGGCCCCATTATTGCTCCTGGGGGGAATTGCCACAAAAGATGCAGCACAGGAGAGGGCATCCATTGGCCGGAGATCGGCTGTCAGACTAGGTGGACCGTGGGTTTGATGGGCCAGTAGCACCAAGATCTGGAGGGGGGCAGAGCCAGCAGGTGGCCTGAATCGGCCATGCTGCCAGAAATGCACTGAACACTTTGTCTGGCGCTAGCTGGGAGCTGGGACTGTGCCTGTGACAGTCTTCAGCTCCCTGCCTCGGAGGGATGGTGTCTGCCCAGGCCCTGGGGTGTAACCAGCCCCTGCTTTCCTTCGAGCAGTGCCTTTCCGAAGCCTCTAAAACCCGGCGGCAGGCAGAGGGCACGCAGACCAGCAACCTGATTGAGATCAACCCACAGACGGAGGGCAAGGTGTACACCCGCTGCTTCTGCCTGGAGGAGACTCAGGTGAGAGACCAGGGGCATTGCCGAGGGGGGCACATCCTGGACAGGACAGGTCAATGCCCCAGCATGCCTGATCCTCTCTGCAGAGGAGGACGCTAGGAAGCAGAGGCACTGGGCGCTGGTAGCCAGCTAGACAGGAGTGTGCTACGCCGCATGGCAGCAGGGAAAGCCAGTGCTGCTTGGGGCAGCCGGTGCAGAGCAGGCAGGTAGTGGGAGGTGATGGTCCCTCTCTCTGGGGTGCCCCTACCTGGAATATTGCATTGATTTCTGGGCACTGTAGGGTGACGATATTTCCCAAAGGGAAAATGGGACATCACGTGGGGCTGGCCCAAACCCCCCTCCCCGCACGTGGCTGGCCCAAGCTGCTCGCCTGAGCCCTACCCCCCCGTCCCTGCGTAGGGTTGGTGTCACAGCTTGCTCAAGCCCTGCCTGCCCCCCACCCAAGCCCTGCCTCCCCCCCTGCATGAGTCTGGTATCGCCACTCTCCCCCCCCGGCCGCACATTCCTCCGCACCGCACTTTTTTGGACAAAAGTGGGCATTTGTCCCGTTTGCTTTTGCCAGCTCAAATTGCAAGAACAAATGGGACAAATGCCCACTTTTGCCCCCCCCCCCCAAAAAAAAGTCAGGACGGCCGGGACAGGACTTAAAAAAGGGACTGCCCCGGCCAAAACAGGACTCGTGGTCACCCTTGGGCACCGGCTCTTGGCCAACTGGACGCAGTTTGGAGAAGAGCCGGGGAAGGGATCAGGGTGCAGGTGGGGCTGATAGGGGTGGGTTGAACTAACTGCGTGAAGTGTGTGAAGCCAGGCTCAGTGGTGACTAAGGATGGTGTATGTGTAGATGAGATTAGGGAACCGGCGCGGGTGTCTTTGGCTTCTGTTACTGGGGAATGCGAGCGGGTCAAACCGGTTTCTGCCTGCAGGAGACATGGGGACGTGAGCTGAGCGTCCCAAGTAGGGATGTGCTGGGGTTGTGGGGCAGATGCAGACGTTTTAGGGGAGCAAGCAGGGCTGGCCAATTGGGGGTGCACTGGGTGCGGAGGGGTGTGGTCAGTTACCCCCTGCAGTGGAGCCTAGATTTCTTTCTTTCTGTGAATCTCTTTGATTTTCTCTCCTTCCTTTCTTCGGCCCGTCTCTCCCCGCCAAATGCAATAATGCTCTTAACAGCTCGATTCTGGCACATAATGTTGTCTGATCCATTATCCCACTGGTTTCCATCCTCCCTCTAATCCCCCGGAGCACGACAGGTGCAGCCGGAGAGACACAGCAGGGTGCGAGTAAAAAGCCTCTGTGAAACAATGCAGCTCTGCTGGTTGCTTTCACTAATGCTGCCCTGATAGACAGTGCGGTGTGCGGGGACACATGCTCACCGGCCCTGCTACCTCCCCGGCAGAGCACCAGGGCTGCGCTCATAACATCTCAATGGCAACTGGACAGGCTCCAAGAAAGGGCCAGTTTCCTTTGTCTTTTGTCACTTTTTGCCCCATCTCTTTCCTGGTCTCCCTTCTGTCTCCTCGACCCTGAAAACCACCCCCACCCCCTACGCCCTGGCAAGCTGACCCCGGCTGTGTGTCTCTCTCCGCTCTGTGCTCTGGAACCTCAGAGATTGCGCCCAGCCATTTATTTTTCATCTTCCCTAGGCCAGCTGGGGGCTGTGAGATCAGGGAGCCCGTGCCTCCCATCCTCCTTTGCAGACAGGCCTGCCTGGGTCTCTGGGCCTTTAAACATGACCAGCTGGGACCGGGCATGTGGCAAAGCAGCTCGGCCTCCCCACGCCAGAGGGGCCTCCCCTGACCTGGAGGGTGGAGGTCCGTCCTTCCTGCCCTGTAGCATTCATTGTGTCATTCGGGGACATGAGTCTGCCCAGCCCCAGCTGGCCCCAAGTCTCTCTGCACTTGTAGAGGTGGAGACAGAAGTGACATTAAGAAATGGGCCCATTTGGGGGCCAGTTCAGCCCCCTCAGTGTCAATTAGAGCCACCTCAGGGCTGCTCTAACTCGTTCTCTGGGCCTGGGAAGTGGAAACTAGCTGTAGAGCAGTGTGCTGCAGACCCTGGCGCTCCCTAGCCTGGCCTCACCTGCTCCCTTCCATCACAGCCCCCCAACACGCTCCCTCTGCCAGCCAGCTCTAGACAGGCTCGAGGGACCCTCCCATGCTGCAGGGTGTTCTGAGGGTCTTTCTCAGGGCCACATGCCAGAGCGGCACAAAAAGGCCTCGGTATAATGAAGAATCGGGCCCAGGATCTTGGTTTGCTAATTGCTCCCAGCCTCCTGCTGCTCCGAGCCTTGCCAGGGACACGGCAGAGAGAAACGAGGGATGGTTTCGAGATTGAAATCAAGGGGAGCATCGCAAGATTGGGGCTGATGTAAACCACAACACGGACTGAAGTTTTCCCTGGTCCGGCAGTAGAAGGGGGGAGATGGGACAGGCCCAGCGGCTTGTGCGGGTTGGGCTCCTCCAGTGTTCGCGCATCTACCAAAGGGGTCTGGCTCGGATTAGGGGCCTTTTGATGTACGTCACTTCTCAATAGGAGCTGTTGGCAGAAACAATCCCTAAATTGGTAGCAAATGTGTTGGGAACATTGGCAGGCGGGGGACGTGCCCTTGGCGCTCACCGTCCTGGCCTCCTGACCCACTTACGGAGCTGCAGCCACGGTGCCAATAGAAAATCTGACCTTGTCAGTGGAGCTGTAATCATCTCAGCCCCTCCCAGCAGGGGGCGCTGTAGGGCGCGAGGCTGGAGCCTTGGCTGTGAATGGAGCCCCACGCTGCTCTGGTCCCAGCCTCTCCCAGCAGGGGGCGCTGTGGTGCGCAAGGCTGGAGCCTTGGCTGTGAATGGAGCCCCACACTGCTCCGGTCCCAGCCTCTCCCAGCAGGGGGCACTGTAGGGAATAGGGCAGGAATCTTGGCTGTGGGGTAACATACATGTATTCCCGGGAGGGGGTGCTGTAGGGAGCAGGGCAGGAGCACTGGCTGTGTGAGGAGCTCAGAGCTACTCCATTCCCAGCGTCTCCCAGCAGGGGTCAGTGGAGGAAACAGGGGTAAGAGTACTGGGGTGGGGAGTCACCTTATTTCTTTGTCTTGCAGTAGCACTAGGAGCCCTCCCCACAGCCCAGCCCCCATGGCGCCAGGAACTGTGCAAAAACAGAACAAAGAGACAGTCCCTGCCAAGGGCAATAAGAAACTGCACTGCAGCCACCATGTAAGATGGGTGCAGAGCCCAGCTCACACAGCCAGGAGCGTGAGCTCTGGCCCCAGGGGCATGTGGCCAGCCGTGGGGTCCGTATCCTTCCGTGGCGCCAGCGCTGTACGGCGCGGGCCGGGGAGTAGGCGCTCACGGGGCTTGAAGCACTCAGAACCCGCGCAGGAGCCTTTTGTGTAGGTCACCGTGTAACACCACCAGCCCCCGATCGTCAGCGGGTGGGATTGAACCGGGGACCTCTGGAGCTTAGTGCATGAGCCTCTATCGCATAAGCTAAAGCTTGGGTTTAGCGAAGGCTGTAGAGCAGAGTCATGTAACTCTCTCTAAGGGGTCTCGGTGCCACTAGATGGGCCAGAACACGCCACCCAGCCGGTGTGCGGGTTACAGCCGCTCGCTGGGCAGGCAGCGGTGCTGCAGGACTTGGCTCCGGTCGCCTGCTCTCTAACCGGGTGCCTTTTTCCAGCATTTGGCTTTTCCTGTCCTTGCCCCGGCCCAGCTCTGTATGCCTGGATCTGAGTGCAACACACCTGCCCTGCCCCCTGCCTCGCCTTGGGAAGGGAGAAGCAGGCCTGGTCCTGCCTTGTTCCACCCAGAATCCGGAGCGGCACCCGTGCAAGGCAGTGTCGGAGGGAGTTAGGACTGGGTGCTGCTTGGAGTTGGGGTGGTTCAGCGCTGCAGAGACTGAAAATGAAAACAAAATGAGACCCCCGGGTCCCAGCCTTGCCCCCCACCATCACCCCATCGCACTGGTATGGGCTGGGAGTCAGAGGGACGAATAGGCCACAGCTGACGTGCTTTGTGGAAGGGTGTGTGCGCGTTGCAGGGGAAATTCCCCCTGTTCGAACCTGCGACCCCAGCAGTGCTGGAGGAAGGACATCGTCCTGGGTGGACCAATGGTCTGATCCAGCACTGCGACTCCTGCAAGTCTAACGGGCCAAATCCCCAGCTGGTGCAAAGCGGCAGAGCTTCCTTGCAGTCCCTGGAGCTGGGCTGGTTTACACCAGGTGAGGGGCCGGCCCTGAGTTTCAGCCCATGCGTCAGTATGTGGGTCAGGAACAAACCTGTCCCTGAACCTGGAGCCTCCCGCAGTCCCTTGAATCACTTCTGAGTGCCAGTCTGTCCATGGCTCTGCTAGGGTCATAGGCCACGGCTCTCAGCCGCCTCCGATGCTCCCAGTGTCTGGGAAGGCGCCCTGCCCCACCCGTTAGGTGGAGGAAGGACGGAGGTCGGTGTCTGACTTGCTGCTTTTTGTAACGCTGGCTTCAAGGCCTGACCTACTGAGACGGCTGGCACATGGTATTTCCCCCCCATAACCCAGCTCAGGGAAGTAATTATGGAATTAGCGCCAGGAGGTTGAGCAGACGGGCAAGCAGCAGGGAGGATATGCAAATGGACAAGTCTGGGCCTGGGAACGTTCCCAGACAGGGCACCTCCGTCCCACGGCTGAGCGGCACGCAGTGCAGGGAGCGCCAGGCCCTGGCTGGGTCGCTGCCAACGAGGGTTGAACCTGAGAACTCTGGGCCTTAAAGCACGAGCCCCTGTTGCGTGAGCTTAAAGGGCGCCGTGTTGCTAGCCACAGCTGGAGCAGGGTCCTGGGAACGAAGGGCTGGACGGGGCCTCGAAAAGTCCCCTGCGCTGAGGGAGGACCAACCTCCATGTGTGGCCCTGCCTCCACTGGGGGGTGCCAGAGTGCCACATACACCTGCTCTGGGTGGGAGCAGGTGTTGTGGGGCGGAGATTTGGCTATAGGGCATGAATCCCTGAGCCCGGGGCATTTGGGTGTGAAGCAGGAATGGGCACAGAGTGGGGAAAAGGGCTGGCGGAGTGACTGGCCCGTTCAGGTGTGGGGCATATTGCACCCCTCAGCCGTTAATTCCCTGACACAGAACCCATTGCGGCCTGCTGTGGGCTCTGAAATGCAAACGGCCCGAGCAGTAAATTCCAGCCCTGCCGTCCCTATCGCTTCAGACACGCCTCTCCCTGCGCCGGGGCCTCCCTGACGATCCGCAGACGGCGCCCACGCTCCCGCTGAACAGAACACAGCCGCATTGATTCACCCCCCGAAAACCCCGCATCACATTTTCCACCGTCCAGACGAGTTAGCAGTGGGGGGGCCACCAGGTTCGGGGAGGGTGACGAGGGAAGAGGAGGGGGCTGGGGCAGCTCCTCCAGGCGGAGAAGTGTAACTGCTGGCAGGGTGAGCAGTGGCCGAAGCCAGGGAGGGAGCGGTGACAAGGAAGTGGGGGGAAAACATCCCTCTGCAGACAAGTGCGGCGTCTGTTCCTGCCGAGCAGCATGTTCTGGGCCTTGGCCGTTTCCTGCAGAGCCGGTGGAGAGAGACGGACTGGCAGGGAAACAAAGGGGGGGTCTGCCCACGCGAGGGTCTGTCCAAGCGTCTGGCCCGGCTTTCTCCAGCCAGTCATGGGGATGGCTGAATTCTGGTGGCAAAGCCCAGCGTGAGGGGAGGAGAAGAGGCTGGCGTAGGGGTCTGGATGGAGCTGACAGTAACCTGCACTCAGTACAAAGAAGCCAGTGAAATAAATCCCAGGTCCATCCGGCACTGCCCCCACTTGGCCCCGGTGCCCAGTGGCTGCTGTGCCATGTTGCCTGGCATCCGTTTCCAGGAAGCAGGGCTCAGGGCTTGTCCCCAGACCAGTAGGCTGGGGCCAGGTTTTGTTAGCATCCTCCTCCGAGATTTGAGCAAGGAGCCCCCCGCCCGCCCCGTTCTCCTTCCACCTCTGCAGGAGCAGCAGGAGGTTGAGTTACCTGGCAAGGTGGCCATTTCCTTTGTGCCAGACGGTGCCTCGCTCTTGTGCCAGGCGGGATGCTGACGAATCCCAGCAGCTGCCCTTAAATGGGGGCCTTGAAAGGAGCTTGATTCTGGCTTCCCAGCAGCGGGAGGCAGGGAGCGTGGGAGGAAGGAGGCTCTATAACGCGCCCATTGCTTTGCTCTCTCCCCAGGAGGCGAAGGCAGCCGGGCAGGTCGGCGTGGAGGGCCAGCCAGGAGGAAAGGTGAGGTGCTGGGGTCGGGGCTGGGCGGGTCCTGCTGCCTGGCCGGGGCAGGCTGAGGTGAAATCCTGCGGGGATCCATCCAGTTTTGCAGCCCCCGGGCAGCTGCTCCCAGATTGACCCCCACCGGCTCCCTAATAATCACCCTCCCAGTTGCCCCGAGATGGTCTCATCTCATGCACAGCAAACACCTTGATCTCCAGGGCTAGCCAGGTGGTTGCCAGCCCCACAGTGCGGCTCTGCATCACTGCCAAGCAGGGCTCCTCCTAGCCACGAGGCCTGGACCACAGCCCTGCATCGGGAGCTGCCTCGCCGGCCTGCCTTTTCTTGGCACCCAAGGGTGCATTTCCTCCTGCTGGATTCCTCAGCCAGGCCTGGACGGAGGGAAGCCCTGAGTGCTCTGGACAGGGGGTGGAAGTGTCTTGCTCCATTGCCCTCCCGCTGCCCTCTGGCCTCATCTCTCGCTGCCAAGGCTACAGGCTGAATCAACCCCCGGTTTGTCCGGATTCACCGCGCTTAGTCTAAGCTCCTCTTGGAGGGAGCCCAGCAGCATCTCAGCACCTCCTTGTTCCAGCATCCCCTGAGCATTGGCTGGAAGTAGCAAGCACATCCGAAACGGCAGGCAAGAGGGGCTCCTGGCACCTCCGGCCAGGGCCGTCCTTAGGCATACGCAGCATATGCGGCTGTGTAGGGCGCCCCAACATAGGCACTGACTTCTCATCTTGCCAGGGGGTGCTCAACACCCCCCCTCTGCTCCAGGCCCCGCCCCCACTCCATCCCTTCCCCCAAGCCCCCGCCTCCCTGCCTCTTCCTGCCCCCCGCTCCACTCCCACCCCGCCTCTTCCCCACCGACTCCCCCTCCCTCCCGGCTCTGGGAGGGACGGGGAGGAGTTGGTAAGCGGGGGACCACCGACGAGCGAAAGGCGTGGGGGGAGGGGGCAGAGGGGAGGAGCGTGGTGCTACATTTTCCCTGCGGGTGCGGAGCACCCACCCACGGAGTCCACACCTATGACTGGGACAGCAGGTCAGAGTGGGTCGGCTGCCGCACATCCAGCACGCACTGCAGTCTCCTTACTATGCAGAAGGCAGGGGCCATATTCCCAGAGCCGAATGCACCAGTGTCAGGGCACCAGTATAGGGGCAGTAGAGGAGCACCAATATTCACTGAGCCAAATGCGCCGGGGTTAGGGCACCCATTTAATAATACTGCGTAGGGCCCCATAAATCCTCAGGCTGGCCCTGTCTCCGGGGTCCGACGCGCCCTGCCCCTCTGTGCCAGCACAACTCCTTGTCTCGCCGTTCCTGCTGCTGGGGCCAATGGCTGGGAGCCCCAGGCAGGTGGTCCCAGGGGCCACCCCTCGCTTGGCATTCCCAGTTGAGCGTTAGTAACGGGAGAGCATGGCCTGGTCTCCTTGGGGCTGATTGCAGGGGGCCAATTCTCCTCTCACTTACGCCAGCTCAGGAGTAACTGCACTGGGGTCACACCGAGGTGAGCGGGAGGAGAATGGGGGCCCCGGGAGCGGGCCCCAGGCTGTGGTACTTCAGCCCCTTAGGCCTTGGAAACGCTGGTGGAGAAGCAGCACCAATACATCTGTGTTAGAGACATGGCTGCAGCCACTAGAACTGGTGCATCTTCCCCCCACTCTCCCCCCTACCCCGGCATTAGCCCCCCAGCTGGAGAGAAGGGGAACGGGCAGCCTGGTTTATTTTCACACCTCTTTCCTCTCTGGGTTGCTCCCCTGCAGAGCTACCAAGACCCCCGCGGCCAGCCACGCAGGCCAGCCAATGAGGTAAGTCGAGGCTTTTCAGAGCTGTGCAATGCTCCAGCTAGGTGCAGGCCCCAGGGGACGTCTGTGGTGAGCTCTGACCCGTTCTCGCGGCCTGCCCACCGGCGCCCGTCCGAGTGAGAACTGAGCAGGAGATGCCGGCTGGGCCCAGCAAGGGGCCGGGCTCTGAGCGGGCTGGGACCAGGGACCTCCGCTGCCAGTGTCTGCCTGGCTCAGAACCAGCTGCTTCCCGGCAGGAGCTGGCCAGCCCAGAGGGAGCATTTCGCAGCCACTGGTTTGGCTGAAGGAACATGTGGGGAGCCACAAACCCACACGTACAACCCGCTTGTGAGGCCTGGGCTGGCAGCTCCCGGAACCTCGCCAGCTGGGAGAGGAGATAGGAGAGTCTCTCTATCCCCACGGTGCTGTTTTTCCTGAGTCCCTCTGGCTGGCAACAGTGGCAGATCCCAGCGCCACGTTCGGGGAGTGGGAGCGGTCATGTTTCCTGGAAAAGCGGGGGGGGGGGGGGGGGGGGCGGGGGGAGGAGAGCGGCAAACAGTGCTTTTACCAGGGAAGCAGAGCGCGCGTTTCTGCCAGCCCCAGCCCTTCGTCTTAACTCATCCCCTTCAAAAATTAACCAGCAGCGGGGCGGGGGCAAAGGCTCAGGAAATTTGATGTTTGTACGTCTGTGCCATGCAGGGGGCGTGTGCCTGGGAAGGCGTGTTAACATACATGGCGCTGTCACACCAGCACAAGCCGGCAGGTATACAAACCTGATACTGCCCGACTGGTAGGGGCAGGTACATGGGCATCTGTGGCACAGTCACACAGGCAGGGGTGGACACGCATGGCGTCCGTGGGGGTGGGTACGTTCACACTGAGTTGCTCAGCTTAGCGCAGGGCAGAATTCGGCCTCCAGAATCTTTCCTAGTGGGTCCTGTGTAGGAGGCAGGAATAACCCAGCTTGACTCTCAGATCCCCAGCTGGGTTTGGGGCCTTTCCTTTGCAAGCTGCTCACATCTGACACAAGAGCTGCAGAGACACAGGACATGCGCAGCCTGGCTCTGAGTCCCTTCTTGGAGCAGCCCTGCACATTGAGGATAAATCCTGCCCCATAATGCTTGGTGCGAGCAGTTACCCTGGCGTCCCTGGTTTCCTCTTGCCCTGCTGGCTTGGCGCACCCTGCTACATGCTGAGTGTTACCTGCTGTGACTCCTTGGGCTGGCCCCAACTGAGGCCTGCTGATTGCTATGGTAACGCCTTACGTGCCGGGTGTCACGGAGTATTGGGGAACTCAGGGCCCTGCACCCCCGGCTTCCTGCGATTCACCATGACTCTCAGCCAGCCAGTAAAGCAGAAGGTTTATTTGGATGACAGGAACACAGTCCAAGACAGGTCTTGCAGGCACAGACAACAGGGCCCCCCTCAGTTAGGTCCAGCTTGGGGTCCCAGGGCATCCCAGCCCCCCCCTTTGGGGGGTCAGAGCCATCTCTGCCTCCCAGCCATCTCTCCAGCCTCCTTCCAGCCTGCTTCCAGCACTCTGCCTCCAGCGACCCCTCCCACAGCCTTTGTTCAGTTTCCCGGGCCCCGGAGTCATCTGACCTCCAACCCCCTCCTGGGTTCTCATGTTACAAGCTCAGGTATGTTCCCTTGGGCCGGCTCCCATCCCCCGATGCAGACCATCCTAGTCACACTCCCCTGTCAGCATTCACACACCCCAGCAAGAACAGTCCCAGTTCGTCACATCTCTCCCCCCTTCGAGACCGAACTGAGCAGGGTCACTTTAGCCAGTGACCCGGGGAAGTTCGAACCTACCCCCGTTCCCATGGATGCCCCCGCATCCCTCCAGTTCCTTGGTGAGAATTACACCAGGCCCCTTCCGTTCCACGCCCCCCCTTAGGTTGGGGGTGCTTGATGGCACTCGCAGTTCGCATGTGGGAAGGTTTATGCGGCCTGTGCCCTTTTCCCACCCCCATACCTCTGGGGTTCCAACTGGGCTGTGGTCTTCTCCCAGCGCTCCAGTCTGGAGGTCTGTGCTTTGGGCTCTCTTGGTTTAGAGCCGCCCTTTTAACCTTGGCCACCCTCTGGAAAGGATCCTTTATGCTGGGCAAGGGTCCTAAAGCTCTTTTCCCCTTGTCCCAGGCCTTCCTCCCCCTCTGACAGGGGTCACAGGATCCGCAGTACTGTCGGACAGTAACAAAGACCCCAGGCCAGTAAAAGCTCCGTAGCAGCCTCTGCTGGGTACGCCAGGTTCCCTGGTGCCCTGAGAGGGGAATGTCATGGGCCCGGCACAGCAGCTGGCGGCGATACTTCTGGGGTACCACCAGCTGCCTCCTGATCCCCCCTGACTCCATTTTCCCTGGGGGAGCCCATTCTCGGTACAGGAACCCCTTCTCCCACAGGAACCTTTTCCGGCCACCTCGTTCCATGGTCTGTACCGCATTGAGGTCGGCCAGGTCCCTTATCTTCCGCAAGGAGGGGTCTCTCTGTAACTCGGCCTGGAACTCAGCAGCTGGGACAGGGATGGCCACCTGCTCTTTCTCGCCCGCTGGGTCCGAAGCTGCAGCCTCCCTGAGCCGCGTCCCTGGGCGTTCCCTCCCCACCAGGTTAGGGTCCTGCGCCTCAGGCAAGGCACCCCCCCCAAGGCCAGGGCGCAGGGCCCCTCGCCGGCTCTGACTGCGGGTCACAACCAGTGCCTTTTGGGGGTTGCTTGGCCAGTTCTCCAGGTCCCCCCCCATCAATACCTCAGTGGGCAGATACGGGTGTACCCCCACATCCTTGGGGCCCTCCTTGGCCCCCCACTTCAGGTGTACCCTTGCCACGGGCACTTTGACTGGTGTTCCGCCCACCCCCGTCAGGGTCAGGTAGGAGTTGGGCACCACCTGATCTGGGGCCACCACCTCGGGCCGGGCCAGCGTCACCTCTGCGCCCGTATCCCAGTATCCATTGACCTTCCTCCCATCCACCTCCAGGGGAACAAGGTACTCTCTCCGGAGGGACAGCCCCGCGCCCACCGTATAAACCAAAAACCCTGAGTCTGGGGCATCCAGCCCCCTAGAGGAGCTGGCCTGGGGCCCTTCTCTCTCTTGAGCAGTTGATAAGCTGCCAGCCCCTCTTGCGTGAGAAGCCTGCCCCTCGTCCGTCTGGGCCTCTACCAAGTTAACCCTATGCGGGTTCGGTCTGCTCAGTCTGTCCTTGAGCTTGGGGCACTGGGCCCGAACGTGGCCTCTTCGGCCGCAGTAATAGCAGCTCATGTCCTGTGGGTCCCCTCGAGCCGGTCGGTTGTCCCTGACGCTGGGCATTCCCCGTGGGAGGGGATTCCCCATATTCCCTCTTTGGGAGGTCCCAGGGTGACTCTCTCTCTGCATCACGGCGGGCCTGTTCCTTTGGGGCTCCTCCCTGCCACCCCCTGACCGGCTCTTTACAAACTCATCAGCCAGCTGCCCGGCGTGTCGCGGGTTCTCTGGCTTTCTGTCCACCAACCACAGCCTCAGGTCGGATGGGCACCGCTCATACAGTTGCTCCAGTACCAGCAGTTTAATCAGGTCCTCCTTCGTCTGGGCCCCACCAGCCCACTTGCTGGCGTATCTTTCCATGCGGACGGCTAGTTGCAGATATGAGATCTCAGGGGTTTTATCTTGACTCCGGAACCTTCCCCGGTACATCTCAGGAGTCAGCCCAAACTCACGTAGCAGGGCCTTTTTGAATAGTTCGTAGTCCCCTTTCTCTGCCTCTCCCAGTTGGCGGTACAATGCCACGGATTTGGGGTCCAGTAAGGGGGTAAGGACCCGGAGTCTGTCCGCGGGATCCACCCGGTGCAGCTCGCAGGCCGTCTCAAAGGCCTCCAGGAAGTCATCCATGTCCTCCCCCTCCTTGTATGGGGCCATGATGCACTTATCAAAGCCCCGTGCAGTCCTGGGTCCCCCCTCACTCACCGCAGCCGGGGGTTCGCTGCCCTTCAATCTCGCCAGTTCCAGTTCATGCTGACGCTGTCTCTCTTTCTCCTGTCTCTGTCTCTCATTCTCCTCCCGTTCACGCTGATGCTGTCTCTCATTCTCCTCCCGTTCATGCTGTCTCTGTCTCTCTTCACGCTGATGCTGTCTCTCTTTCTCCTCCCGTTCACGCTGATGCTGTCTCTCTTTCTCCTCCCGTTCATGCTGTCTCTGTCGTTCACGATCCTCCAGCTCTCTCAGTTTTAGCTCTTTCTCCCATTCCAGCCAATTCCGCTCCCCGGATGCCGAACGTCGCCGGGAGGATCCTCTGCTGGCCGGCGGGCTTCGCCGGGGGGACCCCCTGCTGGCCGGGGGGGTCACGGCGCCTTCGGTATTTGCTGGGCTCCTCCCCACCCTTCCCCTAGGCATAGGAAGGAGGGGTCTCGGGAAGCCCTCAGCAGCCGGCTGACCACTCCCAGCTGGGACAGACACTGGTGCCTGCGCTGCATTTGCCAGGCTGCTTCCCTGAGACACAGGGATCAGTTCATTCGCGCGATCTTCCGCCTCCAGCTGGGCGATGAGCTGTTCTTTGGTGAGCCTCCCAATGCGCAGCTGCCTCTGCTTGCACAGCTCCACCAGGTCGCTCTTACGCCGCTTGGCATACATCTTCCTGCTGGCCACTCACCGGCCTGTGTGCTCACAGCTCCCCACAGTTCCCAGGGGGACCCCTAGTGTGCCAGCCCTTCTCGAGGTCACCACCTCTCTGCCAGGGTCGAGCTGCAGACTCCTCCGCCCCTGGGACCACTCGCTGCGATCCCCCCGGGGGACCCTGTTACTGCAAAAGTCCTTCTCGCTGGTCACACACTCCCAGGGGTAATAACCGTCTCTCTCTCACTCTTCAGTACGCCTGGTCCCCGTCAATCCCCCTTCGTTTTACTGCTCCCCAGTCACTTACTGCAGGAAGCGCCGTCCACGGGGTGCAGTAGATCCCACCTCTGCCACCAGTTGTCACGGAGTATTGGGGAACTCAGGGCCCTGCACCCCCGGCTTCCTGCGATTCACCATGACTCTCAGCCAGCCAGTAAAGCAGAAGGTTTATTTGGATGACAGGAACACAGTCCAAGACAGGTCTTGCAGGCACAGACAACAGGGCCCCCCTCAGTTAGGTCCAGCTTGGGGTCCCAGGGCATCCCAGCCCCCCCCTTTGGGGGGTCAGAGCCATCTCTGCCTCCCAGCCATCTCTCCAGCCTCCTTCCAGCCTGCTTCCAGCACTCTGCCTCCAGCGACCCCTCCCACAGCCTTTGTTCAGTTTCCCGGGCCCCGGAGTCATCTGACCTCCAACCCCCTCCTGGGTTCTCATGTTACAAGCTCAGGTATGTTCCCTTGGGCCGGCTCCCATCCCCCGATGCAGACCATCCTAGTCACACTCCCCTGTCAGCATTCACACACCCCAGCAAGAACAGTCCCAGTTCGTCACACCGGGCCACTGTTAACCTGTCAGCCCTCTACCTGTGGGAACCACTGACTGGTTAATTCCACCATCCTGAGCATGGAGCAGGCAGCGGGCGCTTCCCGGATGGGTGCCAGAAGGTGGCTGAGGGTGGGGTGGGGGGCGCAGCATGTAGCACCTGCCTGGAGATTTGCAGGGTCGGTGCCATGCCATTCGAAAGCAAATTGCTGCCAATTTCTGCCTACTAAGCCACAGGGCAGATCACCTGGGACTTACTTTTGGGGGCCCAGTGTCCAGCGGAGCCTGCAGGATTTTCAGGGCCTCAGTTTTGCACATGCACCAGCCTGTCTTACTGGTATGGGGTCAGCCATGCAGAGGACTCAGTCCTGGAGGCGCTGGGCCCCACTGATGGCACTTGCTCAGCCTCGCGTGGGATCGGGGCTGGGGGCCTGTTTGGCCTGGATGCCCACAACAGCCCTGTGGGGAGTGGTCTGGGTGCAGGTCTCCAAACAGATCCAGGGCAGGCAGGTTTTAGACCCGCTGATGCCACGGAGAGCACAGCTAAGTGCGGCAAGGGGGCGGGATGTGAGCCCTTGCTGAGAGGCGGTATTTGCAGGACGCCTTCCCAGGTTGCTAGCGGGGTCGGCTCACCTCAACCCCCCTCTGGTAAAAATCCCTGTCGCGGTTCGGAACGGTTTCTCCTGATTCCTGACTGCCAGTGTCATCTCTTCTTCTCTTGCAGTGCCCACCCTGCCCCCAGAGAGCCCCGCACGCCAACGTAAGTCAAGGGGCTGCTACTTCTTGGAGCTTTCCGGTGGGCTTGGGTGGCGGGGGCGTTGCAGTGGCAGCTGTCTCACAGCAGTGTCTAGTGGCAAGAGGAGCGCTCTCTCTCTCTCTCTCACCCACACTATAGTTTTGGAGACAGGAAGCATGGCCCAGGGTACTAGCCTAGGACTTAAGAGACCCCGGTTCAGTTCCCTGTTCTGCCACAGACTTCCTGTATGGCCTTGGGCAAGTCATTTAGCCTCTCCATGGCTCAGGTGCCCATCTGCATATTGCAGCTGTCCCGCCCTGTGGAAGCCACTAGAGCTACCCTGAGCAGAGTCGGCCTTGAGGGCTGGGTCTGTCCCGGTGCCAGGTGCTCCTCTCGGGGGAGAGCACAGAGCTGTGACTCTGATGGCATTTTGCCGCTCTAGGGACAGGTAAGACGGCAGCACGCTGGCCGCTGGATTCTGTACATCTCCGAGTAACACAGAAAATCTGCCCCAGCCAAGGCCGAGCTGCCCTGAATGCTGAGAGCCGACGGACGGACACCCCCCTACAGCGCTGCTCTGGGCTGAGTTACTGCTCAGTGTGAGAGCCCTGGTGCCACACACCCAGAATCCAGCAGAATTAGTGTGTGTGCAAAGCTCCTTCTACGGGACACCCCAGCCTGCTGGGCCTCCGCAGCAGAGAAAATCAGCCCATGCATTGTAACCGATCCACCTCCACCCAGACCCCCTCGGCGTGGAAAGGAACGCCCATCCCCAGCCGCTCAGCCCCAGGCGAGTAGCTGCAGGACTGGTGTTGCTTCCTTCCAAGGGGGTTACATCTCTAGGACAGCGGCCGGAGAACAGGGCCCAGGAAGGACCCTCCGAGGCGTGACCTGAGTTTTGCACAGAGGCAGGGCTTGGAGCAGGCCCGTCTCGTTCATAGTGCTGCAGGCCGGCCTGCTGGAGGAGCGTGGGTGGGGATGGAGGGTTACTGATCCTGGCTCTGGCCTGTCTCCCACCAGCGGGGCTGTGACGGGGCAGGGCTGTCTCCTCAGATCCCTCGCTCCCCATTGGCTCCCAGCCCCTGCCGAGTCACAGCTTCGCTTTGGAAGATGCAGCCCCAAAACCGGACTGAATTTCACTCTTCCCGGCAGCATCTGGCTCTGTTGGAACCCAGCCTGCCACGCACCCCCCAAAAGCTCCCCCGGGGCCTGACCTTACCTTCCTCAGGTGGCTGGAGCTTCAGCTCGCTCTGGCCCCTTTGCCTTCTCCAAAGAACCCACCCACCTCCTCTTCTCTCTGGCCAACATCCCCTGGAACAGCTGGACAGCCGGGGGAGAGTGCTGATGGCTTCCAGATGTCTGCAAGGTTCCTGTAGCAGCCGTGTGGGCACAGGGGGCTCTGATGAGGAAAAGAAGAAGGGATGAGAGCTCACAGCTGTTTGATATTCACCCTCCATGCCTGTATGACAGGCCAGCGTGGCCAGCTGTAGGAATTTATGGAGGAGGACACGGGGCTGATGATAAAACCCAGAGCAGTTTTGTGTCTTTCCTTAGTCCCCTTTATCTGCTGCCCCCAGCACGGCAGCCGGAGTCCAGTGGAGTGGGGATTTGAACTGGGGCAGAAGGGGGGCATGCAATAGATACCACACGCCTTTCTGTGTGCTGGCAGGGTGGCCTGGGACACCTTGGGGTCACCTGTGCTTTGGGGACAGGAGGTTGGAGCTAGAGCTCCATCTGAACTGTCGCCCTGAATGATTTTAAAAGGACACAGGACTTGTCCCGCTCCTTCCACCCATCCCTTGCTCCCACCCCTCTGCTCCTCCTCACTGGGGTGGCTCAGCTGCAGAGCCGACTAGGTTGCACTGATGAGTTTCATTTTGGTTTGTGCAGGTCACGCTTGGTCCCTCCGGCCCCAAGGTAAGTTTGTCCTCGCCCTGACTGACAAACAGAGCCCAGCTCCGTCCTGCTCGTGCAAGGGCACACGGCGGGACCCGCTTGCAGTTGGTAGTGAGTGCACGAGCATGCAGAAGTATTCACGTGTGTTCATCCACGTGCGTCTGCGTGTGTGTCCGTATGTGTCCATACATTCTGCGGTGAGGGTTCGTCCGTGTGCGTCTGGGGCCGTGTGCACTTGCAGGGGGCGTGTATTCCTCTGTGCAACACGGGTGCCTCTCATGGGACTCCCCCTCTCTCCTGCAGGGGGGCAAAGGAGAACGCGGACTCCCTGGGACATCCGGCTCGAAGGGGGAGCGAGGCGAGCGCGTGAGTGGTGTCGATGTGCCCAGCGCGAGGAGACGCAGCCGCCCAGCTTGGGGGCAATGGGCCCATCTGGGGAGATGGATGCCACGTGCACACTGGGAATCCCCTCCATGAGCCCCTGCATCATGACCACACTGGGAACTTCCCTGGGCAGCTGCCGGCACCTCCTGTGCAGGCTGGCGGGGCCCGGTGCCTTGGTGACGCTCTCCTGTGCAGGATGGTGGGATGGGATGGCTCTGGGTCCCCCCCCCCTCCCTCCAGCCCTTACTCCCATGGCCTCCCGTTCCCATCTCTCTACCCATTAATCCCTCTGGGTGGCCCAGGGGTCTGGTGACATGAGCAGCATGAGGCTGGTCTGTATCTGACTCCAACGTGGGGCTTGGGCCTGCTCCAGAGATTGGGGGTCTCTCCCGGTGCAGGGCAGGGAAAGCCCAGCCTCCAGCCACGACCGACCGAGAAGGGCTGCAGCCAGGGGTGGGTCTAGGCCACGAAGCCTGGGAGCTTGGCCCGTTATCATACCGGTGGCGAAGGGACTTCCTGGCCGTGCAGGGCCCATTTCTGCCTTCTGCACCCCCTACCAAGCCCGGCCCCAGGCAGCCCCGTCTTCTTCCTCCCTCTGAGCGTCTCCCTTCCTCCCGCAGGGTGCGGACTGCGTCCGGAGCTCCCCCGACGGCCCCTTGCAGGTGAGGCACCTCTCTCCTTTCTGGGCAGGCCCCTGGGGGAGGCGTCCCCTGTGGGGCTTGGCCACCCTGGCACCTCATGCTGCCTTGCGCCACTCTCCTCTAACCCGCCCCTTGTTCCTTTTCTCTCCAAAGTGCACAGAGGGGCCGAAGGGAGAGAAGGGGGAGCGAGGAGACCTGGTGAGTAAAACTCGTCTGCACAGTCGGTCCCTTAAACTCCCCCCCGCTACCCTCCCCCCCCCCCCGTGCCATCTCTCCTCCTTCTTGGTGACAGAGGGTCAGCATTGTGCCCGTCAGCCTCTCTCTGCCGCGCTGCCCATGGGCTTCCCGCAGCACCACTGCACACAGCGCCCACCGCTCGGCCCTACCAGGGACGCAGCGCCTCCGGCTTGGCCACCGTTTGGGGGAGCCTGCTTCCCCAAGGGGCTTGACTGGGGCCACCTAGGCCTAGATGAGGTCTTGAAAGCCAGTGGTAGACCCTGCGGGTGTAAATGGGCAAAGTGTCAATGGAGTGACACCAATTTACGCCAGCCGAGGATCTGGCCCTGCTCCCATAAATGGCACTGGGCCAAATGCTGCTTGCAACTTCATTGGAGTCAATAAACCAACGCCAGCCAGCACCACTCCCATTGACCTGTGCAGAGCTGTGCCATTAGCCCCAGCTCAGGATCTGACCCTGAACATCACAACCAGCTTGTCTGGCACCCCCTTTACCTCCTCCAGTTCCTTGGGACTCTCCCTTGCTTTGCAGCAGGAGAGATCCCCCCGCTCCCTTCGGCTCTCAGCCCTGCCAAGGCTTAATATCCTCCCGTATCCCAGTGAATGCCGCTCAGATGTTGCGCTCTGCGGTGGCCAGGTTTATCTTGTGGGAGATAAATATTTATTAGCCAGGTCCTGTGCGGGGGGCCCTAGTGAAACTCTCTGTGCATCCAGGGGGTGCATCGCTGAGTGCGCTGCTGTTGCGCTCTGCGGTGGCCAGGTTTATCTTGTGGGAGATAAATATTTATTAGCCAGGTCCTGTGCGGGGGGCCGTAGTGAAACTCTCTGTGCATCCAGGGGGCGCATCGCTGAGTGCGCTGCTGCATAGTGAATCCTGCACGGAGCTGGGCGTTCATGGCCAAGCGGCGGCAGAGGCCCGGTTAACCCCCTTGTTTCTATTCCAAACAGGGCCTAGCAGGAGCGACCGGTGCTGATGGGCAGAAGGTAACTCGCTCGCCCAGTCTGCAGGGCAAGAGCCCAGGAGGGGAAGGTCCCGGTGGAGGCTTCTCCCCGCTTTGCAGGGGGTAGCTCTTCTGCAGGAAGGCATCTCCTCCTGCTTGGGAGAGGAGCCCCGGAGGCAAAAAGGGGTTGGGAAAAGCAAGGTCTGGAACTGGGGGAGCGGGGCAGGGAGGGCGCCGTGCGGGAGGGAACAGGGATGCTCCATGTGTTAGCGGTGCTTTCCATGAGCTTTGCCCTGAGCGGCCTGGAGGCTGCCATCTCCCAATGCGGGTGAGAAGAGGCTGGAGGCATTACAGGCAAGGCGGTGGTGGGGCAGAGGCAGCTCTGGGGTCTGAGGAGTGGGGACAGTCAGGGCACTGGATTCTCCTCTGATGTGCGGTTTTCTGGATTGCTTCTCAAGGGGCAGAAAGGCGAGAAGGGAGATGGAGGCGTCCAAGGGAATCCCGGGATGCCGGGGCGCGACGTAAGTGGTTCATTGCAACGTGTGTCCCCTCTCCCCTTTTATTCAGTCTGCCCTGGGGCTGCAGGATCCAGCACACGCTGGCGCTTTCCCACGAGCTTCCTCGTGGTTTCCCAGTTCCCTGTTAGCCTTGGAGAGACGTTCAGATTCCTACCGTCTCCGCTGCATCCGCTCCCTGTTCTAGCTGGTGACGATGTCCCAACCCAGCAATGCCGCAGGGCTCAAAGAACACCCAGCGGCTCTAATGGGTCGCTGAGTCATTACTGAGCTCAGGCACAAAAGGGCGCTCCCTGCAGAGGAGATGTAAATCTGCAGCCCTGAGTGCCTGTGTTCAATCAAAATTCCACAAAGTCCCAGCTGCCTAATCATATTCCACCGCCCTAAATTCCCCCTTGTCTCAGCTGGAGGAGGGATTCTTCGTGTCCCGTGCCACAGTGCTGAGCGGTGTTGCTGGGTGCTGCGAAACAGCTACCACAGTCCACCCCAGAGGTGGCTGCATTCCACGAGAGGCCAAGTGATCCTTACGAGATATGGCAAAGAGATTTGAGATCCCTCAGGATAGCGGGCGCTGTGTAAATGGGAGCGGATACAATGGCTCCTTCTTCCTTTTAGGATCAGCTTGACGCATTTCTCTGGGATCCGCTGACGCCCTAGAAAACGGATCAACCTGTATTTTTTAAACGGCAAAGGACCAAGGCAGCTGCAGGCTATGATCTGTGCCAGGGGCTGTGCACTGCTCAGTGCCCGTGGGAAACCTTTCGGGAGCCCGTTGTTGTGATTATTGATGAGGTGTATTATGGTAGCACCTAGGAGTCCCAGGCACGGCCCATGGCCCCATTGTGCAAGGTGCTGTACAAACACAGCAGAGAAAGATAGTGCCCAAAGAGCTTACAATGTTCTAACCCTGCTTTCCTTCTCCTGCTAGGGCCGGCCTGGAGAGATCTGTGTGGTGGGGCCGAAGGGACAGAAGGTACCGTGTTGCAGGCTCAGGGTGGGGGAATTGTGAGTAGGGATTTGAAGGCTGTGCCCATGGAGAGGCCAGGCTCACAGCTATGTCTGTGTTTTAGGGTGATCCAGGGCTCGTTGGACCCGAGGGGCTAGCCGGTGAGCCAGGCCCCCCGGGGTCACCAGGTCCTCCAGGGATAGGACTTCCAGGGAAAACGGTAAGGATTTGGTTCCATTGCTTCTCCTTGCTTCCTAGCACCCTCCTTGGGCATGCATGTCTGCCGTTCACGGCTGTTGGCCTCTTGGAAGAGCGAGCTGGGCCTCGGCAATCCTGTCGGTCGATGGGCTGCGTGGAATTTCAGGCCGTTCTCTCGCCGTATGGGCGAGCTGTTCGGATTGGGTAGCTGAGGGCGTCTCACTGCCTTGTGGATGCCCTGCTCAGCGGGTCGTGGGGAGGCCAGGCCGCTCCTGTGGGGTGTGCTAGCTCCATCTGGGAGGCAACGCGCTGATCTCTCTCTCTCTCCCTCTCGTTAATTTCAGGGTGACCCCGGTGGCCCTCCAGGTCCTAAAGGAGAAAAAGTAAGTGCGGCCGCATCTAGTGACCCAGCCTGCCCGTGGGGTCAGGTCTGACATGGGCGTGAGCTTGAACTCCAGACAGCCACAGCTGCTAAGTCTGGAGCCACCTCTGATCTTCTCCCAGCTCAGGAGAGTCAGCCTGAGCGGGGCCCGTCTCTAGTTTAAAACGTCGACCTTGCTGCCTGTTCCCCCCGCCCCCCATGTCCCTGCAGAGACTGGTCGGATGTGTTTTCTTCCCTCACCTTGCGGTGGCCAGACTCGTACTGGCCGAGATTGGAGCCGTCCCGTGTCAGGGTGGCCGTGAGCACAAGGGACCCGTGAGGACGCCCCGGTGGTCACTTTGCTTCCCTTGCTCTCCGGCCTGCGCCCCAAGCGTCTCCTCTACTGCGCGCTGCCCCCTCGCACCCCGGAGGGAAATAAGGAATAATCCAGGAGGCGTTATTGGGACTCAGATGCATCGGCAGAGCAGGGAGAGGAGCCCAGGGTTGGAATGGCAGGGGCAGGGCAGGGTTAAGATGCACTGACATCAGTCTATCTTAGGTCATTCTAGGAGCATCTCACCATCGTGCACATGGGCTGCACTGGCCCCTTCTGTCCAGTGTGCAAACTGTGCGTGGGCTGTCGTGTGCCTGGGCCCAGGACCTGGGAAGAGCTTGCCGGGCTCTGGGCCTGACTCTCTCCCCTGACTTCCGTGGGCTCTAAGCTCCCTCCCCTGCTCCTGCCCCGGGGGCTGGGAACTCGCAGAGGTTAGACACCCAGCAGCCCCCGCCTGGCAGGAGCAGCATCCCACGCTCTCGGCTGGAGAGAGCCTCGTACGTGCTGATGTGGCACCACGCTCTTCCCTTCCCTGGCATGCGGGGCAGTGAGCTGGAGCAGGCACCAGGCTCCAATTGCTCCAGCCGGTGCAATATCACAGCGACTCTGGGTCCCTCCCTGCGGGGCGGTGCAGCGAGCACCATTGGGCGTTACTAATCTTGGCCAGGCGGCACAGCAAAGGGACATTTGAATGCCGGGCGGCTGGAGGGCCAAGCGCTGCCCCGTGCTGCTCCGCCAGGGCACCGGGAGCCTGAACCGCGGCGGAAGGGGACTGGGTATTTGCACTGGCGGTTGCTTCCCCTGCTTGAGTGATGAAAGGGTTCCCAGCTGCCGGGCGATGTTTGGGCTAAAGGTGCGGGAGGCCGGAGCAGGGAGCCCAGAGGGGCAATGGGGGGATGGTGGACTGCTGTTTCTTACAGAGATTTTTGTCTGTCCGAGAGGCCCAGTGGAGGCAGGTTTATCGCTCGGGCCGCGCCTCTTCTCGCTGTCCCAGTGCATGGGACTGGCTGAGCAGGACGTTCCCCACCAGAGGCTTGGTGGCTCAGACCTTTGCCTGCATTAGGTCGGGGGGGGGGGGGAGGGGAGGGGGTCTCCTGGCAGTGCATGTGATGCTGCGCATTGGATCCATCCCCATCCTGCCACGGAGGAAAGGGCCGTTTCTGGAGTAACTGGACAGCTGGTTTGGCCGATGCTCTGGGGTGCCCCCTCGGGGTTAGGCAGGGCTTCTAGGGTCCCGGCGTGATTGCTGATGGGGTGGAAATTGGATTCTGGCTCCTCTCCAGGGAACCTTGCTGCCCATCGCTGCTCCCTGTCCCCAAATGAGCCTGAGGCCCCTGCTCCATCGCCAGGCTGTGATTGGCACGTCTCCATGGTGACGCCAGAAGGCGTGCGGGGGGCTTGGTGATTTATGTAGTGTAATGAGCTCGTTCTTCACTTTGATCAACACCCGGGCATGTCTAGTGTGCACAGGGCAGGGGGCCCGGGGCAGGCCTGAGGGCCATCAGCGGGGCTGTGGGTAGGGGGTCTGGGACATGGGTAGGGAGTCTGGGGCATGGCAGGGCTGTGGGTAGGGGGTCTGGGGCATGGCAGGGCTGTGGGTAGGGGGTCTGGGGCATGGTAGGGCTGTGGGTAGAGGGACTGGGGCTGGACTATCAGGGGATAGGGTAGGAGCCAGGGGAATCGATTCCTCTATTGGGCAGAGCCCAGGACCCTGGTCCCGCTCCTGCCGTCCAACCCATCGGAGAAAGCCCATTTCTCCCGTGCTCACTGGTGTCAGACACGTCCTGGGCTCAGCTTGTTTGTGTTTCTCTGGTGGCCTCTGTTTCTAGGGTAACTCCGGATCTCCTGGACCGGGAGGTTCAACCGGGAAGCCCGTAAGTAGCAGCCTTCTCTCCGTGGAGGCGGGGCGGGCATTGGGGGACTGGGGGGGCGGCGTGTGGCTGCCTGACGAAGCTGGGTGGGGAAAGCAGAAATGGGCTCTGAGCCCAGCCCTAGGGCGGGGGTTGAGAGAGCCTGTGTCAGTGCGAAGGCCCCACGGCTGTGACCTTCCCTGGCTGTGAGACACATGGCTGGTGACGCCCTGGCGGAAGCCTTGTTGCTCACACCCTGGCCTCTCCTCTGGAGAGCTGGGTTCAAGTTTAGCTGTTAGGCCTGGAAGGCCAGAACGTCTGACCCCAGCCCGCTCCCCGCTGGGGGTCACCTGTTCCGCACACGTTCCTGCGTGGGGCAAGGAGAGGGGGTGCAGGTCAGGAGTGAGGGGCATCCGCAGAGCCGTGTGGAGAGGATGCAGGTTTGCACCATAGGAGGGAAGTGCATTGGGGGTGGGTTGAGGGGCTCAGGGCGAAACAACGGAGTGCTGCCGGTCAGGAGCTAGGGGCACTGGCAAAGCTGGGTGCGGGGAGCCCAGGGCTGCGTGTCAGGACTGAGGGGCACTGGCTGAGGAGGGGGTGGGGTGAGCCCAGGGCTGGGATAGCAGGGGGCTGTGGGTCAGGACTGAGGGGCACTGGCTGAGGAGGGGGTGGGGTAAGCCCAGGGCTGGGATAGCAGGGGGCTGTGGGTCAGGACTGAGGGGCACTGGCTGAGGAGGGGGTGGGGTGAGCCCAGGGCTGGGATAGCAGGGGGCTGTGGGTCAGGACTGAGGGGCACTGGCTGAGGAGGGGGTGGGGTGAGCCCAGGGCTGGGATAGCAGGGGGCTGTGGGTCAGGATTGCTGGGCTGATCCGGGGCAGGGTCTGGCTGCTGCCCTCTATCCCATTGCAGCCCAGGCCTTGGGACTGGGTTTGCTCAGCAGCTCGGCCTAAACTAACCAGCATCTTCCCTCGCCCCCACAGGGCAAGCCAGGGGTCCCAGGCCTGAAGGGAGACAAGGTGGGTACCACATGGGAGCCTGGCGTTGGGCGTGCTCTGTCCTGGTTTCTGTTCTGTGCACCATGGGCCTCCGCAGACGAGGCAGGCCTCTGGGGTCAAGGTGGGGCCTCCCACAGCTGCCTGCTAGGGGAAGCTGAGAAGCAGGAGGGCGAGATGAAGTGGATTCAGGCAGCAGCAAGGAACTCAAGAGCCAGCTTCTCTGAGCCCTTCCTGGGTTCTCCGTCCCATTCAGCCCTGAGTGTTTGGGTGCTGCCCAGAAAGACCCCTCAGAGCCTGAATCTCTGGCCAGAAGCTGCCCCATCCTCCAACCCTGCTCTGGCCTACGTTCGGTTATCCCCCACCCCGGGGCTATTGCGGGAGCCTGATTGGCTCTCCTGCTGCTGGTCCAAGGTCGGGATCTGGCTCTAAAGCTCAGGGTGGTTTGGGCCAGGTCCATTGTCACGTCAGTTGCGCTGTGGGATCGCAGGGTCAGCACCCCACACGGACCGAATGGCGGCTCCCAAAGACAAAAGTCGAGGGACCCTGGGGTCGCGGCCCACGTCTCACCATCTCCTCTCTCCCACAGGGGGATCCCTGCGAAGTTTGCCCCAGCATCCCCGAGGGGATGACCCATGCTGTCGGCCTCCCGGGAAAGCCAGGACCCAAAGGAGAGCCCGGAGTGCCGGGGAAAGCGGGGCTCTCGGTGAGTCTGAACACAATGCGTTGCCGTGCCCCTGAGAAGAGAACCCATGCACCCTCTCTGCGGGGAGCCGGGCGTCCGTCCCCGCCTCCATGTCTGGGGAGCGGAGGGTTGAAACGAGGGAGGGGCAAAGTGAAGGTGGTGGGAGGAGGGATGTTTGCACCTGCACTGAATTGCAGGGGACGCTACCTCGCCCTGTTTGGCTGCCTAACTAGAGCATGGCCTCATGCAAAACAGGGCCCCCTGCACCCCCCCTACCGCCCTCCCCCCAGATGGCCCCAGGCACACCCGTCTCTCTGCCCCACACTGTCACCTAGGACTACGGGTAGGCCTTGCACCCAGCCATCCCCCGCCCTTGCTCTCCCTGGCAATGGGGTCGAGGCGAGGAGGTTGTGCTTGGGTCTGGGTTAGAGGCAGGATCGGGCCCGAACCTTCCTGCCTGTTCTCAGCTCTTGGGCCCCCAAGTCAGCAGGACCCAGGGAATCCGCCCTCCTGGCTTGCGACCCAGCCCAGAGCTGATACCACAAAGGCAGAGTCAGACTCAGGGGGGCGGGGGCTGGGATCCACTTCTTAATCTTCCCATCCCCCAACTCAAGCCATCCCATTATCCATTCAGGAGCGAGGGGCAAGTGCTGGCCGAGGTGCAGCCGCGGGGTGTTTCTGTTGGTCTCACCTGTTTGTTTTTCCCCCTGCAGGACAAGGCAGGGCCCTCCGGACCCAAAGGCGACAGGGTGGGTGCCTCAGAGAGTTGACGCCTTGGTTCTAGCCGTGCTGTGGCAGCATTCCCTGTCTGCCCGTGGAGAGCAGCGAGGGGTGTGCTAGGGGCCCCTCTGGGCTAGCAGAGCTCTGACCTCCCGGGCGGTGGCTGCCGCTCAGAGACTTTAAGGCCAGAAGGGACCCTCGCGATGCACGTGGCAGGCCGCAGAACCTCCTCCACCCACTCCTGTAACAGACCCAGACCCTCTGGCTGAGTCACTGACATGCTCCAATCAGGATTTAAAGACATCAAGTTAGAGAATCCGCCCCTGTGAGTCACCCGTGCCCCATGCTGCAGAGGAAGGCGAAACCCCCCCCAGGGTCTGCAGGAAAATTCCTTCCCGACACCAAATCTGATGGTCAGCGGGACCCTGAGCATTTCGTCCCTCTGGCTCTATTCTCAGAAGGATGGGAGCGGGGGCACTGCCGGGTTTCCCCCAAGAGGAGGGCAATGGATGGCGGGGGATTCAGAATGGTCTTTCTCCACCCCTCCCACAGTGAAAGGGAGGGTCCGAAACTAAGGTTCCCTCTATACTGGAGGGGTTTTGCACTGATGCAGCTCCACCAATGCACCCCCAGGGTGAGTCCACAGCCGTGCTGGCCTGGGAGAAGGGCAGCATGCTGTTACACTGGGACTGACCCAGGCTCCCCCACCAGCTGCAGGACAGCAGTCAAGTCAGCAGCTGCTGCCCTGCTGTCGTTGGCTAAGGCAGATCTTCCTGCTTCCCTACCGTGTGAGCTACAGGAGAATCGCCTACGTCTGTTAGCACTATAGGGGCTATGACACACACACAGCTGAACGCTTCGTATTCTGTCCAGTAGAGGGGAGCAGTGTGTGCACATCCCAACCCCCCATTTGCTGTCACGCCCTCCAGCTTCCTCTGCCCCAGTGTCCCGCTGGGAACGCTGGCTGAGGAATGTTCTGAAGGCTGCAAGTGTCGGGCTTTGCATCCTGCCTCTGACACCCTGTGTGTGTCTGTTTCTTTCAGGGAGACCCTGGCATCAATGGAATAAAAGGAGAGAAGGTGAGTGCCCGGTTCCCTCAAATCTCCTGCCCATCCTTAGTGTCCTCGGCCCCCTTCTCCTCTCGGCTTGCAGGCCCCGTCGATGGTCGCCACCCCTCCGAAGAGGAGCCCCGAGTCTGGCCTGCAGCCGTTACCCTGTTATGGCTCGCAGAGGCATTGGGAGCCTGTCTGACCCTGCGCCGTTTGGTTCCTTCCCTAGGGTGCCCCCTGCGTGTCGTGCAGTCCCGCCGCTCTCGCCTCCATGCTGCAGAGCTCCGACCAGCTCCCGGGGAAGGAGGGGTCCAAAGGGGAGCCGGGGTCCCCAGGGATCGGGCTGCCCGGGCTGCCGGTGAGTATGTGCCCTGCTCCTTGGGTCTGGAGCGTGAGGATGGGCAGGCTAGAGGCTGTGCCGGGCAGAGTCCCCGGGGCGTGGGCATGTCCCCCCGCAGGCCTGATTGCAGCCAAGGAGGGGCAGAGGCACTGCGCTGGGGACAGTCTGAGTGGGGCGTGGAAGGCGGATCTGTTCCCCACCCTGGTGTGCAGTGAGGGATGGGAGATGGTAAAAGCTGCCAGGCCCCACCTGCCGGGAGAGAGGGAACGGGCCCAGCGCCCCAGCATTCAAACAGCCAGAGGGGCCCTGCCCACACTGCTCCGCAGAGCTCAGCCCAGATCGCCCGTCCTCCCCAGGGACATACTAGGCCAAGAGCTTCCCCAGCTCTCCCTACCTGCACTAACCCACTGGAGCCGAGCCCCTCGGGGTCCGTGTGTAGCCAACCTCCTGGCTGGCCTCCCAGTGGGGTCAGATCCCACCAACCATCTGTGCTCAGATCTTGGGCCTCTGACTGCAGGAGCCAAAGGAGGGAGTCCCCGGCAAGCAGCCGTAGAAAACATGGAGCAGCCCCTAGAGCGGGACGCAGGCCGATTCTCCAGGGCGGGTCATGCCCATGGTGGGCTCTGAGCTCAGGGGAAAGTTCGAGTTTCCTCCCTTGCAAAGATGGGCCTAAATCCAACCCCAGAGAGCCTCGTATCCAAACCTGGCTGCTACCCACATCTCTGCTCCAGCCCCCTAGGGCCTGTGCCCCCCTCCCCTTAGCCTCTTGTCCTTTCTTCTTCTCCCGGCTGCCTTAAGAAGCCTGGCACCTGATGCCCCTTTTCTCCCCTCCCCTCCCCTCCCTGTTGCCTTGGCCCAGCTGGTGCCGGGATGAACGCCTTGCTCCCTCCCCGGTTCGTTCCCAGGGGCTCTCCACTCTCCAGGTTTGCCTAAGGCTCTGCTGGGCTCCTCGGGATCCTCCTGCTGGATGGGTAATTTGGCTCCTTTGCTTGTCTTGCAGGGTAAAGCCGGGACCCCTGGGCTGGCCGGAGCCAAGGGGCAGCAGGTGAGTCCCCTCGTCCTTCTGCCTGCAGCTCCCCCTGGGGGCGGAGGGTTTCTGAACGTGACGGGTTAAATCTTGGAGGTGGGAGGTTGGATCTGTTGCAGCAAACCCTGCCTTGCCCTTCCCCGTAGCTCTCACCAGAGCCTCTCTGCACTGGGGTAACAACGTTCCCTTCACTGCTGCCCCCAAACTTCTCGGGCACGACCCTGGCCCCTGCCCTGCTCCCTTTGCCCCACGCTGGCAGCACCGCGGGGCCCCATCTCCCTGCTGGGGGAGAGGACTCTGACGGCTGGGCCTCCCCTACCTGGCTTTGGCAATCTGCGGCTTTCCGATGACGCCCTGAGCCAGGCTGAGGATGCACCGAAGCTAAACTCATGGCATTGTGAACCTCTTGGCCCTGCGCTCATTTGCGGGGCTGGGTCCGTGTGGTCACGGTCTTCCTCCCTCTTCCATCCTCTGGGCCTGACCCCCTGTGCTCTCTGCTTTGCTTCCTAGGGAGAGGTCGGAATGACGGGACCAGCTGGCAAACCTGTGAGTAGGGGAGCTGGATGCCCTGGGGCTGGGTGGGGCGCCCTTTTGTGGGGAACTGGGCGTTGCCCCACTGGCAACAACAGCAGAGGCTCCCGAGGCAATGGAGTGCAGTGTCAGTAACGTGGTGGGAATCAGCAAATCAGGGCAGGGCGAGGGGTAACAGAGACATGGATCGGATCCCAGGGAGGTCCCGTGGGCATGCATAGAGAATGTGTGCGTCTGGGATTGCAGGGGCCTGTTGCGTGCGCGTGTAGGCCTGTGTGTACATGTGTGGGTTTGCAGGGGTCTGTTGTGTATGTATGTAGGGGTGTGTGTGTGTGTACACGTGTGGGTTTGCAGGGGCCGTGTGTGTGTGTGTGTGTGTGTGTGTGTGTGTGTAGGGGGGTGTGTACATGTGTGAGCAGAGCTTTACAGGCGCCTGTCTTCACCTGTGCAGGGAATTCCAGGCGACAGAGGAAACGCTGGGCCTACAGGACTGAAAGGAGAGAAGGTGAGATCCTGGTAACCCTTGTTCCAGAAGGAGAAGGGGTGGGGTGGCCAGAGATGCTCCCCCATCCAGTGCTCACCCCTAGAGCTGTGCCCTTGTTGAACCTCTTATGGAAACTCCCTCCCGGCAGCTCTTTTGGGGTGGGAAGGTGTCTCCTGAGAGTCCCCTCCCTCATCCAAGTGCCCCCCCCCCAGCTCCTCCATGATGGTGCATCCGCAGCGCAGGTGTTGCAGCCACTTGACGTGGCTCGAAAACCTCCCAGCTGGTGCGTGAGACGGGCTCCTTGGCCAGAACATAAAGCCAGGCTGGCCTGGCTCACCTTCCCCACCAGCAAAACCAGGGGCCTCCCGGGGGCCAGGGCCCCATCTCCACCTGTGCACAGTGCGTGTGACCCGTGGTGACCGGTGTGAGTGGACAGCTCTGCTTGGGTGGCCAGGCGCCCACCGCCCAGGCGTGGACAGTCCCATTTTGTATAAGGTGGGGTGGGATCTCCAGCACTCAGGCTGGCCCAGCTCCTGGGTGACAGCAGTAAAGCTAGGATGAAATTCCTCTACCCTGCGAGCTCCGTGGCGCTCCGAGCCAGCTGGTACCTCCTGGACTCTCTCCAGCCACAGAGCAGGGCCCACAGGGACGCGTGTCTCCCACGACCCCGTAGCTGGAGGGCTGAGCAAGGAGCTCTGGTTCCAGGGCACTGCTCCGGAGGCAGCCACTTACCACGGTGGCTCTTGCGAGCTGTGGGCACGTGTCCCACTAGGAACCGGCCTGAGACCCTCTAAATGCGTCTCACTGAAGAGCCATCGCATGGGAACCGCCTCCGCTCCCTGCTGATCTGGGTCCGAAGCAGCGTTCCCTGCTGGGCTGACGGGTGCCACACTCCGTTCCCCTCCCCAGGGGCTGTACAAGGACCCACAGGGCTGAAATGGCCCATACGGAGTTTGCTGCAGTGCCCACTGTCAGTAAGGAGCCTGGGGACTTAGCTAACGGACCAAGGAGCTCGTGATGGGCCCAGCCCCTGCCCCGCTCTGACTCCGGTGCTTGTCCCTCGCAGGGAGAGCCATGCGGCCAGTGCCTTGCCCCTCCAGAGGCGCTCGAAGGGGAGGCAATCGGGGTGTCCGTGCCTGGTGCTCCGGGGGAGAAGGGTGAGCCAGGCCTGCCTGGCATTGGGGCGCCCGGCAGAGCGGTGAGTCAGCGGGGCGTATCCGGGGGGCAGGGAGGGCTGAGGAAGGGGTGCAGGTAAGAGAGAGGAGGAGGGATAGGAAGGGGAGGGAATGGCATGGGGGGAGGGGATTATAATACTGCCTGATGTGCCAGGGGGCTGTGAGGGGCAGTGAAGGTGCTGAATGAACCAGCAATGAAATGGTTAATCCAAACTGGCAGGCCCTGCCGAGCACCAGCATCTGTCCACCTGGCCCTTTGCTCCTTCCGCTGGTGCACGGGGGCAGGGGCTGGGTGTGGGGCTGGGGGTTGTGGGCATGTTCCCACCACTGACTCCGTCCTGGTAGGCATCCTTGGGGCCTCTCTGTTAAGGGGTGCTGTCATTGCCCTGGGAATGGCTTGGGGGGCCTTTGGGGGAGGAGTTGGCTCCATTCCCTCCCGTCTGATTGGCTTGTTTCTTCCTCCCTTGTGTGTTTTGTTCCCCCAGGGCAAACCTGGGGAGCCCGGACTGAAAGGACAGAAGGTGAGAGGGTGGGAAGGGGTGTCGCTGAACAGCTCCCTGCCCCTCCTGCTTCCCTGGTCACTAGCTGTGGGAATCTCCCAGCCCTGCCCCCATAGCGTGGGGGCTTCCCTTTGCACGGGCTGGGAAGCGTGCGGCTGCTTGGGGAATCGGAGTCACCGGGGCTGCTGGGTCTGGCCGATGAGCGCTGTTGCCCTGTCCCAACTTATCACATGAGTGGCGCTGCCAGGCCGTTAGCACTCGCTCTGATGCTGCTGGCACCCAGCTCTCCAAGGAGAGTGGGGCAGAGACCCAGGGGAGGCAGGGGGCCGGGATTCCTGGGATCCTCTGGGTCACATCCTCTTTGTCTGCTCTCCTGTCCAGGGCGATGCAGGAAATCCAGGGGACCCTGGCATACCGGGCTCAGTGGGGCTGCCGGGGCTTTCAGGTGACCCTGGCATCAGGGGTCCGACAGGGCCCAAAGGTGAAAAGGTGAGTGCCCCCCTCCCGCAGAGCTAGCTCTGCCGGTAGGGGCAGACCTGGGATGAAGCTATGGGTGAGTACTGGCCCCCACTATCAAGAGACAGCCGCCCCCCTGCACCCTCCGCCCAATTTGTGCCTTCTCGGGGGCTGGCACTGCCGCATGGAGCCAGTGTCTTTGCTCCCGGCGGTGCCCGTTGTGAGCTGGTCAAGTAGCCTTCTGTTCTGGGGCACCCCCAAGCAGGGAGACCCTCCCGTGCTGGGAGCAGCTTTCCTGCTCCCCATGTTCCTACCCCCGCCACACACACACACACACACACTCCTCGTGTCCTTTCCATAAAGGGGAATCTTCATTCTCCGCAAGTCGTCCACTGTGCGGCACAAACAGCTGGTCGCCGTCATCCCCCCAGCCACGCGCCTCCGTAGCGCGGTGGCTCTCCTCAGTCAGTGCCGGGGGTGCTGCATGCCTCTCTCTAGTGGCCCCTGGCAGTCCTGCCCCTGCGGAGCCATTGCCTCTCTCCCAGTTAGCAAGGCATGTGCTTTCTGAAGCCGAGGGTGGCAAGTTCAAACCCCCCTCCAGCCCAACCTGGATGTGACTCTCTGGGGCGAGGAGGGGCTGTCTCTGCCTCCGCCTCCCTCGGTCCCCAGCTGCCGCACTGGTTTCCATTTCCTGTGTACTGACCCAGGCTCCTTTCTCACGCAGGGAGACGCCTGTGACGCCTGCCCCACTCTCCAGGGGGAGTTCTTGGATGTGGTCGGGGTGCCAGGAAAACCCGGAGCCAAAGGGGACCGTGGCCCGCCGGGTGTTGGCCAGCCTGGGAAACCCGTGAGTGCCCCTCGCTCACCCCCCCACACCGGCGATGTCCCTGATCAAAGAGACGTCCGCTGCCTGCTGAACGACCTGAGCTAACCTTTCTATGGGGGGGGTGTGTTTTTTAGGGTAAATCTGGACTCCCTGGGATTCAGGGGCCCCCCGGTCTGAAGGGGCTGCAGGTGAGTGTGGGCAGAAGTGGGGTTTGTCATATGGGGATTGCCGAAAGCTGGGGCTGTTCCATTCACCGGTGTCTGTGGTCTCTCTAGGGCGAGCCAGGCCCCCCCGGGATCGGCGCCCAGGGTCCACAGGTGAGTCTCAGCACCAAGCCGGTAGCCCAGGGTCTGCTCCATTGGCACCAGCCCCCAAGGAGCAGCGTGTCGCCACCCCTTTCCCTCCCGCCCTGCCTTTCGCCTCGTCTCTGGCATTGCCCGGCGGTGCCACTGCTTCCATGCCACCTCCCACCCTGGCTGCCGCAGCCTCCCTGAGTCCCGGGGCTCCGGCATCCCCCGAGCGAGCGTGGCTGCCCACCTCCCGTGGCCCAGCAGAGCTCGGCCGGTATTACTTTCCTCCTTGGACAGTGCCAGGGTCTCCCTATGCATGGCAGGATCCACTTCTAATCTGCCTGCTTGGATCGAAACCCACCCACCTCCCTGCGGCTCACGCTGGCCGGGCTCCTCTGTGTCTCTCTCCTCCTGGAGCGCTCTATGCAGGCAGCGCAGGTCCCTGCTCGCCTGCCCCCTCTCGATCTGTGGGCACAAGACCCTTCTCTGCAGCCCCTCTCCCCCCCCCCGCCCTTGCAGAAGAGCCTCATCCCGTCCCAGGCGTTTGGTGGGAAGGTCGCCTGGAGCTCTGGGTTTCCCTCTGCTTCTGCTGCTGCACCGCATCATTGAACCTGGGGAAGCATTTGGGGGTGAGGTGGGCAGAGGAGATGCCAACACAGCTGAGGCCAGTGGCCCGAATCCGGGATAACCCTGAGTGGAAAGACAAGAGTTGAGAGTCAAGTATCAGGCTCGAATAACGTCTGCCCTGTGAAGGGAGCGGGGAGGGTGGCATCTTGCCATCCCCCCCCATTTTCTGATGGGCACCTCCACTGGCGCCTCCATCTTCGTGCTGGAACCAACTGCTAGAGTGAGATTCAACCAATTCTCCCTGTCTTTTAGGGGGAGCCTGGGGAGACAGGCCTGCCCGGGACTACTGTGAGTATGCCTTCATTCCTCCCCATCCAACATCGTGACAAGACAAATAGGCCCCTGCCCGTCCCTCCATGGGTGGGGGGCACGGAGGGTGCAGACTTCTCCTCCATCCAGTATCCCTTTCAAAGGACCAACCTCCCTTGCAAAGGGAGAGGAGTCCAGGGCCGGTTGGGTGGCTGGGAAGAAGATTTGTTACGTGCAGCATAAACCGTATTGTGCAGACACTTAAAAATATGACCAAGGCTGAGAGTTTTGCTGCCGTTTCAGCTCCCTGGAGTGGCCCCGTATATCCTGCCTGGCATGTCATATAATTGAGATATGCTTTGTCACCGCTGAGCGTTTATACAGCCTGAAAAGGGGCCAATTTCCCAATCTGACCCATATATTATCGAACCTTCTCCCTGCCACGCTGGGGCGCGGCGTGCCAATGAGTGGTGAGGCTGTGCGGTGTCGCACAACATCGGTATGCAGCGTTACGCCGAGCATGGTTCCACAAGGCCAGACACAGCCCTGCATTGCATAGTGTCACACCGCGCTGTGTTACCTGTTGTTGGATAGGACGTTGTGGTCGCCAAGGTTACACAACACTACTCTGTGTAACGTCACAGCGCTGCTACAGGTTACACTGTGCAGCACGGGCAGTGGTCTGGAAGCGTCACACGGTGCTGTGTTACTCTGCATGCCACTCCACTGCACAATGCCAGTCTGGACCACTCGTGCGACGCACAATAGTGTCTCCCAGCATTGTGGTGCACATGGTACCACACAACTCGCTACCCAATGTGATGTTCTCAGCGTCATGCTCGCTTGGAGACATGCTGGGTCGCTGGAGGAACCCGGAGCTGGGGCCCGGCCATTCCAGGAACATGCTGCCCCTCCAGAGGGGAGGGGGCCTGAGGGTCCCATGTGCTGGGCCGAGTCCTGAGCTCTTCCCTCAGCCCCGACTGACGTCTGCCTGAGGAAGCTCAAACACACCCTGCTTGGGCCATTTGCAGGGTTTGAACCAGGCCCCTTCACATCTAAGAGCGTGAGCCTCTCCTGCATGAGGTAAGACCCGAGGCTGGGCCATGTACTAGGTCAACGAGTCTACTACTGCTCCAGCTAACGGGCTCGCCTGAGATGATGCCCTTGGGAGCCCATGTCACATCAAATTCCAGTGGGAGACGGCAGCTGAACTCTTGTCGTCTTTGCAAGTCCCTGTTAGCGGGCAGCAGTAGTAGACTCCTTAACCTATGACCCGGACCAGCCACTAGAGGCAGCCAACGACTCTCCTCCTAAAGCGGGTGGCGTCAGGCGCTCTGGAGCGTGGCTCAAGCAGGGAAAGCGAAGGGAGTTGCTGATTGTCGTCTTTCGCCCCCCAGGGACACCCTGGACCTCGAGGGCCGGTGGGCGCCGTGGGAGAGAAAGGCGCCAAGGTGAGCGCCCCCAGCCTGGCACTGAGGCCCCCCCCCGGCACCCGTGGGTGACTGCGGGATTTGTTTTACAGTCTGGCAGTAACAGATCCCCGGCTGGGAGCTGTTGTCTGTTGGGCAAGGTGACGGGGCTCCAGCCAGGGGTTCCCTGCCTGTGGAGCCCATCCTGCCGGCAGTGCAGCCTGACGGTGATCTGGCCCCCAGCCAGCCCCGCTCCGGCTGTTAACCGTGCAGGCTGCAGCCGTTAACACCAATATCCTCCATGCGTGGCTGCTGAATGGCGCCGGGCAAAGCCACGGGGCAGGAGGCTCCAGCGGGTGGCAGCGTGGCCAGACACAATGGTGTAGCTGGGGTTTAGCGTGCAGGATAAGCCAGGACTTGCCCGGGGATCCTGCCGGACGGCTGCAGCACTGCTGGAGTCCAGCTCCAGGCCCTGTTGGGAACGGGCCGGGGGAGTTTCGGGGCTGGGGCTGTGTCCGTATTATTTGCCCCCTGCTGCCCCCAGCCTGGAGGCCCTGGTACTGCAACTCTGCTGCGGCCCCATGCCTCGGAGAGGGCTTTTGTGTACACATTAGGGGGAAGGTCACGCTCCCTACCTGGGGTGGCTGGGGACCAGCGGGGGACGTGTGTGCTGGCTGCCTCCAGTCCGAGGAGCCGCCGGCGAGGCTGGGCATTGGGCTCCTGCTGCTCCTGCTTTTCCAGCCTTGCCACCCCCCTACCAGCTCTGCCAAGGCTCTGCAGCCCAGCCCTGCTGCACCACCCTGCTGGGCTAGCCCCGGGCCTGCGCAGGACACAGGACATGATGCATCTCACTGGCTAGTGCTGGCCGGTCATCGTTGCCCTGCAGGGCCAGCCGTGCTGCCTGCGGATTCCCCCGGGGGTCGTAGGCACTCAGGAACACAATGATCTCAGAGCAAGGGAATGAGGCTCCTTCCCAGCGGGGAGCCCGCGTGGCTGCTCTATGGATGGAAGTGGGAGGGCAACGGTGACACAGAAGCAGGGGGACAATCTAACTCCTACTGGGGTGAGAGCATCCGCTGGGGAGCTCCTGGCACGATGCCTCCCCCAGAGCTCTGTGCATGGCACGCTCAGACCCCAGAGCCGGGCACTTGGGATCTGGCCCTGGCGTCCTGCGGCACCGTGGGCCATCTCCGGCCCCGAGGGTTGTTGCTGGCGGCTGTCCAGGCCAGCTTGTGCCTTTATGGCCCCATGCTCTGTTCCAGGAAGGACCCCTCCTCTCACCGTGGGCCGGAAAGTTTAATGGCTGCACCTGGTGCCGAGTCAGCTGCGGCGGCTGGGTGCTTCCCCCGCAGGGGAGACTGCCCTGGGAGATGCAGGGAAAGGGCAGGGGGCTGTGTGGCTTAGTGGTCAAAGCCAGGAGACCCCAGGGGGCTGAGCCACACCTTCACTCTGTGGTCTTGAGCCACGGACCCATGAGGACTCCACCCCGTACCTGTAGTAGGAGCAGATTCCCCCCCCCCCCATCCCTGGGGCTGGCCCAGATGTGACTTTTCTTTTCCTGCAGGGATCCCCTGGCCTTAAAGGGGTGGAGGGTCCTCCCGGACCTCCGGGGATGAGCATCACTGGGCCACCAGTAAGTACTTTGTACCTGCCTCAGCGCTGGACCCCGTTAGCTCTGCGGCTTCAGCGATGTTACAGTCGCTTCCTGGGGGTGCCAGGACCTCGCCCTCCTCAGCGTGTTACCCGGAGCAATCGCCCCCTTGCGCACAGCCCTCCGCCTAGCCCCTGCTGCTGGGCTGCCAGCCAGCGAGCCTCAGGTGTCGTGGTGCCTGCGGACCACAGAGTCTGGCTGCTTGGGTGGAGGGTGGGAGAGGAAAGGGAGCAGCCCATCATAATCCTCTCCAGGCTCCTAGCTCAGTGCGGGGCTTAGATCCTCCCGCTGAACAGTGCTACCACCCGAGGCCTCTCGGTGCCGGGCGAGAAGACACCAGACCTGGCTGTAAGCATTAGAAAGGGGATCCACTCTCGGGGCTGCTGGACACAGACAGATGCCGTGGTTGTCCCCGGGTCTCCAGACCAACTGGCCCAGCCTGAGCTGGCTGGTGTCACGGCCCGGGGGCTCCCTAAGTCCTAGCCTGGATGGAAGAGTCACAGCCAGGGCGGCTACTGACCCTACAACAGAGCCCAGGTGCACGCAGTCCGTGCAGTGCCAGGACACAGGCAGGATCGATGCCACTCGTAGTCCTGCACCTGGTTATGGACCCTCAGTGCCTTGTATTAAGGAGCTTCCTTAACCAGAATGCATCTGCTAGTCAGAGCAGGGGCGGGGGAGGCAGGACTCCTGGGTTCTGTTCCCTGATCTGTCGGGCAATACTAGGAAGGTGGCCAAGTTGCTCCGTGCCTCGGTTTCCCCATCTGTAAAGCCGGGGTGATGCTTCGCCTGCCTCACATCTCTGCTGTTTTGCTCTCCCCCTAGGGCCGCGAAGGGCAGCGGGGAATGCCAGGGGTGCCTGGATCCAACGGGCTGACGGTACGTAAGATGCGGCCCTGCGTCTGCTGGAGGGTGTTCTCGAAACCATCAGGCTAGAATCGGGCTGCTCGATCCCTTGAGACCCCAGTGCAGCAGCAACAGCAGACTGTCTGTGCTCCCGCTCCCCCGCTGACAGGCCTCACCCCACGCGACCTTCCCTGGCGACGCTGCCACACGGCATCCCCCGGGCACCGGTGCTGTCGTGGCGCGACGGTGCCGCCTCGGAACGTCGGGCCTGGTGACGCCGCTAGAGCCGCCGGGCCAGCTCCTGGGCCGGCGCGAATGGGCCAGGCTCCGCTGGCCGTGCTGGAGAGGCGCCGATTCACGCTGGCCGAGGATCCGGCCCGTTGGGAAGGGCCGCGTCTTTGACAGTGTTTTGCGCTTTGATGCAGGCGGCCTCCATGTCGGGAGAGGCGGGGGCAAGCTCCTCCCCTCGCCCTGAGGGCTCCCTGTCTCTGATTCGACCCCGGTGACAGAGAAGTGGACGGATACCTTGTTAAACGAGGTAATGGCGTTAGCCCATTCTCTCTCCATGTCACCTCCATCACCTTGGTGTCCATCACCCTCACCCATCACGTCGCCCGCAGCCCACCGGGGCCTTATTTGCTGAAAGAGAAGGATTTTTTGATGGGGGGAGGGATGGGTCCATCCATGTGTTTCCCCACTGGACCAGCTTTCCTCCCCGGGAACTGGTGCTCTGGCAATCCTGCTCCGGCTACTGGCTCTGTGCCTCAGTTTCCCATCTCTGCAGAGGGGATAACAGGGCTGTTGTGAGGGTAAATATGGTAAAGATGGTGAGGCGCTCAGATGCTGTGCTTCGGGGGGCAGATAAGGACCTAAGCCATATAGAAAGAAGATTGGTCCGGAGAACCTCCCTTCAGCAACCCGCCCCCACCCTCCGGGGGAAGTGACAAAAGAGGGGTCCCCAGGAAAGCTCAACCCCCGCGCCAGGCATCTCTGGATTTCCCTGGGAACTGATCCAGCATGCCTTGGGGGCTGTGAAAGGGACACTGCCAATGTATTCTCGTTAGGCTCCCAAAATCTAGATTTAAGTAGAAGGGGAGAAAAATAACCTTTGGATATGAACAGAAATGTTCATTCATTTGGTGAAACCAGGTATTTTCCCTCTTGTTTTACCCCTCCTCCCCCGTGGGGCTGGAATCCCCCCCAGAGCAGAACCAGGAAGGGAAACTGACCAGGAGAAAGTGAGGCAGAATGCCCTATCTTTGCTGCTTGGGATTAGCCCATTGAGGGGGCAGGGGACACGGGTCTGGGAGGCAGGGGACCGGGGTTCTGTTCTCCACTTCTCCACGGGAACCTTTCCATTGATGTCCATGAGCTTCGGCTCAGGCCCAGGGTATGTGATCCTTGCCTCCCTGCCTATAGGACGGGGATGATACTAGTACGTTACTGTCCCTTGTAAAGCGGGTTGAGATACTTGGCTGGCAGGTGCCCTAGACAGGTTGAAGCCCAGAAGGAGACAAGCTGGAAGTAGCGATGAGGGGGTATGAGGGTTAGAGACTTTCCCTCTGAGTCCTCTCTGGCGTGGGTAGTAACAGAGGTGGAATTTTCCGGAGATGATTCCTGTCTTGGCTGTGATCCTTTCAGCTATTGAAGTCCAACAGCTGTTACGCTCATTCCCTCCAGCTGTCCGGGTTCTGCTCCGAGCCGGGGGAGCTATCCATTGGGAGTAATCTAGGAGATGAATGGAGCCCTTTCTCCGGCCCGCAAGCAGAGCTGGACTGGAACAAAGGCTATTCCCAGTTGTTAAAGAAACAACAAGGAGTCCGATGGCACCTTAAAGACTAACAGATTTATTTGGGCATAAGCTTTCATGGGTAAAACATCCACTTCAAATGTATTCCCAGTTGTTGGTTCCTTTGTCACTGGCTCATGCCCAGGGGCGGCTCTAGCTTTTTTGCCGCCCCAAGCACGGCAGGCAGGCTGCCTTCGGTGGCGTGCCTGCAGGAGGTCCCCGGTCCCGCGGCTTCGGCGTACCCGCCGCCGAATTGCCGCCAAATCCGCAGGACCAGTGGACCTCCCGCAGGCACGCCGCCGAAGGCAGCCTGCCTGCCGCCCTCGCAGGGACCGGCAGGGCGCCCCCCGGCGGTTTGCCGCCCCAGGCACGCGCTTGCTGCTCTGGTGCCTGGAGCCGCCACTGCTCATGCCACCTGTTCACGGCAGGTTAGTGCTGGTGTGTGAATGGTCGCCTAAGCCACATGGTATTGTTTCTGATTGGAGGACTGGAAGTTTTGGAACAGGAGACAGGCCAAAAGCAGATGCTTTTGTAAATTTGGGTACTTGTGCGAAGAGCAGGCGTTCCCCAGCTGCTCATACCAACACAGACTTGTTTGCACGACGGTTGGTGAACAGAGGATGTAGGGGCACGAGCATGGCAGAAGTGAAGAGCTGTTCCCAGGCTGAATGGGCGTATGCAGACCCTGCCCAGCACGTCTCCGGTTCTGGTTCCGGGACCCAGACAGAACCTGCGACACAATCTCTTGCTCTTGACCCATTTGACGTTGGCCTCTAACACGTTTCTCTCGGCTTCTTCCCTGCAGGGAGAAAAGGGGGCGCGGGGTGAGAAGGTGAGCTGGTTTCCTCTCCATCCCTGATTGCTGTCTGGGCCCCGTCACCTCCCTTGTGGCTGAGCCTGTGCCCACAGCCTGTGGCAGAGGCTGCAGCCGATTGGCACCCGCGTCCCCGCCTGCAGCGTCCACTCGCTGCTGGGCGCTTGGTCTTGCAGCTAAGCTATGGATGAGGGGTTCCTCCTGCCCCCGGCACTCTTCCCCTTGCTCTTCGGGGTAGGGATGTCCCCTCCCTGCCATGCCGACTATGCAGAGACCAAGCAGTAAGGTGTCACTGCGTGCCCACAGCCCAGTCCCTTGTGACTCAACCAGGGGGCTCCCAGCTCTGACCGCCCTGCCCCCACTGGCCCCCAGCCAGGGGGCTCCCAGCTCTGACCGCCCTGCCCCCTGCTGGCCCCCAGCCAGGGGGCTCCCAGCTCTGACCGCCCTGCCCCCCGCTGGCCTCCAGCCAGGGGGCTCTCAGCTCTGACCGCCCTGCCCCCCGCTGGCCCCCAGCCAGGGGGCTCTCAGCTCTGACCGCCCTGCCCCCCGCTGGCCCCCAGCCAGGGGGCTCCCAGTTCTGATTGTTCTTGTGTTTTCAGGGGGACCCCGGCGAATGCACCTGCCAGCCTGGCCCCCGCGTGGACCCCAACTACTCGGGGATGCCGGTAAGCCCTGAGTCTGCCTATTCCTGGCCTCCTTCTCCAGCTGGGTGATGGTCTAGGGCAGGCCACATGCCCCCACATCCTGCGCTGCCCTTCCCCGCCGCCCAGCTGCTTTCCTGCCTCGGTGGCTGGGCAGGTGGAGCTGTGACACCTGCGCCCTGGGCTCTGCTTCGCCTTCGCTAAACGCTCTCCCCTTCTCTTGGACTCGCAGGGAGCCCCAGGACTGTGGATCGGGACGTCCTGGCAGCCTCAGCCTGGCCCGCAGGTGTGTGCGCTTTCCTCTCTGTCCGCGCGGCAGCCTGGGTCCGCCTGCGCCCACTCCCAGCCACTCACCCCGCCCTGTCCTAATGGCCCCTCTCTCTGTTTGTTTTGGGATGTTGCAGGGTCCCCCAGGTGTCCCAGGACCGCCAGGCCCCCCAGGAGCTCCGGGGAGACAGGTGAGTGAGGGAGACGGGAGTGGGGTGGGCTCTCTATTGCAGGACACGGCTGGGAGCAAGTTGAGGCCCCGATCCTGCTCCCTTGGGGGCCGATGGTGAAGCTTGAGTTGCCTGCGGCGGGAGCAGGCCTGGCCGCGTGTGCGTGATCTCCAGGCACCCCCAGACTCTCGGGGAGCCCAGCTGCTCTGATCAGGGCATGAGCAGCCAGCAGGGCGTCCCGTAACCCTCCCGCCAGCCCCTTTGGGCTATTCCTAACCCCCTCGTCTCTCTCCGGGACCCCTGCCTTGGCGGGCGCCAGGGAACACTAACGGCCCCCTCCCCACACCGAGGCTTGTTAGCCAATCTGGCCGAGCGCTCTCCAGCTAGAGCTGCTCGCCGCGCCTTTACAGGACATTTCATTGTCAGTGATTAAAAGTAATGCCCGTGTGCGGGGCCGATGGCTGGCCTGCCCGGCTGAGCCAACCCAGAGAGGCCCAAGGTAACCTCCACCCAACTCAGAGGAGAGCTGAGTCCCTGTAACCATCTGGCGACTGGTATTTCGCAGCCTCCCAGCCTAAGGGAGACCTGGCCGTCTTCAGCGTTAGAGACGATTCCCTGTCCCTTGGACTGGCGCTGCGATCGACGAGGGATCCCCAGCCGTTCACGTAGCACCGTTGTCTTGCCTAAACGTCTGTGTCGGTGCTACCGGCATGAGTCCAGCTCAGGGAACAGCATTTTAGTGCAGTTCTGCGGCCTAGCCAGCAGGGGGGGGGAAGCACCAAACAATTCTGTAGGTCCCACCAAAAAAGAGTATTATTTCTTGCCCGTGAAATGGTACATTTAAAAACCGACCCCAGTGCCGCAGCTTTCAGTCCCTACTCAGGCACCAATCCCACTACAGTCAGTGAGGGTTTTGCCTCAGCGGGGCCCTGAGGCTTCAGTGATGGGCACTTTAGAACTGTCTGTAATAATAATAAAACCCTTTTGCCCCAGAATTGTTAGTTCCTGAAAAACTCCCCCCCTCCGCAGTGAGTCTAGAGCCCTGGGCGGGGACTTAGGAGACCTGGGTTCTATTCCCAGCCCTGCTGCTGGGCCACATCACTTTCTCTTTTCTGTGCCTCAGTTTCCCCATCGGTAAAAACAAGGTGAATGACACCACCCTTCCTTGGTAAAGCTCTTTGAGATCTACAAATGCAAAGAGCTGAGTGTTAGTGGTATCGGATCAGAGCACCTTTAAGGCAGAACCAAGTTTGGGCCCCAGAACCTTACAAGAGCAGCGCTAGGTGGAGGGGAAAGAAGAGAGAGAATGCGAGCGTGGGAGAAGGCAGCAGGGTGTCAGGAGAAGGCTGTGCAGAAGGATTTGAATATTCAAGCTCTCTCCTTGGCTTTAGGGCATCCCAGGACACAATGGTTTGCCAGGACTGCCTGGGCCAGCAGGAGATGTGGTAGGTATAGGAGCTGATGTGTCCGTGTCTCCGTCTGCCCCAGGTGTGTGCTTAGCGCTCTTCCGCCGGTAGCTCTTGCCGAGTTATTTCCCAAGCGCCTAAGTCCTCCCAGGCAAATCACATGTTAACGTACAGCCTGTTACCCATCATGCTTTTCACTGCTTTGGCGGTCGCCCTGAGCAAGATGAGCCTCCGGCGATAAGGACCGTTTTCCAGGGGGCTGCCCTCTCTTTCTGTGTGTGTCTTTGCAGGGGCCGCTCGCTGTCGTAGCCGAGAGGAACATCGAGGTGCTCAAGGTAAGCGCGCCAAGGAGCAGAGGCAGCTGTAGCCGCAGGGGCTAGGCAGCAGGTTACCCTCCTGTAGCATCTGGCGCTGGGCCCTGTCAGAGCCCGAGGGAGCCTGCTCTGATCCAGAGACTGCATCTGCTCAGTAGGAGGCTGTTGTAGTCACATGGGCTGGCCACTAGAGGGAGACACAATCCCATCTTCATAAGCTGCCTGGGGCGGGGCTGTTGTATCCCTCTGCCTGTGCAGCGCCTAGCAGCGTGGGGACCCGATCTCCGGCTGGGCCCTGTTGGCCCCATTGTGGTGCAAACAATGACAATGCACTGAGCCAGCGTGTCCCAGCTGGGCAGATCCCACCTCGTGTAATCCCTGCTCTCCCCCTCTCTCGCTAGAACATCTGCGGGGATTGTGCCCAGGTACAGACTGGCTCCCACACGCCCAGCGGAGTCAAAGGGGAGAAGGGCGAACAGGGCATGCCTGGTGCCCCCGGCATAGACAACTGCGCACGGGTGAGTACCCAACCATCACCTCCTGCGGCGGGTACTTGGCAATTAGCCACCGTCCGGGGGGACTCAAACCCAGGGGAAGCTCCACGCCCCCATGGCAGCGCTGTCCCGGAGTGCATTACACCCCCGAGCACTCTCACATCCACTGGCACAACGGCCCCACCCCGTGGACGCACAGCTCCGCACGCCCAGCGGCACGGCCCCACGCACACGTGTGCACACGCATCTCCTGTCCACAGCGGCACGTTGTTCTTAAGCTCCCCCTTGCACAGATAAACACCTGCCCAATGCAGGGACATGCCTAGGTGCATAGTCCCCACCTGCACCCAGTCCCCCCTCGCCTACGCCTGGCCTTGTGCAGCTCCTGGTTCATGCCCCTTGCACACCCCGTTCTCCCTGGTACTGCCCATTGTGCCACCAGTGCAACGTGGGCACGAAAGCCAAACGGTGCTCGCCGATGCCGACCCTTGGCTCGCTTGGCACTAGATCGCTGGGGGCACAAAGTCTCTGAAGGAATGGGAGTGTTGGGGGAGGGGGTTACCCTGCATGGTGGGAACTGGGTCTGTGCTGTATGGGCCCAATCCTCCACGGTTGGGCAGGGCCCCCCTTCTAGGTGATCAGAAGATGTCGATCCCTTTTCTCCATGCCTCCACCGGGGACACTGCCAGCCCCACAGTGCCGCTTCCCCAGGCAAGGCGGGAACGTGGAGCAAACCCCAGCAGGAATAAACTCTCTGCGTCTCTTCCTCTTTCAGTGCTTCGCTCAGTTCCCGAGAGCGGAGGAGCCCCGGGTGAGTAGAGCCCCGCGAACTCGGAGCTGCTCATGGGACAGGTGAGGGGGCCTGGGGAGGAGGCTCTGCTCTGCTCCCCGGTGACCCGAAAACCCTGCTGGATGACAGGGCGTTGGGACTGGCGGGGGCGCAGCATGGGGGACTCGCCTGCCCAGAGCACATGAAGGGCAGCCACGGTCCTCGGACAGCGGTTCCCCGAGCACGGCGGGGCTCCGGGGCAGTTTTACAGCCCACTGGGGCAGACAGGGTTTTCCAGGGGCCAACCTCCACTCGGCCAGGAACACGTTGGCTTGGTTCAGCTGGGTGGCTTGCTGAGTTTCATGGCCTGGGAAGGGGGGATTGATCAGATACGTCTCCTAAAATGGGTCTTGTCTTCCCGCCCAGGGTGACCAAGCGGAAAGCGACGGTGACTGTGTTGGAGGGCCTGGGCTGCCAGGGATGCCGGGCTTACCTGGAGAGAGGGGGGAACAGGTACGTCCAGCATTTGGGCCAGCTCCACCGGATGGCGGGTTTCCGACTCCCCGGCTTTGGCCCCCGGAGAGCTGCGGTTCATGGGTGACATTTCTAGCGATTGATTGAGATTTCCGTCCCCACGGCATGGCCCTGAGATATCCTCCCCCACCAGCATCACCGCATCCCCCCAGGGAGAGCCTGGGGCACAGGGCAAGTCTTGCAGCATGGCCTGAAAACCCCAGCCCACTGACCTCCAGGTCCCGGAGGTGCACTCTGCTGCTCTGAATCAGTGGGAACTGGCTCCGTTCAGTCTCCCTCTTTGCTCTGCTCTGTATTTCCCGTCTCGCGTGACGGCCGTTGCTGGGGTCTCCACCCGACGGGAATTGAACTGGGGAAGCTCCTGACCTACAAGCGTGAGCTGGCGGCTGTAGCAGACTCACAATCTCTGTGGCTCAGGCACAGAGGGGAGCTGTAATACACGCTCCTCACTGGGCTACGTCTTGACCTCACACACCCATTGCAATGGCCAGGCGTGATGCTCTGCTTTACGGCTCCTGTCTCAAGCATCTAACTCTGGGCCGGTCTCTTTGCAGGGCCCACCAGGGATGAGAGGATCTCCAGGGCCCCCTGGACCGACTGTAAGTAACCCTTGTAGAGAGCATACTCTGTAGACTTGGTTCTCCTGCTCTTTGTATGTAGGGCAGGGTGCTGCCCCTTCCTGGCCCCGTCCTGCTCTGTATGGGACAGCTGTGCGCTGAACAGGCTGTGAGCACTCTTCAGAGACGAGTTATCTGTCGCTCCCTCGGAGTTGCCATCGCCTGTGTTGGGGTGGTGAGCCCTGGGATGACAGATCGCTGTGCGATGGGGACTCACTACTGCTCTACGGTCCCTCTGAAAATCCCAGGCTGAAATCCTGACCCCACTGACTTTAGCAAGCCTGGATTTCCCCCCCCCCAGAGCCTGGGCTGGGAATGGCTGAGCCATGCGTTCTGCCAACCCAGCAGCGAATCCCAGGCCAGCCCTAAGGCCACGGTGAGGGGTGGCGGGGGGTAAGCGCTTCTGGACAGAGCTGCCTTCTCTAGATGGGGGCGAAGGTGTCATTGATGGTGAAGGATGGGTGAGTCTGCAGAGCTGTTCCGGAGACCAGAAGAGGAGAGATCCCGCTCGGAACAAGAGTCTGAAACAAGCCGGTGTCGGAAAACCCAGCCCCTTGGCTTCCCTGCCCCGTCTCCACCAGCCCCAGGCCCAACCCCGTCAGCCTCCTGAATGTGATTTCCAAGGTGTGATCTCACTGTTTCTTCCCTTAGGGCCCTCCAGGTTTTCCTGGAACGCCTGGCGCACCCGGATTGCCTGTAAGAATCCAGCACTGCACGTGCTCTGTGCGGTCCTTTGTCGCTGACGCTTGTTTGGCTTTGTCCCCCTCCATTCCTCTCCTCCGGGCTCTGCGCCTGATCACCCAGCCAGGCCCCATGCACACCGGTTCCCCGAGCTAGAGACTTCTCCAGGCCCCAGGAGGAAGAGCCTCACTCTGGTTAATCTCCTGCCCTGTCCCCTCTTTATCCCTCCTGTCTTCATCTCTCCTTTCCTTGCCACTCATCTCCCTCTCAGTGGTGATTCTCCTCCCATTTACATGGGAGTAAATCAGGAGTCACTCCGCTGAACTCAGTGGGGGCAGCTTTTCAGCCAGTGTAAATCTGGCCTTGTGACTAAAGCAACTGGCTTGGGACTTGGGAGCCCTGCGTTCATTTCCTGGCTCTGCCCCAGACCCCCTGGGTGACCTTGGAATCTCTCTGGGCCTCAGTTCCCCATCTGTAAAATGGACGTGATTCTTCCTTTCTCCTCCCCTTTGGCTGCTTCGATTGTGAGCTCCTTGGGGCTGGGACTGTCTCTTGCTGTGTGTCTGTGCAGCACCCGGCACAATGGGGCCTTTGATCTCTGCTGGGGCTTGGAGCTGCTTCTGCAATCCACATGAAAACCTGGTGTCACTCCAACGGAGCTGCTCTGACCCAGGGCCGGTGCGCGGCAAGCCAGGGTGTGAATGTGGCTGGCTGGAGCCTGCTGCCACACACTAGACGTTCTGGTCCAGGGCCCCATTGTGCTAAAATCAGACTCAGTCAAGAAAAAAAGTGAATCGATTCCACTTTTTTCCCCCTTTCTCTTCATTCTCTCTCTCGTCTCCTCTTCCTCCCGCCTCAGCGCCCAGCTGAGCGCGCAGGATCTCTCTCAGCAAAGCCCCAATCCACTCCCCAAACCCCTGCTGAGTCTCAGTTGCCAGGCCTGGGAGATGGCGCCTGGATTGTGGTTTTTCTCACAGGACTCATCCCCCCTCCCGTCATTCATGTCCTAATCTCATATCTGGCATCTTCCACTAATGTCACAGTAACCCCACGGTCTGTCTGTGTGATTGCTACGCAGTGTTCACGTCCTCACCAGTGTGTCCTATGAAACAGCATCACTTTCCACCACGTAGGCGCCATGTAACCGAAACTAACCCCCATCCTAGTCGCTCCTTGTTGCTATGCCGATCCCCGCCCAGGTTCACGTGGAAACTGTAGGGACCAGGGGCGGGGCCTCCTTAGCCCCTCCCACTCTGTAGCTTCACCTGTCAGTCATGCCTTGGAACACCCAGTGAGAACTCATGTGCGTTTCTCGTCTGTTTCCCGCGCGCTGGGGGTGGCGCGTCCTGTCCTGTGGGCACGCTTGTGTGCTTCACTTGGGGACGCGGCGGGAGGGGAAAGGCGACTGGGAGCCCTTGGGTGGGAACAAGGTCCCAGGGAGCGGGCAGCTGTAGCTTCTGCTCATGGGTTACAGGCAGCGATGAGCCATCTGTGGGGTAAGACTTTCCCTGCCCAGATTAGTGCCCCCTGCTAGCCCCATGTCCCCGCCTACTGAAGGGATCTGCAGCACCCGTCCATCATGGTCCAAAGAACCCGCTTCAGAAAGCAGGGCTGCCGAGGATCTGCCTTCCAACGCGTCGGCCAGTCGGCGCCGGCCTGTGCTGGGAGGTCATGTCTGGGAGGAGCGTTTGGAGTGAGGGGGCAGGGGGAGGGGGAGGTTCAGGAATCGCAGCATCCGAGACGGTTGCCTCTGTTCCTTTGGAGATGGGACAGGTAAGCCCCTGTCTCCCAGCCAGGGTGTGTCTACCCAGCCATGTGCGCGGACGTCCCTAGGGCCAGGTCCCCAGTTGCTGCAAATCGACAGGGTTCTACTGAAGGCGACGGAGCTGGGCTGATCCCCCCCCCAGCTGGGGATCCGACCCATTGAGCCCCCCGGGACGAGATGTCTGCTGAGGTGCAGGGCGGGGCTCATCTTCAACCCGGCTTTCTCTAGGCTCCTCCGGCCTTTGTGCCGTCAGACAAACGCAGGCGCGGCCCCTCGGCCTATGAAGTGCCGGAGCCAGCTAGCGGGGTGGCAGTATTCCCTGACTCCCTGGAGGAGGGGCCGGCTCTGGAAAAGCCAGCTCTGCGGCTATGTGGCAGGACAAGTTTTCACAGTGCCGATACCCCTTAGAGCCTCCAGTGGCAATGGAGGGAGTGTGAACTGAAGCGCCCGGCTCCGGGAGTGGGAGCTGTGTTTGTGTATGGCGCCATCCCACCGTCTTCGGCCCTGCCGTGCTGCGTGCAGCTGGTCGTGCCACTGGGGCTCAGGGTGGAAATGCCCCGGCAGAACCTCATGTTTTCTCTCCAAAGGGTCTCCAGGGCGAGCGCGGACCACCTGGGCTCACCGGCGCGAAAGGGGAACTGGTGAGTGATAGACCTGGCTGCAGACTCCCTGAGCGCCAGTGGGTTTTGCTGCCCCATGGGGGAGAGGGGCTAGCAGGATGCCGGTTTCCTGCTGGAGAAGCCCCGCGGTCACTGTATGAGGGGGAGACGACACCTCGGTTCAGAGGGGCTGCGACATGGACAGAGCTGGAAGCTGAGGTCCTGCAGCCGCAGGTTCTGGGCATACTGCTGCCAGGCTGACCAATGATCCCAGCTCTGCCCCAGAGGGACCTGCCTTGGCTGGCTGTCCCCAGCTTGGTGGCAGCAGGGGCCGGGCACATTTACTTGCCAGACCAACCCATTAGCGGGTGGTTTACATCCGTGCACCCCAGGCTGGCCCCGCAGAAAGAGGTGCGTAGCACGGGGTGCAGGAGCCCAGCAGCTGGGAGAAGCCATCAGCACAGGTGCTTAAACCTTGAGCCTGCCATGTCTGATCCCCAACGTTCTCTTCAGGGCCCTCCCGGTCAACCCGGATACCCTGGTGCAATGGGCCCCCCCGGGCTGCACGTGAGTACTGATGCATTTCGATGGAATATTTGGGACCTGGGGTTAAACACGGCGCGGGGGTTGGTACACAGAGTCCTCAGCCTGCCAGCACCTTGCCTTAAGGATACAGCAAAGGAGGAAGGCGAGTTACGTGTTCCCTTTAGCTGGAGCGAGTGTTTAGAAGAACCCCCCACTCCTGTCTCTCAGATAGCATCAGAGCTATGAACTCTGTTCTGGGGGGAAGAGAAGCTGGAGCACTTGGCCTTGCTGCTGCTATTAAAGCCGGAGCCCGTTTCCTAGACGACAAAACAGAACACACACACGAGGGGAGAGAGAAAAGCACCGATAGAAAATCCAGCTTACGGCGCCGGTGTTGACTCTCGCTTGCAACCTCCCTGCTGGAAATCACAGGCACGTGACACGGTCTATCAGCCACGCCGAGCCTGGCGAGCGTGTCCCAGCATCGGGCTGTCTAGGGCATTGCTTTGAGCTGCCTCTTCCTGGTTGCAGGCTTACAGCAGTGTTGCAAAATGTACAGTCTTGGCCAGCTCAGCCAGACACTGATTAGACAGAAGGCAAGAGGAGAGGGATAGGAAAGAGAAGGCGGGATTTAGGTTGGGAAGGCAAAGGACACCTGGGTGGTGGGGGACTTAGCACAGGGCTACGCTACAGAATGACTTCGGTCGCTCAGGGTGTGAATAATCCGAACCCCCGAGCAACATAGTTCTCCCGACCCGATCGCTGGTGCAGACAGAGCTATGTCGGTGGGAGGGCATCTCTCGTCAGCTGGGAGCATCTTCAGAAACACTGCATTGGCACAACTTTGCTGATGCAAGTTTCCACTGTAGATAAGCCCAAAGTCTCACACCCCCGGCTGGGTCTCTCTCAGCCCAGTCTGGTCAGGACATCTCTCAGGATTGGAGTGAAAAAAGTCCAGGGTTCCAGGAGAGGGTTGGGGGGGGGGGGGCAGCTGTGATGGTAATGCTTGCTCCCAGATCCAATTTTTCTTCCCAAAGTCTCTCTTTAAGGACCCAGGAGAGGGGGCTGGACTAGCCTGTCCCCTTGTTATTTTGTCCAGCAGTTAGACCTCACTTTTGACACCAATTATAGTCCATTGATTTCCGGCCCCACGCTCGTCTTGTTTACCAGGCATGATTCTAACACAGCCCTTGAGTTCTCTTTGTTCGGACCAGTTCAGTCTGTCTCGCTGTTGCACCTTTTTCCTATCAGCATTTGTTGTTATCGGGGATTGTGACATTTGATGCACTTTCACTGGCTTCCTCCAGCTGAGCTCACCAACAGGGTAAATTCATAGGCCCAACGATCCCAACAGTGCTGAGAGCGGGGGGGCCTGGGCGGTACATGCTGCTGGGAGTGGAGACCCCTGGCGGAGTGGTGAGACAGCCGAGCGGGGCCTGCCAGGACAAGCCGGGCTGCCGTGTTGGGAAGGAGGGTACGATCAACCAGTGCAGAGGGGAGGAACTCCGCTGTGCTGATCTGGAGGGTGAGCCTGGGGGTCACGGGCCCTGGGGGTCACTAGAACTTGCCACACCCCTGCCAAGAAAGAGGCACTGGTGAGGTGCAGATTAGCAGAGGAAGGTCCCACAGGCCCACACGTTAGCCACCACCAAGATGGTTCCCCTCTCCCACCGTCAGCTACCTCCCCACCAGTTACCAGCCCCAACTCCCTGCCGAGCTCAGTGGGTTTCCCCTGCCCCTGCAGCTGCTGTGCAAAGCTCATCTCATTCCCCCACCTTCTTACCCAGGGCATCAAAGGAGAACGAGGCTACTTGGGACCCCCCGGAGAGAAAGGGGAATCGGTGAGTGCCACGGACCTGACCCTGTGCCAGCTCGATGCCTCTGGGCCATTTGCCGCTCGCCATTCGATGGGGGTGAAGGGAATCCATCCCCCAAGCTAGGAGAGGAGCCTGGTGTCTGGGCTTGGGGGTGCTGCTGGGTTGTATTTGCTTCCATGGGGCATCTAACCCCACCACCACAAGGCTACATCTGAGAACATGCACCAGGGAGACTGGGCAGACGCAGCCTCTTGGATTGGGGTGGGTGGGCAGCCTGCAGCCCAAGACACAATGGACGATGTGGCCCTGTCGAGCCACAAGCCTGCACTACGTACGTTCATCGCTCACCTCCAGCAAATACCTCCCGGGATGTGTCCCCGGCTTTCCCTGGGGGAAGCAAGGCAGCGGCAGGGGGTGGGAGCACTGGGGCATCTGGGTGCTACCCCGAGCGAAACAATCCAGGTTAATGGCGCCGACGCCACGTCTCACCAGGCAGCCTCATGGCTGCACCTGCAGGAGCTCACGGGATTCAGGGTCACTGAGAACCGCCGAAGGGGCCAGAGCTGAGCTGAGCCGCCCCCCAGGGCCTCCGCTAAACCCAGGGCTGCTGCCGGCAGGCTCGCCCGTGATGCGGTAAGTATCCCTCCCTCCCCGGGCAGCACAGCTGATTCCTGTTCCCTTGGTGTCTCCCCAGGGCCCCCCTGGTTCCGATGGCGTCCCAGGTCCTACGGGGCCAGCGGTAAGTTCACAGCTAAGATCTGTCTGTTGAAACTGCTTTAAAGGCCCCCGTCCTGCCCCCACTGGTGCCTCTGGATCGGCACTTGGCTGACAGGCCGGGAGGGAAGAGGGTGCTCGGGCGAGGCGCTGGATGTCTGGTGGGGCTGGCCCCGGCTCTCCTGTGTGTCTCAGGAGTGCCAGCGGCACAGAAATTACAGCCCTTCTGCTTTGTTCTGTCTCTGCACCAGGGTCCGAGAGGAGAGCGCGGAACTCAGGGCAACTCTGGGGAGAAAGGAGATCAGGTGAGACCTTCCTGCTTCCTCTGCCCCTTCCCCTCCCTGCAGGGAGGAATTGTTGGCACTGTCCGCTCCAAAGCTTCAGGGCGGGAGATGGTGGCACGGCTGCCCCTGCTTTGTGGGCACTGCCCCTTGGAATAGACTGGGGCTCCCCATTCCCCACCCCTCCTCAGCCCTGTGACCAGGATGTGGCTGAAGAAGCCCTGCCCCAAAGCACGCAGAGGAACCCCATGAGATGACCCCAAGGTGCCCAAATGGTGGCTAGGTTCCTAGGCCTGCAGCCTTGCTAAGCCACCAGGGACTTTGCGATCTTGCTGCCGCATGGAGCCTTGTCCTCAGGGCTCCCTGCGCTAGCAGATCTCTGCTTTGGGGGAAGGCTGCAACGCAGCAGCTTGGCTGCCCACAGCATGCACGGTGCCGCGGGCTCTGCTGTGAAGTTAGACGGATGCTGCAAACGCTGCCCTGTGGACCCCAGATCCCACTGGGAACCAACCCCCCTACTCTGGAGGCTCTCACCCGAAAGAGCTGCCTCTGCTAGGCGGGCTGACTTTGGCTAGCCCCTTGAGCAAGGGTGCGCTGTAAACCAATGACTGATCTTTTACTGTATTCACAGGGATTTCAGGGGCAACCAGGCTTCCCAGGGCCAGCCGTAAGTACATCCTGAGGGAAGTTTCAAGCACTGGGGGACTCAGCTCATCCGCGTTTAGCCTGGCAGAGAAGATGGAGGAGAGGAGAGGTCATGGTGTTCCCTTAACCGGGGTGCACTTGTCGCCCACCTGGCCAGAGGCGCTCGTGTAGACTATGACGAGCTCAGGGAGCCGGAGTGGAGCATTATGGGGGAGCGATATGCAATTCGTCAGGGTTGGAAAGCGATGGCTGAGCAGTGCTGGCTTTGCAGAGGCAGAGTGAGCGAGTGGGGGGATCAATGGGGATTATTTCCTGGGCATGTTTTCTGAGACAATAAAGGCACCAAACCACCTTTGTGTGATTATCGGGGGATTGACCGAGTGCAGGCATTTGCAGCCAGGAATCGAGCGGGGGCGGGGAGCTTTGTCTGTACATTTGTTATGGGATGGAGCCTTGTTATCAGAGCTGAGGACAAGCCAGGAGGTTTTGGGGGGAAGGCAGGGCGGAAGCCCAGGGACAGAGGCTCTTGGGCCAAAGGAGTTTTCTTCTGGCTTAAATTTCAATCGTCACTAGCCCCGTCCACAGCAGGAGCAGAACTACGCGAGCTACCAGCGTGTTCAGTGACAGCTGCCAAGCAGAGTGAGCACAGACCACGCCCGGGGCGAGCCGGGCTCAGCGCGGCCGCCAGAGACCGCGCCCGGGGAGCGGGCTGGTGGCTGGCATCAGTAGGCTGCACTTGCAGAAATGGTGCGATCTGCCTTGTCTGGGCCCGACTGATGTTCCTACAATAGCCCCCTGTGGCCCCCACACTGGGGCTCTGGGAGCTGAGTCTGTAACAGCCAGCTGGGGCTGGAGGCTGTTTCTGAGTCAGCGTCCCGCCTGGCTCATTTCATTACAGACCCCGATGCAGGGCGACTTGATTAGCCCTTCAAAGACTGCAAAACTCTTGTCATTTTAGGGCCCTCCTGGTTTCCCAGGGAAAGCCGGACCGACTGGGCCGCCAGGCCCCGCAGCCGAGAAGGTGAGTGCTGCAAGGCGGGCAGGCAGTGGTGCTGGAAGTCCCAAGAGAGAGGGGCTTCTCTTTGCCTGGTGACTGCAGGGGATCCTTGCCTGTGGAGGCCTCTGAGCATCGCAGGCCTGGAGAGAGGTGCCTGCTGCTGGCGGGGTTCGGGGCTCCGGCCTCCGCTCAGGGCCAAACAGGCTGTGCTCCCGCGGCTGGGCTGGTCCTGCAGGGCCTATACCGAGTGGATCGGATCCAGGGCCAGCGCTGGGCACTCACCGGGGGCCTGTTTCTAGATCCCTTTAATGAGCCCCCCACTTCCAGAGGCACAAGCAGCTTCCCAAGGTGCTCTCGCAAGCGCCCACCCCCTCCCCGCAGCCTAGGCTGGGGGGGGAGAGCCCCTTTGTCATTCTCAGGGCTCTGTTGACACCTGCTGGCCACTGTGAGGAAGGGAGGCTCTCAAGGAGCTCAGGATGGAGGGGGGACTAGGTCAGTGAGCCGCTTGGTTTCGGATACACAGTTTGGATCCAGGTGGCTGAGGTCATGGGATTGTGATTTTTGGCACAGCCTTAGGGACAGCTCGGCGAGAAGCTCGTGGGAACTGCAAACCCCTCCAGGGCTGGGGGGCTCGGAATGGGGACGGACGGTGTTTGGGGCAAACAGATCCTGGGCCGAGCACTGCGCGGCAGCCGGGCATGTGCTGGGAGGAGACGGGGGCCCTGCACTGTGTGATCTGGGCCACGGACTCTTGCCAAAGGGCCGCCTGGCAACTACTCCCTGCGGTGCTGACCAGAAGCAGTGCTTGGCCGCACGGGGCCCCCTGCGAATGGTAGCTCTGCTCTCCATACACAATCTACCCCCTTTCCGGCTGATTTCCAGTGGTGGATCCATCATGGAAACATCCCCTGGGGCCTGGGTGATGACTGAGTGTCCCGTGAGTGCCGACAGGTCCCAGCTACCCGGGGTTTGGGACCCGCCTGCCCAGCAGCACTGCTCCTTCCCCTATAGGGCCCAGGGAGGGGAGGAAGGAGAAACTGCAGCTTTTTAGCAATACATGGAGCGTGCAAAGCTGGGGTGCACCTGGTGCCCTGCTGGCACACTCCAGGCACAGCTGGCACCTGCACCCGTTCCTTAGCAAGGGGGAAGTGTTCCTCCTCGTGGGAACTGGCCTCGCCCAGCCGGCTAGTGCCACTCCCGGGAGATTTGCCACTCAGCCTCCTTCACCCCTTGGATCACAGGGGGGCAGGAATGTATGGAGAAGCTGAGAGCGAAGGGAAGTCTCTGGAGTAGCCCGGCGGAGACTATGGGCATCCTCTCCCATGGCTCTGTACCGGTGTGTTAGCATGGCAGAGGGCAGCGGGTTCATTGCTTCCCATATGACTTTTGCAGGGCAGTGAAGGGATGCGCGGCCCTACGGGGATGCCAGGGCCAATGGGGCCCCCAGGGCCTCCTGGAATACAGGTGAGTGTTTCTTTTTCCCAGCTCAATTCCTGACTGCATGGAAGGAGTGGGGGGGTCTCTAGGTAGGGGGAAGGGCTCAGGGGGTGGGGACATGGACTGCACGGGAAAGGAGGCCCCAGGATCATGGTGGCAGGAACTGTGAGGGACACTGGACAGCAGCTGGGTGTGCGTGTGGACAAGGAGCTCAGTACAGAACAAAGTCCCGGCAGGTTGATGGGTATCAGCAGATGGGATTTGCTCCTCCTCCCCCCGCTCCATGAGAGATGAGAATCCAAGACTGACCCCACTAAGCTACGATGCCATCCCTGGGCCCAAGGCGAGGGCTTCTCGCCTCTCTGCATTTGTGCCTCGGCCCAGAGGGATCCTGCCCTGACGCCGCGACGCAGCATCACCGACGCTACGTCACGGCACACACAGGTGACGCCGCATGGCTGCTTGAATGTCTCGTTCCGAATGATCATCGGGGAAAGTCTCTGCAACACGTTTCATTTCATCCCATGGGTGGCTGCATCGTCCTGGGCCACAGATTGGGAGAGGCGCCAGCAGCTTTCTGTTGAAGCCAAAAGCGTGGGACCAGAATCTTGGTGCTGGTTCTGAATAAGGAACGGGAGCCTCGGGGCCTATATTTCAAACACAGGGATGCGGGCTCACCCAGGCAGAAGTTACTGGGTTAGATGCAGGACCGTTGGGTGAAATCCTCTGCCTTGTGCTATGCAGGCGAGCCGATGAGATGGGCATAATAGTCTCTTCTAGCCTTCAAATCTGCAAATCTGAAAATGGATTGGCCTTGATTGGAACCAGGGAGATAAGTGCCTGGGTGGGGGTGGAATAGATATTGGATCACCGCTGTCCACCCAATGGTCCCTCTTCCTGTTTACTGGCCATCCTGTTTCCACACTTGCTGTGCGTAATGCACCGATGAGCAGGCCCATGTGCTGGGCTGTCCAGCCTACCCCAGATGTGGCTGTGCTGCTGTCTTGCATCTGGATATAAGCACTAACGCAACTGCAGCTCCTGGAGGTTCTCCGTTGGCTCCGGTGGTGGAAATCCGGTTAGGGCTCCGACAGTCGTGAGTTCCATCCCTGCCCATGTGGTCGTGGTGGGTGGAACAGCTAGTGACTGAAGTCCTGGGTGCTCCTGGGACGGTTACAGCTGAAAAGTCATTGCTTGGATGTTCCAGGGTTACAATCCAGATGGCGAGGGAGGGATACAGCTGCCATACTGAGCACCAGTTCCCAGCCCCTTGGGGAGCTGACGTGTTCCCATATAGCAGCATTGTCTATCTAGTGTCCCACACCTGAGATCAAGCAGGCCATTGAGCAGAGTGGTGTGAATGAACAGGCCTCTCATGAGTTCTCTTGTTCTCGGTCTTGCTTTCCCCGTGATGTCCCAGGGCCCAGTCGGCTTGGAAGGACTGGATGGGAAGGACGGGAAGCCAGGGATGCGGGTAAGAAAACGGGATGGGGCTTTGTACCTATTTTCTCAGTTCTGCTCAGAACTGGGCCCCGGCTGGCGTGAAGGATTCGCCGACCTTCTGCTGAGCCTGGGCCGAGGCTCATACCAGAAGCCCAAACAGGGTGAGCTTGGCCTTCATCCCAAGCTGTGGGCCAGCTCGGAGGGGGAGCAGAGGTAGAGGCTATTCTCCCCCTCCTCAGAAAGCAGGGAGCTGGGTCCCACTCCTGGGGTTCCTCTCCCAGGTGGGACGTCAAACACACCTGAAACTTCCTGCCACAGCGACCCTAATTCTGTGACCGTTGCCTTTTTCCTTAGGGCGACCCGGGTCCTGCAGGGCCGCCAGGGATGATGGGGATTCCGGTAAGTCATGGCTGGATTCCTGAATAGCTTCCTGGTGCATGGCACCAGGCGTCCCCAATCAGGGGGTGTTCAGGTCATTCCTTGCCAGACGCTCACCTTACCCCATGCCCCTTCCCCACCACCACCTCCCGTGCTGCTGACTGCTAGAGTCCTGACAAGATTCAGATGGCGAGAGCTTAACGTGGTAGCTGGGCTTTCCTTGAGTTCCCCCCAAAATGCAGCTCTGGCCCTCTCCCTGGGAGACAGCACCACCACTGCCTTGTAAAGTGGGGGTTGCCTTGAATTTCAGAGGGAGGGGAGATAGATGATTGTTGAAGAGGAAGGAGAAGCGCTGGACTCCAGAGCTGGCAAAAGTGGCCCCATCTCCACCAGAGGCCAGAGGTAATTCGTCAGGAGCTAGAGAGCGGCCTGCCCTTGGCCCGCGCCGGGGGCTCCCGGTGGGTTTGTTATGGCATGGAGAGCTCCTTGGCGGCTGGCGTGGGTGGGTGTCTCCGTGCCTGAGGGAGGGAGGCAGGGGGACTGCACAGAACCTGCCGGGAAGGCCCTGCTCACCTGATGCTAGAGAGTAATTCTTCTCTTCTTTCCCCCACCAGGGCTTCAAGGGGAAACCCGGCCACCCAGGTCTCCCAGGCCAGAAGGTGAGCTGGTTTGCTGCTATTGTTACAGCCTCAGGGAATCCACAGCAGGCCCCTGGCTGCAGCTGCTTTGTGAAACGTCGCTGATGGTGGGGGCTCGCTGGAAGTGACATTCACCAGGCCCAGGCCCTGCGTAAACCCTTAGGCGGGAATTCTAGCCCCACTG